>NW_020897693.1:4797310-5116440 GCF_003984885.1 Neopelma chrysocephalum
CGCCCCGCCGCGCCGGCTCCAGCCCCGGCTCCAGCCCCGGCCCCCCCGCGCTGCGCGCCGGGCAGCGCCCAGGCCCCGCCGGGCGGAGCGGTTTCCCTCCGGCGCCGCGGCCCCTCACCTGGATGAACTGGATGGTGAGCGCCGACTTGCCCACGCCGCCGCCGCCCACCACCACCAGCCGGTACTTCTCCTGCCCCGGGCCGTCCCTGCAGCCCGCGGCCATGGGGGAGCCGAGCGCAGCCGATCGCGGCAGCGCCGCCGCCGCCGCGGGGTCCGGCGCCTGCCTCTCTCCCCGCCGCTCTCCTTCTCCTCCTCCTCCTCCTCCTCCTCGGGCTGAGCAGCCGCAGGCCCCGCCGCCCCGAGCAGCGGCAGCAGCAGAGGAGCAGCGGCCGCCCCGCCGAGCGGAGCAGCGGCAGCGCCGAGCGGAGCAGAGCGCACAGCACCGCCCGCCCCCGCAGCCACGGCGCCGCGCCACTAATGGCCGCCGGGGGCGGGGCCCGCCTCATCGCCATGCTAATGAGGGCCGGGGTATGCATGAGGGGGCGGGGACAGCCCGGCGCCGCCGTGCGAAGGGCAGGGGGGGCCGGGCTCATCGCCATGCTAATGAGCTATTGCATATGCATGAGGGGGGCCGGCCCCGCCTCTGTGCTGGCACCGCGCGGGATGTGCCAGCCCCGGGTGTCGCCCCGGCCCCGCTCTCCCGCCCCCAGACACGGCGCTGCGGAGGTAATTAGCGCTGTCCTCCTGGGCTTTGCTCGGGCGCCCGTCTGAGTGCCTCATCAACATTAATGAGCCGCTCTGGGTACCCGTGGGGTGGGGAGGGAGGTCTTAGTGACCCTGCGTGCAGATGCCGAGCCAAGGCACAGGGGGGTTTAAAGCCAAAGCGTCGCTAATGTCGCTTCCCACCAAGAGGGAAAAAAATCATAGAGACTATATTCCTTCACCGCTCTTCATCAGGTTTTCTTGTGACCATGCACACATGAATGGGTTTCCCATTCATTTAGGCCACTCAGATCAAGGCCACCCTCTCCTCCGAGTGTCACCCACCGCTGGGTGTCACAGCCTCATATTCATCCCTTTTAGTACCCGATCAGAGCACTCTGTTTGCAGTGTGTGATAAATTCACCCTGGTCCTTTGCATCTCCACCACCTCGGCTGGGGGCAGGCTGCTGCTTCCAGTGGTAACCTGCCTCTTCGGGTAATAATTACTGCCCAGTGTGTTTCTGGACATCCAAAACAGTAGGCAGATGGCCATAGTACAAAGAAGCAGAACTTTTACTGCTAAACCTACTTTGAGGTAATTCCTCCTTCCCTTCCTCTCCCCTTTCCGTAAAGCTATATCACCATGAAATCATGTATGCATAGTTTTATGTACTTGTATACACACACACACATCCTTTTGCCAACAAAGAAGACAGATAGCAGTTATCATGTTCCCAGATGGCATAACCACATCAACAACTTCTTGAGGCAGACACGCTTCTCCTACCTAGAAAATGAAAAAAAAAAAAAAGACCAAAACAGAAGTAGTGGCCATGCATGAAATCTTTGCTGAAGGGACTTGCCCTGTACAACACTGGAGCTGTGTGGGGAGGCCAGGACAGCAACCCAGGCAGCCTCCTGTTTATTCACCCAAAAAATGCAGACTTTCTGCATTTGACACACATTTTGGCTCGTCGTGGAAGGGAGGGTCCCACAGGCAGGATCCTCCTTCCCACCACAGACCCAGTTGGAGAGCACTGACTGCTTGGCACAGTGACTAACAGAGATCACAGAGAAGTGACAGGTTGTGGAGCTAATTAAGAACTAGCATCATACCATATATACACATGGGGGCAAGTCTATGATGTACCCATAATCTTAATTCCACCATTTCCCAATTTGTCATGCTGATCTTTGCAATGCTTTCACCAGATTTCTCTGCTTAAAACCCAAAAGCTTTAAATGCAAGAACAACATAAGGAATAACATCCTTTAGCACCCATTGTGTCTCACTGGAGGGGAAGAGTGTTCAACACATAGGAAACAAATTGATACTTTGTGAGTTAATAGTGTAATTGTACGAGGAGATCCTTTGTCCCTGGAATTCACAACAGTATTTTGGAAGAGGAATGCCAGCACTCAGTCTCCACTGGCTTTGTATTCTCCTGTAGTGATAAGCTGTTTTTTCACATCCGTTTCCTTATTGCCCTGGCTGATCAGAAATAAGGAACAACTCACACAGGAGAGAATACATAGCCTAATATTTTCCAGTTCGGAAAAAAAGATAAGTGAGAGGGAGATAAAACAGAGGTCTGTAAATTCCTAAGCAGCACAGGGAAGTTGAACAGAGAAAGTCTCAAAATAGGAGAACTCAGGGACACCCAGTGATACTATGAAGAAAGGATTTTAAACAAACAAAAAAAAGATACTGTTTTCCACAGACACAACCAATGGAACTGTGGAAGTCGCTGCCACGAGGAGCTTTGGAAAACGAAACTGCATCTGAGTAACAAAAGGTTAGACAAAGTCACAGAGCATAAAACAGCCACTAAGCACAGCGATCAGGGACACAGTTTTGACTCGGGAAGTTTCTAAAGCACGGGCAGCCCGAAGGCAGGTTGGCTAAACAAACGAGTTTCTTCCCACGTGTCCTGATTCTGATGTTCTCTCGCCTACAAATCAATTACTGGTGGCTGTCAGGATCAGGGACTCGTGTGAGTATTAATCCATCAAGATAAGTCCCGTAATTCTTCATTATGTTCTCCAGTTTAAGAAAAATCAGAAGTACAGACTATGATGAAGTGAAGCTGCTGCTAGTTTATCAAGTATTGGGTGTTTTTTAATAAAAATACAGTTACAATCTCATTTTTGGCTGTTAGTACAGTAACCAGTAAACTCCAGTGCCAGGAATGGCAGTGACATGAAAAGCAGATTTTAAGTGAATTTTAAGAACACTGATCTCTATGTAACCTATTGGAAAAGGATATCTGATTTCTTGGTTTAAAGTTACATAGAAAACCAAACATTCTTATTTTCTCTTATCTATTTTTTTAGGTTTCAGTTTCATTATACATCATTTTAAATAACTATTCTCACTGATGTAGCTACCCAATCTTGTGAATTCTGCAAGAAAATCTTCTTGTTCTTTAAACAACACTGACAGACATGTCAAAGGATTAAAACAATTAACACAATCATCCATTATGTTCAAAAGATTCTATTAAAAAAAATATTACTGTTACTTCCTTGTATTTGTAAATTTTTAAATCGAGTTTCATAAATAGAGTGGGAAAACACAAGGCAGTGATCAGAGAAAAAACAGATGGATCGCAATTAATGAGCAGTGGTGGTTTTTGTAGTTTCATAAGTACGTCCAAAGATCCCAATAAGAATTTTTTTCTCTTTGTTGTATAAACACAGGTAGAGGGAGAAAGTCTCAAGTATAAAGATATGATGGTCTAAAACCTTGGGTGTTCAAACATCTCTGCATAACAGTAATTTCATACCTGGAAATGGTTGGCTTGTATCCCTGTGCTGTCAATGGACAGAAGCTGGGCCCTGCAGAGGAGGGTACCAGGGCAGCCAGAGCAGATCCAGCCCCAGAAGTGCCAGTCTCTACTTCCTGCACCCTCAGCTCTGACAGAGAGTCAGCATCTTGTCTTCCCTCCCTTGCTATGAGCCCTGGTTTCAGGAGACAAGGATTATTCATGTGAGAAAAGACATGGAGATGAGGATGCTACACCCTCCAGGATTCATTTCAGCTAACCTGGGAAAGACTGAGTGGTGAGGCACTTCACTTTGCAGATAAAGACAAGAAACTTGTGACTGATAGGAGGCCGCAAGAGAAGCTGTTTCAAAAGGGGGGTTGTATGGTCCATGCAGGCAGGAAAATAATTTTTGCAGCACCAGTTTTCATATCCCTACAGAGGTAGAAAATGCAGGGTTTCATAATAGAGAGGAAGAACTTGAAATACCAAGACCTGAGATGATGAAGCCATAACCAAAGTTTTGATGAAGCAGCTGGAAAGAAAACAGAGCTTTTAGAACCGTTACATAGAAAGAAGCTGCATCATTTCAGGTCTAGCCTGAATATGCATATTTAAAAAGAGACAAAATCAAGAATGACATCCAGATGGCAAGCTTAAAAGAAAGAGCACCATAGTGCTTTATATAATGACAGGGGAAAAAAAAGACTTCAGGAAGTGCTCGGGGGAAAGATCCAGAACTTTATTTTACATTGGCAGCCTGGCAAAGATGTGGGTTTGGAAGGTTAGAAGACGTGTATGCAGTAAGTGACATATTGAAAGCTAAAAAGCGCTCTGTGAGAACATAAAAGCTTAATTAAAAGAAAACTTGTTCACAGGCTTATCACAGAAAAAAAGTTACAAAAATCTTCAGGACATGAGTCAGCGTGGTACGTAACTTTAACCCTGAGTTATTCCACTAATTTAGGATTATATGTGTACCTATCATTGGCACTTGTTTATTGACCTTGCTCAAACAGGCCTTAAACATCACCCCTCCTACCTACCATGTGGAGAGTGTCACCTAAAGGAGATCCATGTGCTGCAATTCCCACCAAGAACTCCGCTATTGACCACAAGAATATGCAAGGAAAGTGGCTTTCTCAAAGCCATAAGACAAGAAGCCTAGGAGAAAAGTTATAAACAATTTGTTTTTCCTTGGAATAGGAGTGTAAGACCTAATTCAGAAGAAAACAGGCAATAATTTTTCCTGTCAATTAAAAAAATCTGAACTATTTGATGAGCAATGAGCAACCAAAAACTAGGAGAAAAGCTGTTTCTCCTCAGACACACTTATTAGTTTCTATCTGAGTAAAAAGTAAAACTATTTTCAGCCAAGCAGCTACAGCTTTTTATAAATCTTCATCTATTTTTGCATCTACCTATTCCAGTAAAGTAGTCTGTAGTAAACACTTCAAAATATGTCATTTTCTCTGAGGTTTGAAACTGATCTACAAAGGAAAAGTACTGATTATTTTTTTTAGCTGTAATTTGTAAGATGGGCTTGTCAGGGGTTTTTTAATTATTATGATTACTTTAGCAATTCAGATGTGTTTATACCCGGTAATAATTACAGAACAATAAAATCCCTAGAGAAAAGAGTAAAATAAACTGTGTAGGAATAGGATTTTTAGACAAGATTGTTTAAGTTCATGATGTTATATACTTTCCCTAACATTTACATAATTACACTGAGCAATTAACATATGGGCCAATTCATGGGGGGTTTTTTAGAGAATGCACCAGCATCACTTCTTTAGTGAGCAGCTCAGGTTTTGCACACCCTGGCATTCAGGCTATTCTTTACCAAACCAAGCAATCCTATCTTGATTGATTTGATATATATGATTTCATGTCATGTTATGCATTTATCTATTTTTACATATGTATTTATTTATCTATTTATTTCATTATATTCTAGGATAAAAAGGATGCAAGAAATAAACCCAAACTAGTACCTTCTAGACCTTTCCCATAGACCTTAAAAACGTGAAGTCAAGCCCAAAAGAAGACTTTTCCATGAATCACCTCTAAATTACAACTTGAAAGAAGACCCTTACTCTGTTGGAGACTGTACCTTTCCTGGTCTCTTCCAAGATGAAGTCAGTGACTAGGGGTATAAACACTGGCCAGGATACACCACAGAAGCAAGCTCAGGGCAGATGGCATTCCATCCAAGGCAGAGTGGCCATGTCCATGTTGCACCGGGGAGTGTGGTGCCTTCAATCCCTTACACTGCAAACCTCTTTACATGTTGTATAGTCACCACTGACTCATCTTCTTCACAGTGTGGGACCACACGGGAGCATTCCCCAGAGCCTGGTGAGCTCCACACGCGCCCTCAGTCGCTGTTTGTGCTCCTTGCAGAGAGCTGCCCAAGACCACCACAGGGGTCTCCATAGCATCTTCTGAGAGCTGTCTCTGGGCCAGAGGGATAGGGCAAGGCCAGACCTGTCTGGCTAGGGATCTCCCAACATCCTAGGGGAGGTTGTGCTATGGTGCCTGTGCCTTGATGGACAACTGCATCCACCATTTCCCAATGCAAGGGCAGGTTGAGCGCTGTCTCTCAGGAGCAGGCAGCTGCCATGTGGCACCACAACATGCCCCCAGTGAGAGTGCAGAGCCCTGCAGCTCCTGAATTGCTGCAGTGAACCCGTGGGTGGCAAGTTCAGAGTTGAGTGCTGAGGTAACACCTGCAGCTCTCTGTCCCCGTGCTCATCTCAGTGCGCACCCCCAAAGGCAGCATGTGCCACTTGCCTGAAGGCAGTTTGGGGTATTTGTGACCTGTCAGGCTCACACTCGCACCCCAGAGAGCTGCCCCTCTCTCCTGTTGCACTGCAGGAGAGCCCCCTCCAGCCTGATGGTGCTCAGCAGCCAAGTTCGCTGCACCCCATAATGTGGGGGGCTTCAGAGGGGAATGAACCGGCTGTGCTGTGAAAGGCAATCCCACAAACCAGAGCTGGATTTCCTTGGCCAGAAAATGAACTACTTTAACCAATGCACACAACCACTCCATGTACCACAGTACGACTGGAGCCTCTGCCCCCACAAGATTCAGAAACTGGGTTTTTTTTTCCTTCACTGCTAAAAGGTTAAACACCGCTTGTTTCCATTCCCCTCATACAGGATGTAGGAAACTTCTTATTACCCCCTAACACTCATAAGCCTGTTTGCTTTCTTACATTTATGATGTTTCCTCAGCTACAAGAGGCAGCATAATAAAAAGGTGGTTCTTGCGTAGGAAACACCTGGATATCCAAACCAGCCTCTGAATCTCAGCCTTGGGAACAGCCAGATTTTCACACAGCTTTCCTGCTACCCCAAAATGGAGAGAGGCAGTTAGCTTTTATCACCTGTCCCAAGAAACCTCTGCTACTCACCTCATAAAAACCTGAGGGTTTGTGGGCACATCTTAGTAGGCTTCTATTGCTTTTTTGGAGTTGGTAAGATAGTGCAGCCAAGAGACCACATTTCCACTTCTCACCAAAGCTCCCACACCAGTACTGTTCTAGATCCTCCTAAGTGATAGTTAAGCTTGATTAGAGAAAGAAAGAGTAAGAAATTACTTAGGTAGGTTGTACTAAATCATCTGAACCTGACAGCATTTGTTGTAAAGTACATGGTTAGCAGTCTCAGAGGCATTGGTGGTTACCTTCAGCACTTTATAGAAAACAGGTGAGAAGTTCAGGAGTCTGAACAGGATAAATAGGTTAAAAAGGGAGACAGGGAAGAGTAGAAAATTATGTATCAGTCATTCTAATCTCATTTTCTGGGGAAAAAAACTATTTAAACAAATAATTAAACTATTTGTAAATACCTGGAAGAAAACAAGGAGGCAACTGACAACCAATATGTTCTTCTCCAAGAACAAATTGTGTCAAATCAAAATATTTTTCTTCTATATTCCATTAACAGGCACTTGAGTGGGAGGAAGCAGTGTGCATCCTATATCTTGATTTTAGTAAAGCTTCTGATGCTGTCTTTCATGATTGTGTTTGTTCAGCCTGGAAAAGAGAAGGATTTGAAGTGACCTAATTGCAGCCTTCCAGTACCTGAAGGGAGCCTACAAGAAAGCTGGAGCAGGACTTTTTACAAGCGGATGTAGTGACAGGACAAGGGATGATGGCTTCAAACTGAAAGAGAGTAGGTTTAGATTGGATATTTGGAAAAAATTCTTTTCTGCGAGGGTGGTGAGGCACTGAAACAGGTGAAGCTGTGGATGCCCCCATACCTGGCAGTGTTTTAAGGCTGGGTTGGCTGGAGTTCTGAACAACCTGATATTAGCGGAAGGTACACCTGCCATGACAGGGGGTTGGAACTAGATGATCCTTAAGATCCCTTCCCACCTCGGCTATTCTATGATTCCACGGTTCTCTGTGTTTACAATTAGGTTGGTCCCCTGTGTTATGTTAGATGGCAGCGCCAAAGCTGGAGCAGGGCAGTGGCATAACTGGACTTGGTGATTTTCAGTGGTTCATTGAAAAAATTGAGGATAGCATCACACAACTATCCAGAAGATCTGACATGATCTAGTATTATTAAATATTTAGTAATAACCTAGATTATGAAACAAGAAAGCACATGTCCTACATTTTCAGAAGCTGTTTGCTAGGGGAGAAAGCAAGATTTGTAAATAACCACAAGAATTAAAGAAAAGTTCTAAAAAGAGAGAACGCAATTCAGAAACAATATAAATATTGTTCTGTATGTAGACAAGAACTTGTTAGTTATTTGATTGCAGTTAATAGAAAAAAAATGGAAAAAAAATTACTTTCCCTTTCCCTGGTGCTTTCCCTCGCTTCTCGGAATTGTACAACACCTGAGCTTGAACTCCCTCCTTTTACTTATATACTTTCAGAAATATCCTTACTTGCATTTTATTTCTCTTGCTAACTTACAGCGTAATTTTCACGATAAAGGCTCGTATTACCATTTTAGTACGACTCTTCAATATGATGACCTACATTTCCTTTTCTGCATATTTCCTTCTTATGCTGAGATCAAAGCAGAGCTAATGATTGAGGCACGCTGGTCTTACTGAAATTCCTGCCCTCCTTTTGCACTGAGGTGGTGTGAGCTTGTGCTTCATAGCATTTATTTAGCAAACTGCCTACTCTGCTGTTTCCTATAAACTCACTTTTTGTAAGGCCACTCACTTACAGCCTCATTTCTACTTCTCTTTACTCTTTATGACCCATTCCCACGGATTAATGTTCTGATGCGATTTTTCTAGAATTCATTGTCCCAGTATTTCTGTACCTCAGCTGGATGCAGAGAGCTGTCTGGTTAATTCTGAGAACTCTAAATCCACACAGGAGCAAAATGCAGTAGGAATCATTTACTGAAATGCATGACCTTGGAATAGCATAGTTCCATAGCACAGATGGAGTTTACCAGATGTCTGAGACTATGAAATTATGAGATTTAAAAGAGTCAGTACTTAGGAATTGTTTTAAAAAACTGAGATTACTGCAAAGGATAGAGATACTGGAAGTATATTTAAACAAGCACATTTATACGTGGATCCATTACTTTGGTTCCCAGACTAGTTTGCTCACCCTGCCTCTACAGTGTGTGCTTACCTGTCCAATGCAGGTACATTCTGAGGACATTGGAAGGTTTTCTCTTCATTGATATGAAATGTGGGGTTCTTCCTTGAGCCATCAGAATTGGTCTGGTGGTGATAAACCCTCTGCTGTTAGTTGTCCAATGTTTGGTTCTTCAAGATGTCATGTTCTGATCTCCTGGTGGTGACTGAAATGACTGAAAATCCACAAAATGTGGAATCACCATTTGGACAGAAGAGCTGTTCTTCAAAACAGTCACATCATCTTTTAAATTTCCCGTGCTAAAAATAGGGCAGTAAGGATTCTTCACCGAGTAATGTCTTAAAAGAGTGCTGTTGTTAGCAATGGGTTTTGTCCTGTCTGTAGAGTTTCACAGATACATAAACATTATTCTTTCTCAGTCTAAAAGCTGCCTGGGGACATGAATTCTTTTAAGGAGACACTTTTCCCGTCCCCATTCTCTTTTTCATGCATTCTATCACCAAAGTGCCACATTTCTTTGTACCTTCAAGATGCCCCAACAATTGAAGCTTCTCTCACCATTTAGGTCAGCTCAGGTACTGACTATGGTTGACTATGGAACATAACAGGGCATCTCCACTGCTAGGGAATAAAGGACAGGTTAGTCTGTCTGCGTTTTCAAATGTCACAGTTTGCTGAAATCACTGCTATTGCTTAGGGAAACTGTTTTCTCAGCTTACAACACTGTCATTTCTTCACATAAAGGTTAGTTGTGGGTGAACGGCAAAAGGTTCAGAGGTTATTTTCTTTGGATATGAGAATTGACATCCTGATGTAAAAAACCTGTAAAATGTATCTTTTTTTTCTTCTGTCTACCATTTCTGCCATTTTTTCTTCCCATTCCTTGCTGGCAAACTCTCTGTCTACTGATTTCCTCTGACGGTGTTTTTCTAAGGTTCCTCCACCAAGTCCTGCAGTGTAGCGGTCTCATCACGCCCCCTGTACATCTCAACATATGATGAACAATGAAATCAATTCCCTTTCCGTGCTCTTCCCACCATCAACAGGCCAAGGAGCCCCTTCTCAGGATAGGAGGCATTGTGAGGTACTGCTGAATGCCAGCTTAAAGACCTACAAGAGTGCTTCTCCAAAACTCAACAGATATACAATGCACAAACAAAATTGCTGCCTTCTGGCTTGCCCCAATTTAGGTATGGGGAAATAGGAATGGAAGAAGAATTGCTGGAGGAGAGAAAATAGCCTGTTTCAGAGGCTCAGCAACTTTTCTTCCTCTCCTTTTCTTCCTACCCCAATCTACATACCTAAAGGAAACCATATACATATACCATATAGATATAGTAAAGTGCCCTATATTCAGAATATCTTCTGTCTGTTTCAGAGGCACTTGAGGTTTTGGTTCAAAGGTGATGCTAGCAGACTTTGCCAAATCCATCACATTTTGACCTGTGAGGCCTACTACCAAGTAGAAGTAAAGCACTTATTCAAATATTTGAAATTAGGTTGTACTGAGAGGTCAGCTGAGGAATTAACATTTAATTTTCATATTTGTACAAGTTGTTTTTTACCACCTATTTAAAGAACCAGTATTAGTGGATCACACCAATGGATTCTGCACCAACATGTTGTAAGACCCAGTTTCTGTCACATGGAAATTACCATCTAAACAGACAGAAGAAATATTATTATCCCATTTGCAGACAGGGCATTCAAGCACAAACATGCTAAGGAATATGCCTGAGGATACCCAGAAAGACTACATCAGTCAAGTGAGCCATATTGGGGTATAAACAACACAAGCCCTTCATTTATTGCTTCTCCAGACACTCTGTATCTTCCTTTAAATCAGCCTATTAATTCACCACCAGGAACACCACAGGTGAAGAAGTTGTTGAAATAGATTTTCTTTTTGTTGTCTTTTTTTATGTATATGAGAACAAAGGACTGAAGTCAATATGAATCAATAACATCAATATATCTGTTGTAGGAAGTAATTACCTTTAAACATATATTTTAAAATAAATTATATTATGCTTGTTTATGCTCTTATGTCACTGAAAATCAGAATCTATCTGAAATATGAAAATGTATCTAACGATTGAAGAATGGGGAAATTCAGGTAAAAGCAAACAGGCCAGCTTGATAACAAGTGCATGGTAAACAGACATTTCACTGAGAAGGAGACTTTTCAGATATTTCCATGACATGTTGTTGCCACTTGAAATGTGGTGCCTTCTGGTGCTGTCTCAGAATATCTGGCAGAACATGTTGCATGTAATCAGATACTATTTGTTCAATGTATAATTTTTTTAAATTCTGTCTTCTCTGATAAGCATCGTGCAAGACAAATGTTCTACTTGCCAAATAATTTTCTTCAGAAAAATTGAACAAACACATCTTTAGGATTTTCTGTTGCTAGCAACTCTGACTCCCATCTTTAGAAGTCCTTAATGCCATAAAGCAAAATCTTTAAGATGCTTTGGCTCACTGTCAAATCTTCTATTAAAGGAAAAGTTACTTAAAAGATATTTAAAAATAGTAGTAGTCACACAAAATAATAATGCAAAAAACTATCATAATAATTAATCTTACCATTAAATCTAACTTTATCTTTCTATTACATAGAATAAACACTCAATGTGAGCCCACTGAAATGTGGGCATTCACCACTCACCGAACTCAATCCTGTGCTTAAAACAGCACTTGCCTCTACTACTTCATAGTAAATGAATGCTAATGAGTAAGATTCCAGCTAACTCTTACCCAACTAAATAATTTCTTGGCTCCCCAGGTAGAACTTACGCGTGGACGTTTTCCAAAAGCACTGTCAAGGCTAAGGCCTGATTTTAAACAGCAACAGTTTAAAAATCACAGGACAAAAAGAAAAGTGGTGAAAACGAAAATCAGCAGAGACAGTGTTAAATAACACCTTCAGTCTTGACAAGAGCATTGGGAAGAGATCCGACCCCGAGGTTAGCACATCTTCCCCGGCTACAGCAGAGCTTGAGCAGGAAACCAGTCACTTTTTCTCACATTATCACGTCGATGGGAACCATGCAAGGAAGCACAGAAAGTGACCTGCAGTTTTCCTGGGTCTGGCATCAGGTCTAGTGTGTTAGATTTGTGCTTCTTCAAAACACCTTATAAGATGCAAGAAAATATTTGCCCACTTGGCTCCCTGCAAATGAAAACATTTAAGTTCTCGCCTGAGCACTGCCTGCTAACAAGGAATGCAGTGAAACAGGAATGGATCAGGAGATTAAATTCAACCGTGCTGAGATCCCTAGAGGTGCAGCATGCACTGCTGTACCATTTTGGATAACGTGCATTTTGTTTCCCTGGACCAAAAATCCGTGCTGAGGTTTGAACCTACGCTTTCCTGCAAGTTGTTTTTCCACCTGCCGCATTGCACCCCAGCCATCCTCTCCAGCACAAGACCTTTTGCACAAGCTTTTTGCTTCTGAGCATGTTTCTGCTTGACTCATTCCTTGTCCTGTTCCAGGTGACACCGCGGACCTGCTGCCCAGGCCTCCTCCTAGTGCTGAGCTGGGCTGTGGGCAGAGGCAGAACAGGAAGCCTCACGTGGAGGCCATGGCAGCTGCTCAGGACACCCAGAGTGAACTGGCTCTGAACAGCCTTTGCTTGGGAAAGAATATAAAGGCATTGAGTTTCTCAAAGTCTTTGTGGCCTTTGTCAGTGGAAGGCTCTTGGCCAAGGAGATGAGTTTGAACCACTGGGTGAATTAGCAGTGAGATGCAGAGTTTCAAAATTAAATGTGCTGGCACTACGGCTGCCCTGCGTGGTGGCTGCCTCTTGGAGCCTTGTGACCTCTGAGTCCCACCAGCCAGCAGCCAAGCAGGCTGTGGTGGACAAATCCAACGCAGGCAAAGTCATGGTTAAAGATCCTGCAGGCACACTCCAAACCTTCTCAGTTTGGATCGCAGGAGTCAGAGGTGTTACTGAAGCATCCAAGACACCGCTTTCCAGAGGTTCCCTATCTGACAATCTGATTCTGCCATCCAGGGCCTATCCCAGAACGGCTTCATCTACATAACTTGCAAGGACTGCAGTGGTCAGTGCAGACTCGTGCACTGCCTCAGCAGACCCACTAGCACACATTTACAGACATCCTGGCAGGCTGCAGCAGGAGGCCTCATGATATGTATTTGCCCCTCCTCCAGCATCAGGTTCAAAGGGGATGCTGAAACCTTCTTTCCAAGCAGGATCATTCACAGCATGATGAGGAGACTCTCTGCTGTTGGGTGGTGAAGCCATACCCACACAACAGCAGGGAACAGGGCTAGTTTAACCACATGCTATGAAACGCTATGAGTAAATGGAATGTGCTTTTTTTTGTTGACTACAATATGGCAGGTCCTGATTGACAGACTAGACACAAATGTGCAAACTGCACAGGCTGCACAAATCAGTGCAGCCCTGATGGCTGCTGTGTCCTACACAGCTTCTGTGAGGAACTGGCTGAGTCTTTCCATCTGGCCCAGAGCAAGAACTATTTCTTCAGTGGCTTTATGCTCATCTCCTGCAGTCTGTGGATAACTGGAGAAGCCAGATGCCCCCTGTGTCTGATCATGCCTTCATTAATGGGGTCAACTGACCAGGGTAAGGTGGAGTCCAATGACTTTTCTATCCCATTCTGTTTTCTAGAGGAAGAGTTTAGGTATGCCTGCTTTACCCTCACTCCCCCGGGACCCCAATCCCTGCTTCTTCTGAGCAAGCATAGTTTCTCTGGCTGTGTCTGTCCGGGCCCTCCACATCTTTTCTGACCTTTTGAGCATTCTGGAATGCGTCTGTGACTGCTGCCTCCACAACCCTCAGGAAACATCACAGGCTGAGGGCTACGTGTTTTGCTAGAGAAAAATGCGGCTGACAAGTGGCTGTGCCATGCAGTTCAGGAAAGGGGGGAGGGTGAGGAGAGACTTGCTTACTGTCTGCTTCCTGGGAGGCAGTGGAGAAAGTGGCAGAAGGAATAAGTCTGTGTAAGCAGCTCATATGGATGGGGGAGTAAGACTTGATGAAGGCTAGAAAGGCAAGGGGAGGAACCAGCTGGTTGGATCATGTAGGACAAAAAAAGCACCCTTCACCAAGGAAATCTTTTTTCCTTCCTGTCCACAGTGACAGAAGATCTTCTGTCCTGTCCCATTTTCTCCCTTTTTTATACCTAGAGGAGCTGGCCATTTCCCCTTTTACCAAGGCTTTTGGCCAACCCCTTTATTCAGTGGCCGTGCCTTCCAAACTTTGTGAAAGGCCACCTGCACCCTAGATGTTATTAAGCCCTTCCTTTCGTGGAGAGACTCCCGCATGATCACCATGTGGTATGGAACCTGCTGCCATTTTGTGTCCTTCAGCCCACACCTAAAGAGGACTCTGAAGAGAGGAAGACACAGCAGACATTACTCTTCATTGTGCTCTATTAACAGGCCTGCTTGACACTTCTTGGGAGCACAGCCAGTGGATCCAGAAACTCTCCTGGCAGAAAATGCAACTTGTACCCCACTTACTCAGGATGGAATGAATAGTTCTGGTACAGGGGTTCGCTGTACAGGCTGGGGCTTGGAGTGGGCTGAAGAGGTTTCCTGGATTATTCTTCTCTGGAGCACTCTGTGGGGATCCAAAGGATAACTTCTCCTTGTGACTCTCCTGCATGGGCTGTCCAGAGCACAGACATCTAAGGGAGTGTCTAATTTAGCAGTGTACTCTCCCTGGAAGATGTGTTCAAGGTGTCTGTACCATTTCTGAGGATGTGGAACAGCTACTGTGTCACCACCCTGCATGGTTCTTTCCTCAGGTCTTCAAGGACATGGACATCTAGAACTTGTTCTCATTACCAACTGGCAACCTCCTGATAGTACTGCAGTGCAATTTCCTTCAAGCTCTAGGTCTGTGCTGGCTTCCCTGGAAGAAGAAAAGGATTGATGTTACGAAACAACAGCAGCAGAAGTTACAGCAAGCAAAGCAGGGAAAAGATTAAGCAGGGGTACTATTACAGAAGATGAAGCAGCGAGTTTCAGAGGTTCAGGGCCTGAGAGTCAGTTGGAAACAGGAGGGGCCTGGTATGTCTTGGGCTTTGGTGCATCCTGAAAAGGACCTCAGAGTGTCACAGAAACTCCTAGAGAACTTCAGTCCATTCTAGAGACTTTTTTGACTGTGTGGCCCAGGTGCTGCTTTGAACATTTTAGGAGTGGGCACACAGTAAGATCCACCTGAAAGTGGTTTGGTTTCCTCTAGAAATGCCCAAGTCTGCATGCACCAACCCTGCCCTGTGGTCCACACCAACAGGCAGTATATGGGGACAACTTGGGGCACCACTCCAGGGCCACATCCTCACCCAAGGCATCCTGCATCTGTACCTGCAGCTGAGGGCCAGCATTGCACAAAGCACACACAGAGCTGCTCCTGGTGTGAGGGAATTACAGACCAAGGACAAGACAGTGGTACAGCCCTGAGATCCAACTGAACAGCAGAGTCCTTATCACAGTTTGGCACCGGATCAGATCACAAGCACAGTCAAACCAAGTATTGCCAGGAGTGTTATCTGTCCCCAAAGGGACTGGGAGCAGGAGAGCCCGTGGCTGCAGCTGCAGCCCTGTCTGGCTGCTGTCAGGGAGCCTCCTACACAGCAGCACAGTGCCCAAGGCAGGAGGAAGCAAACCCAGCTTGTTCCTCAAGAGGGACATAGAAATCACATCACCAGAAGTCATTCAATGACACAGACAAAAGGTATGGGCTGTTCTTTTTGTTTAGATTTACCTGATGCTAGTGAAATGATAGACATTCTCATTAGTACTGGCATTAATATTTTTCACACTTAGGCTCAAAGTGATTAAAAGGGTTTGTCTTCCAAGTACTTTCATTAAGCCATGCCTTCAGGTTTGCTGAAAATGCTTCTCACTCTGTTGAAAACAAGATTTCACACTGCGTTTGACCAAACTTCTTTGCAATTCTCGCTCTCAGAAAAGTAAAGTCATTTCTCATTTCATTGTAGGAAGTAATAAAAACAAACCTGTCATTCATGTATGCCCTACAGGCTTTTCAACTCTTCTTTTGGCACTTGCCTTAGTATTGGAGAACCTTTATACATAATTGGGCAATGAAGTGTTAATGCTTTCCGGCGTGGAGAGTAAAGGATAGGCTTTTTTTTCCAGAAAGAAACAGAACAATGTCTAATGTTGACAAAACTTCAGTTTTGTTTTTGACCTTTTAGTGTGGTGCTGGATCTGAGCATGCATTCATCCTCCCCACTTCTTTCTTTCATGTCAGTCTGTATTTAACAACAAGAGGCATAGTGCAAAGACCACCTTTTCTCACCATGTGGGAATGGGTTGGACACAGTTATAGATCCACAAGCAGCATGATTATATTATTTTTGTGTTTCAATATATATAAAAGCTGCCCTAGGGATAACAGGCAGGTCTAAGTAATGTACACATAACATATGGGCTCCTGCTGTGTATTTTTGACACCCCTTAATAGTGAGAATTAAGATCTATGACTCTCATCTCTCAGCTGATAACATCAACACAGGCTGCAGTGACTGCACAGAGCCTTCCTGAAATCAAATTGGTCTCTGAGCAAATACAGCAGGTCATGTGGGAACTGCTAAATAAGAATAGTTTAGAACTGCAACAAATATAGAAACAAGCCCCATTTACTGCACCAGGTGAAGCTTTACCTGACAGTTGTGTCTGACTCAGTTCTGTAATATAGGGTCATACTTTTACTGGGGATATAGACAGGAATTACCAAGAGCAGCTCATAGCTGTGCAAAGAGGTAATCTCCGGTGGAAAAAACACCAACCGCCACCGAATAATTAATCTTGCATTCCACTTGAGATCTCTCCCACACAAATGGGGGAAGGTGTGTCATGATTCAGATCACTGCCAAAATAGCACAACGTGGCATTTCGTAGTTTAATTGTCTCAACAGATCATTCATTTTTTCTGTAAGACCGAGTTTGATTTGAACTCTCATCCTTAAAATACCAGGGTGAACTTCATTGAATGCAGTTTACTTTTTCTGAGTAACTAACAAGACCCCTGCACATTCTCCAGGCAGCTATGCCAACACCACACATTGCCAGTCACAGCCATGTCCTCCCATGTCCTTCAGCATGTATTCACCATAGGACAGCCACAGTCTGTAGCGAGTAGTAAGAAAACTGCTAGCAAGACCCCTTAAAAGGCTGGACTTTGAGGGAGAAAGTCCAGGACAAATAGGATTATCCCACCACTGGGAATTTGAATCAGATGAACCTTTTCCCTTTTTACTTATCAGCCATAAGGATGTTCTTATGCCCTCAGAGTCTCATAAGTACTACACACAGCATTGAGAAGAAGCCCTTGTGTGCCTGCTACACACCTTACTCACATATATAACTTAGATATAGATACTTATACGCACTTAGTTAACCCTCATGAGGCCGTATCTGCAGGACTGTGTCCGGTCCTGGGCTCCTCAGTACAAGAGAAACATGGAGCTTCTGGAGCGGGTCCAGCACAGGGCAGCCAAAATGATTCAGGAACTGGAGCATCTCTCTTATGAGGAAAGGCTGAGAGAGCTGGGCCTGTTCACCCTTGAGAAGAGACAACTGAGATGGGATTTCATCAATATTATAAGTATCTGAAGGGAGGGTGCCAGGAGGATGGAGCCAGGCTCTGCTCAGTGATGCTGAGCAATAAGACAAGAGGCAAAGGGGAGAAACTGATGCATGGGAAGTTCCACCAGAACATAAGGAAGAACTTCTTCACTGTGTGAGTGACTGCACACTGGAACAGGTTGCCCAGAGAGGTTGTGGAGTCTCCCTCAATGGAAATATTCAAGAACTCTCAGGACACAGTCCTGTGTAATGTGCTCTGAGATGACCCTGTTTGACCAGGGAGGTTGGACCAGATGACCCACTGTGGTCCCTTCCAACCTGACCTGCTCTGTGATTCTGTGAACTTAGTAATTTCTTCAGTAAATGGCATTTTTTCCTCCTAGAAATGTCAGATGTGGCTTCTTGTGTTAGTAGTTTCAGTTCAGCACTTACATATTAGCGATGTAGTATTTTAAAATAGTTTTTAGTAAGTTCATAAAGCCTTTGTAAAATCTCAAGGTATTCAGCATGTCCTTGCCTTTTACACGTCAGTTTGGCTTTCTCAGAAGTAAAAATGATGACAATTAATCCCTAGTTAGACAATTAAAACACTGGATACACATGGAAGGCACTGAAATGCTTTTTACAGAAATACATGAGTCACACAGGAGTGTGACTACCAGCAAGTTCTTGGGTTTTCTAATAATTCAATTACCACATTAAAAGAAAAATACACAGCAATACAAAGTCAACTGTAGAAACAAATCAGAGTAATGGGCTACAGTTTTCCAGATTTTTCCATACTGAATTATAAACATGTAATTCTACCACTTACTGATCCACTACACTGAGATTAAGATGAATTTGATTTGATCTCAATACTGGGTTACTGAGCTCAAAGTAACCATGGCAAGCACAATGAACAGGGAAATTGGAAACCACAGCAAGGTAAGCAAAGTACTCAGCAATTCACCCCAAGAGTGCCATCTTATCTACGCCTTGTTAAGGGATTAATGCAACACTGGTTGAAATTGGTGAGGTTTTTACTGCAGAGTTAATAAGAATTGTGAGCTATCAAATATGACAGAAAAAAGGGCTCCTGCAGCCACTAAAGAGGATGAAAGAAGAAACAGGAAATAAATCTATTTTTTAAGTGTCCTAGTGTTTATCTGAAAGGAATCTGTAAGTTCACATGCAGCACATTATTTCTTTGTAACTGATAAACAGAGGCAATTCCCTTTCACCTTTACAAGGAGACAGCCTTGCACTGCACTGCAGGAGGGCAAGCCACAAGTCACGCGAAGAGGCAGCTTTCTTCAAGGCAACATGGTCACTCACCTTATCTTAGTCATGAACAATAGAGTGTGCACTGTTACAGAGCCCCCAGGACCTTCCTTCAATATTGCCATAGAGGTTGTGTTCCAGCTTTTAGAAGTGTTCTTCAGATTTTACTGCTGTGATGAAATGTTTGGATTTAATTCACTAATAATAAAAAAATAATATTTATAAATATAGGTACTCAAGACAGGAGGTATTCTGTGATCAAGACACTAATATTTATATTTACTTAATATTTTTAAGGTTAAGCCTAGGAGAGGTGAAGCACAAGGGCTGCAATTCAACCCATACATCCTTACAGAGCAAAGCCTCCTGAGGTTTTCAGCTCCAGACAGCACCTGCCCAGAAGGCAGTTTGCACTAGTTACTAGTGAACTGGTACTTTGCCTTCCCTTAAATAACACATATAACAAATACCAACAACACAAAGAATACTACCCCCCTCATTCCCTTCAGTAGCTGAAACAGAATTAATGGAAGGAGAAGAGCAAACAAACCCACAGCACATATGATGACACTGAACAAATGTGAAAGCAGAACTGCAGTCTGGTTTGCAATAGCCCTTCACCTCCACTTGAAATCCTGGAACAGACAGCCATGACTTAACTAATATACACGTTGGAGATAAAGAATAGATTTACTTACAGAGTATTTGCACTGACAGTTATTTATTCAATAAAAAGCAGCTCATGTCCACCCTGTCACAAATCTCTGGCAAACAGATTCTATTTATCTCTCCACCTACTTCTTATTTCTGTCTTTCCTGCTACTCATTATTGTCTCTGCAGTCAAGAAGCACAGCATCTGATGCCTCGCTTCACTAGCACTTTCTTCATTAAAATCTCACCAGAGACCTCCATCACTATGAAAACTTGATCCCCATTCAATAGGACTATTGCTGAACTCCCTCCATGGCCTCCCAAACCCCTCACAGCAATTCCTTACTTCACCCTAGACTGATCACAGTAGAGCTTTAATAGCAAATCATCTTTCCCTTCACACTGTCTTGAAGTCCACTTCTTTCAAGGAATTCCTTTGCTGGTCTCTTGCCTTTGTGTTCATGTTTTCCAGCTTCAGTGATGGATACAATCTCACTTCCATCATCGTTCCATTTCCCCCTGTCTTTCCTTAAAGCTTTCCTGAGCATCTCTTCTCGATGAAACCCCGCATCTTTGCCATCATCTCCTTTCTTCAGCTGCAACATGCTAAAAACGAGATTTTGTTCAAGCACATTGGAGACAGAATTACAGTTCATGTAAGGTTTTTTGAGATCATAAATGTCTGAGATGAGAGGTCATGTATCAGTCTAATACAGTGTCTATTAAATGTGTCCTCAAGCTATATTTGATGCACTTGTAAAACCAGAAGTAGCAGAAACACTAAGGAAAGGAGTAATTGCTGAGAATTTCTAAGAGCTGTAGCACATGCCAGGGATAGAAGATGGAGATGAAAGTAATCAAGGTTAGACTTCTCTTCTAGAACCATCTACTTGCCCATCACAGTAAGATTTTGCAGTGAGCTCTCCTGATGCTCATCACCACCAAGAGGAAAAATGAAATTATCCCATTATCCCACCAGTTAAGGTGACTAGATAGTAGGTGTGCTGGGAACATCATTTGAGGATTGCAGTGGCTTGTTTTCCCTAAGTAAAGAGAAGAAAAAAGTATTGTGCATCAGAAAAGTATGAAAGTGTTCTGAGGCTTCTCCTTGGACACTGTTATTCACACATAATCTGTCCCCTAGAGTCTTTCCTTAGGCATTGCAAACAGAGAGAGAAAGAAGAAGATTTAAAAGTTCAGTATGTCACTAAGGGCATGGTTAAAGGCCAAATTAAGGAGGAGAGCAATGGAGGAAGGGAATGGAAGGTGGGAAATAGTATCAGAGGTTAAAATAATTTTAAGTTTAAAACCAGAGAGTTTTTAAGTTAACAACAGAGAGTGGGAAGTGAATGTGAATAAAACTAGAGCTGAAATAACTCTGAACACCAAAATACTCCGATATATAATATATGATCACTCCCATCAGTGGGAATAAAGCGAAGACATTGAAGCAAAATAAATGGAAGAGTATAAAGGAGAGAAGGATGTCTAGGAGGTGTCCATTTTAATATTGAGGCGCTTCACAGCTTTCCCAGTTTCACTAAAATAGATCATTATAAGCAAGTAGCATTTCCCCGAGGGAAGCTAGTTAATACAAAAAAATATTATAATCTCTTTCTATAAATGATACTTGTCTCTGTGCCCGGATATTTTGCCTTTGGGAGCAAAGCAGTTTTCTCCCCCCATCTGCTGTTATTGGAGAGATTTTACTCATGAGTGTTTCCTCATGCTGCCTCCCCATGGTTCCAGTGAATAATTTGGCGTAGATTGGGGCTAAGGATAGATATATGTTTTATAGAGAGGAACAAAAGCTGAAAAATCTGGTTCTAGAAAGTTAGTTTTCAGGTTTCACATGACTGCCAGATTACTGTTTTAGTTAAGGGACTGCCTGGGAATATCAGACAGAAATTAAGACACTATTTCTGAACGTAACATAGAGAAAAATAACATAAATTACACCACTTCTAACGAGAATTAAAAAATGCTAGCCAAATCCTGTGCCCAGTCAGAGAGTTTCACTAGAGAAGCTCACAGTCCAGAAGCTGGTTCTGACACAGAGGAGACACTAAAGAGAAAAGAGTGACAGGGGATAGGCAAGAAAACAGGCAACAAAAAAGCAAATTAAGTCTAACAGGAAGCCAGGACTTTGAGGATGCAGCTCCTTATTTGCAATCACTTTATCTTCTAAAAGCTGCGACAGTGGCCCCCAAGGCACAGTTTGCCATAGGGCCTATTCATCATTTCTGTTTTGTTTTATTCAGGAGTCATTCAAAAGTTAGATAATGGAAAGTAATATTAAAGAATATGAAAAAAGCACAGTAGAGTTTAAATTTTAAACAGATTTGCAAGTGAGCTTTGCCCTTACCTCTTCACCGGAGGAGAAAGGTAGGAGCTCATATTGTATACCTCTGATAAATACTCACCTGATGTAATAAGACCTGAACTAAATACAATCTCAAGTCAATCCCTTTTAAGAAGTTCATCAGAATTTTCTGCTTTTCCATTGAAGGATCTTCTAACTGACTTTTGCAGATCATTCAGTATGAGGTTTTATAGACCTACAGACATGAGATAATCTTCCATAATTACTATCAACCATTACTTCTTCATTATTCATTGTTTTTTCACACTCTGCTAGATTGATTCTCCTCATTTTAATCAGTCAACTCATCCCACGAGTCAGAATCTGTATAAATGTCAAGTCAATACCTAATTCTGTTAAGGCTGAAATTGAAAACCTTATCTCATAAACCAAACTACATTTTGCAGTCTGGGCTCTGAGTCAAAGTCAGGTGATGTGAGGGAAAGCTCAAAGAATCAGAAGAAATTCCTGGAACATTTTGTAAGCCAGTGACAATAAATTGTGTGTCTCACCAAATTCCACCTCAGGTAGATTCCTGCCACCCTACACTAGAGTATACTGTCACAGGCTTACCATTTCCAGTAAAGATTATTGTATTTTAGTAGGGACTTATTCTGCATCCATTAGTGCCCTGCTCAGTGCTGAAAGGCTTAATGAGTTGCTTGAGATATCTAGAATAGTATATTATCACTCACTTATTGGAAAAGTACCAGGTAGATTATCAAATGATTCTCTTTTTTTCGTTTTATTTTTTTTAATTAATAACTGAGGAGACACTCCTTTTAACTGCAGAAAAATTCCATAATCCTTAAGCACACGGAGATCACAAGCCATAGAGAAATTAAAAGGATGTATATGAAGGCGCCTTCAGACAACAGTAGGTCCTGAATCTACAAAGACTTTCTAATTTCAAAGCTTCACAAGGACACCACTTCTGTAATTTGACAGGAAGAGAATCGTGGAGACTTGTGCTCCTGCTTAGATATTTGCTGGGAAGTTAGTCTCCCAGCATGGTGACTTTTTTCTTGATGGTTTAGATAGATGCAAGATTGAATTTACAGCTAAATTAGCTTCATAATATTAGTAAATGAGATTGCACTGCTCTATATTTATAGTCTTCTTGGAAATGCAAGGTTCATCTGCCCTTTTGGAGACAGACATCAATGTAAAGACTAAGAACTCCAAGCCAAACATTTTCCAGTAAAAATAATTATATCTATTTTTAGGTTCATATTATTTTACTTATTTTAGATATAATCAAGCAGAGGCAGTAAAACATGGGGTTTTGAGCTGCATTTTCTGTGAAACGTATGCTTAAATAAGCCAGGTAAGATGTATTCCAGGATGGGCCCTGCTTAGCCTCAGAGAAGTAAGGAACATTTTATGACTTCTCACAACACCTTAGGACTACTTCACAAGCACTAGTAAGGAAAAGGCAAGCAAAACAAAACAAAACCAAAACAAAACAAAAACACCTGAGCTGAGAAACTTAATAATTTCTCATTTGAATAGATCCTAGACCAGAGTAAATGCAGCCTTTAGAAGTGTCCCCACTGGACCTCCCTGGGCAGTGTCTCCTCCTCTGGTGATTGTTGGGCCCCTTAACTACAAGCTTAGGTCATCAACATCTGGGGAAAGATTTCCCTGCTTAAAAATTTGTTTTAAACCAAAACCTAAAACATTTTAAGACAGATTCATAGACTTATAAAAATCATATAAAGCATTTCTCAGATACAGGTCTTCAGCCTTTGGCATGGACTCCAACAATTGAATTTCCAAGTAGCCTTGAGGCATTACCAGAAGAATTTTGGCAAGATCTCCCATCAACATCACCCAAGAAATTGGGTGTGAATTTTTACTCCCTCAAACATAAATAAAAAACAAAACCCTGCTGTTGACTAAAACCAAAACCAACCCCTCCTTCATTTTTCACACATCACTTACTCAGAGAAATAGGGTGGGGTTAAAGTGCCCTTGCACTACGGGAAGGGGGATGCAGAGGTACAACAGAAAGGGGACAAAAGTCATTATTTTGTTATCCTCAGTGCTGGTAGCCACATCCCCATGTTAGGAAAAGGGATAGTGTAGCCTGAGTCTTTGTTTTGAAAGCAGTTTTGAAATGCAGATATAGTGTGAGCTTGGCTTTTCTTGTTGGTTATAATTACTGAACATGCTTTATTTGCATTTAAACCTTCAGTTGGTATCACAGACTGGCTTTCTTAGGTTTAACACCTGCACAAATGGAGAGATGTCGTCCCATCAAATCAGCATAGATAAGATGGGCAAAAAGAGAGAAGAATCTTCCATTTCTCTTTCTGATATGAAATAAAGCACAAATATTACAGTCTTAATCCAGAGTTACACAGAAAGCACTGTGGGAAGAGCACATTACATTATTGAACCTGTGTGTTCAGTCAAGAGCCCTGGAAAGATGGTATTTGTATGGGTGCCTCAATTTGTTTGGAAAGTTTTGTCCTCATCACTGAAGGCCAGTCATCAGCATTAAACATACTGAGGCCTTTTTCTTAGCTTATCTACTCTACCTTCCTAAACTGAACATTAAATACTTTTTTCACTGATGTAAATAGATTTTCCCACACTTTTTAGTTGAGAAAGGATTTCACTCCTTGGATGCATTGAATAACAGTGTAAGACTTCATTTGAAGCAAATAACTCTGTCTGCCTTCCTCATTGCTGAAGGAAACCTAGTGCTAAACTGCTCTTTCCTTGTTTTTCAGTAAAAACGTCTATAGCCTCTTTCTGAACTGTCTAAGTTTCTATCAATTTAGTGTAGTAAAGACATATTTCACATCCACAGTCATGTTCTCAAACATGTTTTTTATTTCTTTGGTGTTTGTAGTTCAGTCTGGAGCAATAATGCACGATGCAAGGAAAATGGAAGAGTCAAAAGATGAAATGAAGTCATTTGGTTGTAAGCAAACAATTCTGAGAAGTTTATTCCTTTGGTTTAGTCTGTCTTCCTTCATTAGCAGAAGCCTAATATTTATAACAATCAATATTAAAAAAAAAGGAAATTCTTTATATCTTAAAGCACAAAGTTGTCTTAGTGGAAAGAATGAATTTCAAAGATAATTGAACTAGTCTATTTGCAAGTAATCAGAGATGTTCGACAGTTCTGTCCACATTAATGTAAATGCCCCTGAGTTGCATTAAGGGCTTCCTCAGGAAGGTCACTTCTTTCCATGCTTTCCCCAGGTCCACTGTGTTAGTCTCCTCTTCTCTGCTGTGCTGGCAAATCGGTGCCTGCAGAGCTTGATCAGCGCAAAGATGACCAAGCAAAGGACTTTCCACATGTGCCGTCGGATCTTTCTCTCCAGTTCCAAGGCAGACCTTTCCAGAGCCTTCTGTCTGGCTTCCTGGGCTGCAATTTCCTGCTCTAAGCGCAACTGGTGCAACTGAAGGCTCACCTCCTGCTCCTTCATTCTCTGCATGATTTCTCCCATGTTCTCAGGAACGATTCCATTCTCTTCAGAGAAGAGTGGCTGGTTAACGCTGACAACTGCCATCAGCACTAGGCACACACAGAAGATTCCCACAGCGATGGTAGATCTTTCCTTGAAAGAGAAAGAAAGGTGGAATGACACAAGATTCACACTAGATTCCCTCGGGAAGAGAAGGAAAGAAGCTCTCCACTGGAAGAAAAGCTTTGGCATCCTTTCTAGCTGTTAAGGAAACTTTCCAATCTGACCATTTATGCAATTCTCTGGCAGTCACACTTCCAACACCAGAGACTTGAACTGCTGAAACTGAAGCCCCTTCACAGTGGGTGGCTCCATGGGGCTGATGGGTGTCCTATTTTACTCCTCACACCCCCCCTTCACATGCAGTCACACCAGGTTTCCTCTCCGGTTCTACCCCAGGTTTCCCATAGCAGAGTCTCAGATTTCTTGTTCCATAAAGCCAAGTATTCATGGTGCAGTAACACAGAAACAAGCCTGAGCTGGGTGCTTCTGAGGAGGATCTCCGACAAAGGAACCCCTGAGCTTTTCAAGTCTTGCTGTTCCTACCTTCCTCCCAAGTCTTCGGCTCCTGCCCTCCCTCTCAGTGTCTGTCTGTCTCACTAGCAGGACCAGTCTTCATCTCCTTTGTCATCCAAAAGGTCAGCAATTCCCAGCTCCTCCTGTGTCTCTCAGTGCCCATTCACCTGATCAGTGCCGCCTGTATTTGTGCCCTTTGTTGGCAGTTCACAGCCTCTTGTCTCGGGCTCCCACCCAGAGCTCAATCTGCATTTCAATCTCATCTCACTCCGCAGCTTGCAAACCGAGCTACCTGCACCAGATGTCTTCATCAACATACCCCTGAAAAAAACGTTGGAGTCCAGAAGTGCTCCCAAGTGCACACCTGTTGCTGCAAGTTAAAAACCCAACTGCCCAAGAGGCTCGATCAGCAGATGGTGAGGATGAAGGTGAGGAAGATGTGAAACACAGAGCTGCCAAAGATAAACTGCCATGTTTTTGGTGAGAGAAATTCAGAATTTTAGATGATAGAGGAAACAAAGCGAAGTCAGCCAAGCAGGAGGAGGAGAGGAGGGGCCCCTCAAGCTGGTTGCAGGCAGACAAGGGAGACTTTGCCCAGCCATGCACAAGTGGGCTGGGGAGCAGGAACACACCACCCTGGTTTCCAGCTGCTCTCACCACTTCAAACTCTCCAACTGTCTTGAGCCAAAGCCTAATGAAATCCTGCCTGGCCTTGCAGCTGGGTCCTTGAAGGGCCTGGGTTTCATCAAGGCCTCCTGGCTCTCCTGAAGCCCTTCCCTTGGCCACATAGGCCAGGGGGTGCATCAGCCCTCCTTCCTTCCCACAGACCTGCTCTGACCAGACCATGTGCACAGTTTCCCTTCTCCATTTCTGTCCTTAACTGTGAGCCCAAACCGGGCCAGTGGGCTCTGCCCTGACCTCCCAGTGCCTCACAGCCTTCAGGGCTGCTGCTGCCTCTGCTCAGCCAGTGCAACCACACTACCAGCAGCAGCAGAGAGAGCAACTCCAGCTCAGACCAGCCTGTGCTAGGGAGAGGTACAAGCACTCTTCTGCCTCAGAGCATCGTTAGGCTATTTTTGGGTTTGGGAGAGGGCAGAGGCTGTTTGAAATCTCAGTTGCCTCTTCTGAGCAGGTAGAACATTTTCAGATGATTTATAAAACCTGTTTAGGAAAATGAGGAAGGGTCCTCACTGTTCTCCCTTTTGTCTTGCTATCTAGCAAATGAAACACAAATTAGCGCTAACCTGTAACTTCCAATTTACTTGTTTCTTTGATGTGCTTCTCACTGAGGAAGAGAAAGTCCAGGTTGCCACCACACGACGGCCAGTGAGAAGGTCAGATGTGAGCTCTTGCAAACCTGCACTCCCGTTGTGCCTGCTGCAATCCAGCTGGGGAACTTGCAGTTGCTGAGGGTTAAAGCACACTCTGAGACACAGGTTTGGATAGCTGCTGTTATCCAAACAAGCTGGCAGCAACTCCCGTTTCCACTGAGAAGAAAGGCTCCTGTGTTAGATTTGGTAACTTCACCTTTCATTCAGTAAGTCTTGTTAGTATGAAATGAACTGAAATGAGAATCCTGCATTATGAACTTAAAGCCATTGGCTCTTTTCACTGTTTTCAATGTTCTTTAAATTATACAACAGGGTACCTGGGAAGTACTGGGATGGAGTATTTAGGCCTTAGGCACACCTGAGAAAGATGGGTTTCTAAGTCAGGCTATCAGCTTGATTTTCCTCCTGGTTTGAAGCTGCCACATTCATTGCTTCTGTTTAGCCTTTGTTGTAGCGTCTCCTCGAACAGTGAATTCTTCCACATATTGATTGATTCCCACCATGTAAGATAAACTTCCATCCAGGTCTTACTGAAACACGAGCAATCAGCCAGTCTCATTGTAGCTGGGGATATGTATACCTCACCAAAACAATGCGATTTCAACACTGGCCTTTATTTAAAATCAGTAAATTCCTCTGTGAGAGCTGACACTTGAAATAATAATCTCCAAAATATAGCACACAAACTCAAGCAAAAATGCAAGCCTAGATAGAAACCCGAACGTGGCAGGAGGTTATTTGTCCGAGTCCTGCCTTGGTTCTTGGGCACTCAGGCACACACACAATGACAAAGAGGGGCACAGAGCAAGGAGAGAAGGAAGGTAACCCTGAACAAGCACAGCAGTTCATGAAAACACCTTGGGGAGCAAAGGAAGATGTTTGCTTTAAGAGCATGGAATGACAGTCTCATCTCCAGTAGTTCTCTGGTGCTGAAGGAAGGACTACTGGCTTCTCAAATAAAGAAGATCTGTTCCTAGCAGTACCTCTCTCTTTCACCAGTTTTTCTTTTAAGTGAGACAATCAACAAAACCCTGGATATGCACAAAGAAGTATCAGTTCTAACAATGCTTTTTAGCGTAGCAGAAAAAGAAATGTCAGGAAAATAAGCCAGGGAAGATACACATTTGCTGTTTGTCCCTGAGTGATGGAAAAAAACAGGTGGCACAAATCCCCAAACCCCACTGTTTAGAAAGCTTTTCTCCCTTGATCCAATGCACTGTGCCTTTTATCCTGCTCTTGCTGCATCAACTCACATGTGATTAGGCAAAAAGAAACAACACCAATTTTTTGAATCTATAAGCCCCAAAAGCTCTCCATGAGCACAAAGGACCAAAGAGCCCCAGGTTCACGCAGCAATCCAGACCTGCAGAGACACTGTGTAATAGTGCTTCCTTTTTTCTCCTAGCAGAACAAAAACTGCACTTACATCCTGAAAGGAAGAGTCACCAAAGGGCGTGCTAGATGACCTAACAGACCTTTTGCATCTTTAATGTCTGATTCAGTGCAAAGAATACAGACCTGTGAATCATTACACTGAGCTGAACAAGCAGTGACACAGCTGGAGCCAAAAGACCTCCAAACATTGCCACTCACCCAAGGCCTTATCACAAGCATATAATGAACAGAAAAAGATAATGTGCTTGAGGCAGAAACACAAACCAGAAGGCAGCATGCCAGCCTGATCCCTCCAGTGACATGTTTCTCTACAGAGGTAGAAGTCTTTGGGCAAAGACTGCGTGGGCAGGGGATGGAAAAGAATCCCAAAGTCGGTACCTTGCAGGTAGGCGGAGGATTTGATTCATGTTGTAATCATTTGTAATAGCCTGCAGCCAGAAGGCCAAACACTGTCATCTCCTCGGGTCTCATAAGCAAAAGCAGTGTAAGCTGGATCAATATTTGCAGTGGAAGGTCTCCAGGTGGCACCAACGTGGGCAGGAAACGATGTTGATGAGAGCTGGGCTTGACCCAGTGCTGAGCCAGAACCGCAGGATGAGCTTTGGAAGGAATTACTCTGGCAGTGTTGCCACTTCTTACACAGGGCTGTAAAGGGCAGCCCTGGTAATGCATGGTCAATAACAGCATTTTCTCTTTGAGCAGGCTTTCCTGATACCCTGGACAAAGCCCAGCCTATACAATTGCATCATAACTCCTTGCTGCAGCTGGAGAAAAGGATTCACCCTGCTAGCAAACCCCGTTTAGAGTCCTGGGCACTCTCTTTATGTGCAGTTCACAAACATGATGATCCACAGTTCTACCTAACTTTAAAAATTTAACAGGCTGAGGCTGCTGAACTTGGCCTGGAATCTCAGACTGATTTCAACAAAACCTAAGGATATGTTTAAGGAAAGCATTGGTTTTCTTGAGCTGTTGTCTCCACTTTAAAATAGTGTGCCGATAGTTTGAAATGAGGGTCTTTGCATATGCTTCAGCCCATTTTGTCTATTTTGGGAATAGCCAAAGAATTTGAGACTGAAAAAATAAGTACTAGCAAAATACAGTTGTCTCCTTGTTCCTGAAACAAACACTAAGTCATATATTATCATTGTCATAAAAAAGACTTCATGGGGACAAAGAGACTCAATGCTACAGCCTGCAGCAAAGATACCATTAATAAAATAAATCACATCATTCACAACTACAAGTGCTTCACTTTAAAGGCAAAAAATAGGGAGAATAGGACTGTGTGTACTTGGATGAAAGAGTACAATCTGTATCAGTGTACTGCACACGTCAACACTGTTCATACAATGAATAAAGAGGAAATGCAACACAGTCAAATACCTTTATTAATCTTCTGCACAATGACCTTCTACTAAAGTCATATAACCAATGGTCTACATGCTATATAAGCTATCAGATTGCTCCCCCATGAATAAATAAAATTCCTCAGGAAAAAAAAATGAGGATGAAAGCTCAATTATTGGTATCCTTTAAAGCTCGTGGGCAAATATTTCAATAAAACATAAGATGACTTGGAGCCAAAAAGGAGCACACTGAAGTTTTTCAGCATAAGCAGCAAACTGATACTCCTGTTAATACCAATTTCAGCCAAATTTGACATACCATTTGAGATTATTTTTTTTCTTCATGCAAATCAGCTGGATGGAGGACAGAAACCCAAGCAAGTAGTCACATAGAGAGGAAAAATGGATATTATGAAGGAGCAGTTAGACTAACAAGGGCATCAATACTGACCTACCAGTCAGCTCCTCCACAACTCTGCATTAGCCAAAATGCTGCTGCTTCTCTAGAGAAATACAGAAAAGGAACTAGAAAGTCTTACAAAAGCAGAAGGAAAAGCAGTGTGGACATGAGCACGTAGGAAAGCTACATTAGCTCTGCTGTGAACACAAGACTTGCTTTCCTCAAGGATTTTATGGTTGTGCTTTTCAACTGAGAAACGAACAGGCCAAATCCTTCGTCCTGCTAAGGAAGTTTGGTGCCAATATAAAGCGCAGTTTTAAATGAGACAGAGGTTCTAGCACAGAGTGCCTGCATCTGAGGAGACTTTGTGGTGCCAGTCATCCTACAGCTCCCCTCAGATAGAATGTGACAGGAGCAAGGCTGATCTGAAATGCATTGCATCCAGTCTTCCTTTAACACAAACAACTCTAAGTATGTTTAAGGTGGATTTTTGGATAAGAGAGGTTCTGAATTGAACAGATGCAATAATCTCCCCATATTAGGAGATCTCCCCATTAGGTCTGAGGTACAGACTGGGACTTACCCATCGGTTTGGTTATTTATATGTTGATGCTGTGAAATGTGTAGATAAATGCTTTTTAAATACTAATCAGACTCTCAGACAGCTCACAGACACGCTCAGAAACAGTCGGAAAACATTAAAAAGTCCAGAAAGGTTGCTGAAAAAGTGGGATCGAAAGATGAATTTGCTTGAAAAGAAAATGCTTCACTGAGTCTTGAAGTCATAAGTAAAAGCTGAGGGCAGAGTGTGCTCAGGAAAAGACGCCATTAATTAATTCTGTAAATGACGAAGGCTTCTAAACTTTTCTCAACGAGCCCCATCCGAAGAGAGAACAGGGCAAATGTAACCAATCTTTACTGCCTTGCAGGGACATAGGGAAAGGGATCTCAGGCCAGGAACACCACAAACACAGGCACACCCCGTTTCAGGACCAGGCAGCCATAGTAAGGGCACACACGACGCAGCCACATGCACACGTGCACGACTCTCACCACCAGAACAGCTCTGCTCTCCACTCAGCTGCTTGGTTCTGGCAGAGACCTTTCGCAGGAGTGTCAGGATCTCCCATCCTCGGGCAAAGGAGCAGCCAGGGGCATCTTTATGGAGCAGGAACAACCTCCCTAACCTCATACCTTCTACAAAATGGGATAAATGTGGGCTAGCTGCATTGACTCCAGATGAATTAGAAAAATAAGGACTAATTAAAAATGACTTTGAATCAATTAAGCAAAGAGCTATGATTACATGAATGTATATGGACGACAGGCCTGCTACAAGAGGGCCTGTTTCAAAGTCCATAAGGAAAATGACTTCAAATAGCATCCTTCACAGCTGCATTCCCTTTTATAGCACAGAAGAGATGCATGGCTCTATTTTGGATATGCAAGCAGAAAGCCCAGAAGCAGAGTAAGAACCAAAGAGTTTTTATGCCAACAGAAAGGTACACTTTCTTTTCCTGTCCTTTCTTCTTTGCACGAACACATTACGCAGTGCCAAAAAAAAAAAAAAAAAAAAAGAAAGGAAAAGAAAAAAAGAGAAGGAAATGAAAAGAAAATGGATCAGTTGAAGCCTCCAGGGAAGATAACCTTCAAAGGAAATTTAGCGGAAAATTGAAGAAAATAGAAGCTGCGATTTCTCTTGTACCTCATGGCTACAGAAATAGATAAGTAGGAGGAAAGGCTGCAAGCAGCTTTGCTCCTTTTTGTGACAAGAGAGAAAGCCCCAGCCCCAGCTATATTCAATCAGTTCCAAAGGGAGAAAGATAACGGGAAATTAGAAATACCCATGAATAGGTTTGAAGTCTGCTGCTTCTGGACACATATCATTGACAAGAACATGCAATTTCAATACAGATGAGAGAGAGGGGAGCAAATGATCAATGTGTGACACACTTAAAAACTCATGGAAACACCCAAGCAAACTTTTAGAAGTTACCAATGTTATCAAACCACCATTAGCCTTTCAGAAACTTTTTCCTATTATTACAGATGTATCTGTGAATAAGTAGAAAACTACTACTTCATCTACAATCCAACACTCCTGAGATCATGGCATTTCAATACAGCTACACTAACAACCAAAATTTACCAGTACATTCCATCAACTTGTTGCTGTCTGCATGGGGAAGGGAGAATCCGGAAAAGGAAAAAAATCATGGGAAAAATCTGAGACAGAAACATCAATATTCACATCTTGACTCGAAATTAGGCGCGGTTCCAAGAGACGGGGGCTGTTCTGTTTTGGTTGGGGTTTGGGTTTTCTGATTGTTCGGAGCTTTTTAGAAGGATACAGGCTGAACACTGAGTGAGCAGAGGGATCAGGGCAAGAGTTCCAATGTTCCCTTGGCTATACTGTCTTGAATTGGCAGCAGGGAAAAAGACTGGTGTTTTCTTTATGGTTTCTAGGCTTAATTAATTTGCCTGTTGTGGCAGTGTGTCCCTGAAGTGGAGAAGTCTGCTGGAGGGAGAAGAAGGCACAGAAAGAAATGTGAGATTGCCTTCTTTAAAATGAGGGAGAAGGAGGAGGGATTAGCAGAGCCCAGAAATACAGGTGCTGGTAATACGTGCAGGGGAAAATCTTGCCCTCACACCCTGCCTGAGACCAAACCATCCACTGTTGGGCATCCTTTGGTACTTGCAGAATTAAAGTTGATCCCAACAGCAGGAATCTTAGCAAAGAGTAGCTATGGAAACAAGGCACTCCTACCAAAAAAAAAAAAAAAAAAAAAAAAAAGGCTTTTCTGCACCATTAAGGGACTTGCTGGTCACACCTCATTTTCTCTTACACATTTCCACTGTAAACAATTAAGCATCTGCAGTTTTCAGATGACATTTGGAAATTACTTGAATCCTTCAAAGCAGTCTCTTCACAGGTAAGGCTGCTCTTTCATGGAGAAAAAGCAGACACTGTTCCAATTGTCCAGTTTCCTTCCATGGATGCTGGCTTGTGACCAGCAGTGGCAGTAGTCTTGCAAAACAAATAAATCTTTAAACAATAAGCTCCAGATTAAAAGCCTGAGAGGATCCCCTGTGACCCATCCAGAAATAAGAGCATTACAGAGAGGGCTGGAGACCAGTGGTGCAGAAAGTTAAGTCACTGGAGACATGAGTTCATATTTGATGCATGGGTAGAGGTGAAATGGGCTTCAGCCCTCAAACACTTCAGGGATTTGTTGCAACTGCAGCACTCGCGAAGTAGCCATTTCCTGATGAACAGAGTCTAAGGACTGAAGTAATGGAGGTGCTGTAGGCAGAAACAACTGAGGTTCAACAGCAGCACTGTGTGGAAAACCCCACTCAGTACCTGCTTTGTTTGTTGTCAAAAGTACCATGAAGTACCTGTCATTTTGGGTTTAAATGCCAACCACACGAGTACGATCAGAGTAATACTAAACCTGGAGTGGGTCATTTCTGCCGCTGACCAGTGAAAGATGCATATTTCCCCTTCTCCTTATCTCTCTCAGAATCAGATAACGTGTGTACATCTGCTGGCAACCCTCCCTCTCAAGGGCACAACTATATATTCCTTGGGACATCCAGAGGAATACAAGCAGCACGAGGACATGTGCTGTAATGGAGAGTGTGTATGCAAAGTAAGGTGTGCTGCCCCTCACCTTGAAAACTTAGAAAAGCAAAACATGAGCAGTCCACTCTCAGCTGTCATTGATGGGAAATCGATTCCATGCCAGCACGGTCAAAAAAGTAGTTGTTCCAAAAAACAGAGGGGTCAATTGTCATCTTTTTGAAGCTGCTGTTCCTACCAAGTGCACACACAGCACAAGAGAGAAACACAAGTCCTTTTAGCAGCACTCCCCCTACACATGACCCGGCTCTGCTCAAAGGAGGAAAGGAAAAACCCAAGCAGAGGGAGAGGCCTCGAGCAGCCACATTCCCCATTTCTTTCATGCACACAGACAGCACCATCACACACAGCACAGTCCTCCAGGGAATCGACCACTGTGCTCGCTGGTCGCTGCTCAGGACCTCAGGTGCGTTTGCCTGGTGAAAGGAGAACAATTTAATTGAAAATGTACTAATATCTCACAGCCAACTGGCTACAAAAAAGGAATGCTGCCACAGGATTCCTACCTTGTATGAGGCACTGGATCAGTAAAACCAGTTCCCTTTCTATTAAAAACAAAGCAGAAAAAATAAAACTAACAAAGTGGGTGCATAAAAGGATTTTCCCCTACAGCTGACACTGAATCTAAATTAAACTAAATTGTTCTCATAATTTGAAACCTCTGGTTTCTCCATAATTACAGTGTTGTGAAATGAGCAGGAACAGCTAATATATACCCACAGGGAAAAATTACATTTAGTGACCCTATAATGATCCAGGATGAAGAAGATGCAATAAAGGAACCCACAGTATTCACTAATGAATAAGGCCAGTAGGAAAGGAGGAAGCTAGACTTAATGAATGTATATAGGATTTTGATGTAGAAGCTGCAGGCAGAAGTAGTCAACAGTCGTATTCCAGCAATGGTCTTAGCCATAAAACACCTCATTAGTGACAATCATCTCCTAAGAAATCCCCAAACTCTCCCCATCTGTAGGACGCTGGACAAAAAAACTACTTGAAAAATATTTTGTCTTTACAGTACAATGTAAAGACATCTTCTTAACCATTAAAAATGAAACATTCTGCTAAAACCTAATCTTGGCCTCATCTGATTTTAGAGTGGCTGCTTCCATCTGTACCGCTGAAGAGTCTTTCTGTTGACCACCAAAATTAAAACAATCTCTCAGTGATACTGTGTTCTCTGCTTTTTGTCTGTTATTATTCTGGGCCTGTTAAGTGCTTTAAAAAAAAAAAAAGTATAAGTAAACCACTAACACAGGTGATTATGGAAAATTACAGAATGTTAGAAGGAATTTCCCTTCCTACACACAATCTTCCCATGTTTCTTTCTCCCAATTATTTGCTCCTTGGAGAATGAGAATATACATATCAGTAGGTAAAGAGGAGGCAAAAATCCTTCAAAGCCTGTGTTAAGGTCTTGCTCAGATAACGCAGTCTTAACCCATGGCGCAGCGCATCACGGTCCAAACATGTCTAGCATGTTTACAAACACTCCGTCCCTGTCTCCATAAAGCTTATCTGACAATCTACATAGGGTTCAAATCACAATTTTACAGTGGGAAGAGTTTATCTAGTTAACACAGTGCTCTGGCTAAAGCCCAATGTGAGGGGTCCCTTTTGGGAAAGGCGAGTTCCCCTTCGCTGACGTAGTTCGCACCAATTAAGTTGCGGTTGCACATTTGCACTGTACCAACAAGGAGTTTGATTTGTGTTCATGCTTTGACGTGCAGATATGAAAGCAGAGAATAAGCTTTAGCCTGCTCCAGCATCATTAAAGAACGCAATAGTCCATACATGCAAACTCTATCTTGCCTACTTAACACTCCTACCTTACAGGATTAAATATACACTTGCCTGTAGTGTATAATTACATCTGGTATCACAACCTGACACTGTATTTGAACTGCTTCATAAAATTTCAGAGGAGGGTGAGCATCATAGCTGCCATTTTCTTCCATGAGAAACACTTCTCCTACCCCTCAGGAACTAGGCATCCACTAGTGTTTTGAGCTGGTAGAAAAGACTAATTGTCCAGAAAGTAATATTCTAAAGAATTTTCTAAAAATTGTAATCTTTAGAAAATTATTCTTAGAAAATTTGAATTCTTCATTTAGTTTTCTGGCATTACAAACAGGCAGCAAACAACTAGATGACTGGCATTTTGATCGTGCATTAAAAACTCCTCACTGATAAGTAAAGAGTGTAAGACTTCCTGCACAAAAGTTTCCAGCCCATACCTTTCTTATACTCAGAGTTAACAACAGAAGTTAATAAATATCTCAGAGACTCATCTCACACCAATCTGCTAGATGAAGAATTGTGAAGCCATTTATTCTGCAAAATCCCATTAGTTTTTGATAAACTCTTTCGGACAAACGGTAATTTTGAATGATTCACCTGAACAAAATAACATGCCCACACTTTCAAAATGCCATTGGGGTGAGGTCAGGCAGAGAATGAGTCTGCCAGGGTAAATGACTGCATTTGTCTCCTGTCAGAGTCCTTCTCTTTGGGCACAGAAAGTACTTCTATAGGATTACTGGCTTGACAGAGATCAAGAAAATTGATCGATTTTTAATTTTCAGGAAGTTTTCAAAAATTTAGATTTATAGATCCTTTTAAAAAGCTTCAGATGCTCTGAGAGTACATGGGCCTGTGTGTGGATGGGGAAGTGCTCATCCCTGTAGGTTTTACTGATGTAGGAGAACCAAAGAACACCCTTCTGTCACTTATGTGCTGCTACACTATACATAGTAGCAAGCATTTGTGGAAGGAAACGTACAGCACCTGGGTTTCAAAATACAACACAGTCCTTGGCAGAGACCCCTAATCCCTTTTAGATGAGAGCTGCAACTCTTTTACATCAAAACAGGCTTTCCAGAACAAAGTAACCACTACACCCTCCTGAAACACACTACTAAAACAAATCAAATGTATTTTTTTAAAATTCAACCCCACATTAGCCCTCCTCAGCAAATTTGCAAGTGATACAAGGGGTACATGCTAAGGATATCAGTTGGGGCCCTGACAACAAGACAGCCAGTAATAACTGCTACTCCAACCATGGATAGCACCTGGCCTGCAGATAATGTAATGAATACCACTCTCCCATGGCCCTCAGGTCCATTCCTCCTTGTCCTTTTCCCTCAGGGAGCAACAGTCCAGCCTCAGCCAGCTCCAAACCTCTCGTGCTCCAGGTTTCAAGATTCCATCTTGCTTATGCTTCCAAGAAGCTCTACCCTGGCTCCAACTGGGACACCAGGAAGCTTCCTCACCACTTCAGGACCACCCTCTAGGGAATGACAACCTTCCTTGTGTGATCTGATGTACTAGTCCCAAACCTAGCACTGAGGAAACTTGAATTAACACTCAGTTACTGCACTGCTGACATTGCAGTGTGGCTGTGCATGAGGTGATATTTCCTTGGATCCAAACTGCAGGACAGAGATGATTATCAGTTATCCCCAAGCTTAGATCCTGTTTTCATTACATAACTCAAATTCTGCATGGAAAGAACTAAGAAAAGACCCATTTCTCCAAGCAGAGAAAGTTCAAGTTATGAAAGCTGAGACTTGGTGGAACTTCAGAGAGACAGGTATCTTTTGCTCAGTCATAAGCACAAGAATTAATTTCGGACACAGGGACATAACATATATACAGGCGGCCAAACAGAAACGCATTGGATTGCCATTGGGAAATCTACGCCATTCAGATGGACTTTGAAATGGTTACATGAAAGCCCTCTATGTGACTGGCACCAATTCAACATACTTCTCAGATGAAAGAACTTTATGTGATAACCTATAATGTTAGAGCTATATCACAATTAAGGGTGCCATCAAAAAACAAGAAGAGACAAGTGATTGTAATACCTGCATCACTTACATCACATGATGTAAGGAAAACTCTCATCACATGATACAGACCAGCGCCACAACATAACTCTGTTCCCACTGTCATTCACACTTTCTGTGTAGTAATATTTTAGAGCAGAAACCTTTGTGAACGAGCATTGCCAGGAGTTTAATGGACAGCATCACTTCTTTAGATGTCATTGCATTTCCAAGCTCCTAATTAATAAAATGCAATTTTAGCTTACTTTAAAAATATATCATAAAGTGCAAAACTGAACAGTTCAGGGACACTAACCTTTTTCACAAAGGTAATTATCGGATAGTATCACAGAAAGCTGAAGAAATTAACTCCTCCCAAAAGCCTAATCAAGAAGTGTCAGTTAAACCTTTCAAGGGGCATTTAAGTGTTCTTTGGAGGAAGATCCACTCCACTGCTCTTCCCTTTTTCAATGAATAGAGCCCTTCTGCCTTTCCTTGGGTGAAGTATACATCAATTTGCAGATTCTCCTTAGAACAGCAAGATCTGGCCCTCGAGGCTTCCCTTGATCAGCTTGGTTTCTTACAACCTGAAGGAACCAAAGATTGACGCAGTAAACTGAAGCACAGAATCATGGAATGGTTGGGGTTGGAAGGAACCTTTAAAACCCATCTAGTCCAACTCATGGCTCACACCACCACTGGCAGTGAACACAATGATTGCTGCTGCCGGGAGATGGAATGGGTGAGCTGGCAGGATGGCCAGGAGGGGAGCATGGAAGTCCCAGTTGATGGCAGGTGCAGAGGCTGGGACTGGTACTCCTGTGATGTCAGTGCCATGGTGATATGGAAGGGAGCCCTGGTATGGTGAGTAGTGTCAGGAGAGCTGTGTTGGATGTGGACCCACTTCCATCTGTTCTTGATCCATGCGTAGATGGACCCACCTCTGTGGGCTCCACACTGTGAGCCAAACGGTACATGGGGCTGATTGCGCCCCATCTGAAACCTCCTCCTCTTCCTCTGCGGTTCCTGCAGCCGCATAAAGATGGGCAGCCATCTGTTTTGGTCTTGGACCTCTTGGTTTCAGGCATCCTTGGAACCTGAGGGCCTAAACTCAGCCAACTGCCTCGCTCCCTGTACTTTTAAGGCCCAGAACAAATGGCAGCAAGATGGCTTGTGACATCAGGAGACCACTGTTATGGGGATGCATGTGGTGAAATATGGCTATCTGGGGACTGTGGCCTGAAAGAAGGGGAAGAGTTAGGGGGGTGAAGATTGCTCTCCCGTGCCCTTCCACTGCCCCTTCTTGTGCCTGGGCTCCAGCCCCTTCCTCATCCTGTGCCTAGGTTCCCCTGGACAAGATGGTGGCAAGGGTGTTGCAGGAGGGTCAGAGATCCCCTCAAAGGCATTAAAATAGACACTTGATACAGCCCTCTAAAAGTGCATTTGGCCCTCTGCATCCAGGGCCATGATTTAACATCAGCAGTCTTAGAAGAGAAGGACCTACAGATGTCAACAGGACTATTGCATCTGCCCTCCAAAAGTGGTTGTGCCTGTTTCTGTTCAAGACAAATTGGAAAACAGAGCTAGGAAATACACTTTCACTGTAACAAACAAGGTGTTGCACAAGTCTTTTTGCTTCAGGCGGCATGAAAGCAGCAGGACAAACATGTCAAGCCCAGCTTTCAATTATCTATCCATTTCCTTTCCTCACCTCATGGGAAAGGTCACCAGAAACACACTAGGCTGACACTCTTGCAAATTGGTCCTGCTACTGCTAAACAACACCTTCACACACCCAACTGTCTAGTAGCTTTTTCATGTGTCAAAAACTAGTCTTGCTGTGCTGAGAGCTTACTGTCTTCATATTAAACTACAGTAAAATGTCATCACAGCACAGAGTTGGCAGAGTCTCTGTTCTTCTGACAGCCAGCTGCTTACCAGAACATCATTGCAAGATGAGCACAGCCATCCAGTTCCCAGTTCTGTCTTGTTGCACCCACCCAGAGCTTTCTCTGAAACCTGCTTATGCTCACCTACTTCCCATTTGTTGATGAGGAAGAAAGTGGATACTGTTGCAGAAGCACAACAGCAACCGAGCTTTCATACAGAACTTTTCACCAACAGATCTCAGAACTCATCACAACAGAGGCAACATATCTCCTCAGCTGTGAAATTGAGGCCCTAAGGTGATTTCCTGGCTATATTAAAAAAAAAATTGCAGAACTCAGTTTCATTCAAGACCTACTCCCATATAGCTTCCATTAAATACTGCTACAAAAATTAGTTACAAGCTTTAGAAAACATTGTTGCCTCAATTACAAACTCCACTAATTTACAAGAAAACTGGTAATGCAAAAATATGTTGGTAAAAAAAAAGAGCAAAGGTTGAACAAGATTTGCATCTTTGTTATTTATGCGCTTCAATATATATAACTTGGGAAGTTAGGGACTACTTTGCTTCCAGAAATGAAAGCATGTATTTGTTAGGGCTTGTTTCTTCGTGCTCTACAGTAACACATGAGGAACTGGTTGGAACTCACGCAATTCCCGGTTTTTCACTTAATTAACAAATGCATTCCATAGCCTCACATGATCCGTATTTTCCACAAATATTAAGCTTGACTGATTAACTGATAAATGTCTTCATCTGCTTTTAGCATCTGCATGTTGCAAGAACAGGTTTCTTTGGCGTTCCATACCTCTCCCGAAGTGACACTGTTTCTACGGCAACGTTCCCATTTATTAAGGCTGCATATAGTAGCACTGTTGAACTTGCATGTCTGAAAGTGTGAGTGAGAACAGGCGTAGGAAAAAACACCTGTTCTTACTTATGGAGTAGGCACACAAGCCCTGGAATAATTGTATCTCATGTTAAGGATGCACTAACATAGTCTTACCTGCTTTAAAATACAAGCACTGGAGTATGGACAGGTCAAAGACCTTAAGGTCTGAATAGGTTATTTTCTTGCACCTTTGTAAAAGAAAGTGTTATATGGCATTAAAAAAAATATCTCATATAGGAATCCAAGGCAGTTCCTCATAATCTGAGTGAAAGGGGAATCCGTTTTCCATGATGGAAACATTTACATCACGTAAGTAAACCATAAGAAAGAAAATGTCACCTTTGTCAATCACCTTGTTCATTTCCACATGCCAGAAATTTAGGCAAGAGACAGACATTCGTTTCATTGGGCCGTACAGGATGGCACAGGGAGTCAGCTACCGTGTTTAGGATGAAATTGCTCTTCTGAGACAATCTCTACTGAGTCCATGTTGGATGAACCAGAAAAGCAGAATGCTCCTGCAGTGGGTTTTTACTGGCAGGTAGGTGCTATCTGAGCAGGTAAGTAAATACTTGCCTGAATGCAGCCTAGTAAACTGGGGAAGACTGGATTTATAGAAATAGGGGGTTTAGGAGTGGGTGCAGTCAGCAGGACTCTCCCTGGGCACAGGTGTGGGACCCTGCAGACAGTAATACCTGCTTTGCTGCATGTGCCACAAGTTATAGATTCAAGCTGCCTTCTCTTCTTCTCCCTCAAGCTCAAGCACGGATGAAGGGATACAGGATCCTTGAAGATGACAACATTTCAAAGAACCATAGCTACTGCAGAATAAGAATTCACTCCTTCTCCTTAGGAAAATAATACATATGGATCTAATTGTAAGAAGCCAGTGAACACCATCACTTTCTACGTGGTGACAACCTGAGCTGTACTAACCACATAAACTGGGACACTTGCCTTACAGGTTGGTATCAGATCTGTGCATAACACATAATAAATTAAGTGGACCATTTCAAGCTGCAATTTTCAGATATTATAATATTGTAAACAAGCAGAGATGTTGCTTAAGCCCTAATAGATCAAAGCCCAGAGCATAACTCCCACCTGGTACAAGGAACTGTACCTTTGGTCTCTTGACAAGATGCTTCATGACACTGAGTAGCATCTTACTGACAGGCACAGGAACAGTCTGAATGATCTCTGTGCATGAGATAATGCAGCTACTTCTCCACCAGCAGCCACTGCTTGAGGTAGGAAAGACAGAGATTAGTTAATGCTTGAAGTGAAGCTCAGACACCAACTTGGAGATCAGCTTTGATTGGGTCTGACCTGTTGCCTTTCTGGTACCATTTGTCCAGGCTCAGTCTTACCTAGGAATGAAGCTGTTGCCGGGTCCTGGTCCCACGTGCACATCACACATACAGACCTAACTGCTGGAGGTCCTGGCAGCCACGTTGCAAGTGAGGCACCAAGACAGTGCCCTGGTGCGCAATTTCAGCCCAGTCCCACCAGGAGGAAACTGCATTAAGGTCAAGTGCATACCACAAGACTATTATAGGTACCAATCAGATTCACACCTAAAACCATGCACTAAAACAAATGAACCCAGGGGTTTTCACAGTGCCCACAGGTCCCACATCCTTTAGTTTTACAGGTAAAAAAGGGAGAACCCTGCAACAAGCTGGGACACCTCTGAAGTGACAGTGCTACTCTCCAGAGTTTGAAGGGGCTTATGCAGTCTTATACCACCTGGCCCCAAAAAAGAATTTCTGCTAAGTGGTGTATGATTCTGCACATAAACGACCCTCCCACATGTTTTAGTCATAGCTCAAAGAGGAAACTGGCCCATTTGCACCAATGAATTCAGGGGAGATTGGAAAAATCACAGAATTTCATTTGAAAAACAATTAAAAGCAGGGACACCTACACAACACATCATGGTAGTTCTGGACAGGTCATGTAGAGATCTACCATTGTCAGTGACAAGTATTTAAAATCAAGGAAGGAAAAAAATGAAAGTACATGGGAAATCACATCTGAGTGAAATGTCTACAAAGTAATAAAATATTTACATATAGCTTAAGAACAACCCAGTGGAAGTAATTCTTTATTCTTGTATCTGAATATGAGTGACAGAAATTATTCAGAAAGATCATGTTAAAAACTTGTTACTGCATTTTGAAATTCAAATGGTCATTTCTGTAAAAGAAAATGGTTTTCTAACCTTTTCAAATACGGATGTTAGTTGTCATCACCAAACTTTTGAAGTAACTGAAATTAGAAGCATGATAAAATTCTTACAACTCTTTCTGGTACAGTAAAACCTTAGAAAAAGAAGAGACCACATTTTAAATGAAAAGATGCTCGTGTGAACACCTCTTGTAGAAGACTAGACCTTTGATCAGGTATTAGAGAAAAAACATGAAACACCAAACCTGAAGAACACTGTGAATAAGATGTAGGAACAGTGAGACCCACTAACACTACTTTTGTGTTGGGGCCAGGATAACAATAGGCTTAGTATGTTCTGCTTCCCCTAAATGAAATTCCAGTGAAAGAGAGAGCAAAATAGGCACTTGCAAGCTACAGAAACTGCAGATTTTACACCTATCTAAAGTAACTGGTTTTTAATGCCTCCAATAACTCAATTATAAAATGTCTACATTATATATATATATAAAAAATATTTATATTTTATAACCAAATTATGAAATGTCTGCAATCTATAGCTATAAGAATTATGTCAATCTTTCAAAACAAAAGAAGTCACATTTTGGTAGAAACTCCATTCTATTCTTGACAATTGTGGATTCCTCTGATGAAATACACTGCACTGATGAAATCAAAAAATGATAGAGTATGGAAAAGGTTAAAAATTACAAGCTATAGAATACACACAAAAAAAATTAGGAGAAATATCTAGTGAAATACAAGGGATATTTACTGCTTTGCTCAAACAGGAAATGGCCTAGATTAGTATTACAAATGTACAGGCAAAGTTACAGCTAGAATTTCTTATATTACACCTATATCCCTTTCTTAATGAACTTGTTATCATGTCTTTCAAGCAGGAGATCCTCCCTAGGCCAGCTGTTTACAGCCAAATCTATCTCACTGTGCTTCAGAACAGTAAAATCTCCAGAGAGAAGGCGGTGTTCGAACAGATGTACTGTATTAGTAATCCGAGCTGTGAATTGCTGTGCACTGCTTACACTTAGCTAGGCAACCTAAAAATACACAAAAAAACAACTGAAAGTGACCCCAGAAGTGGGCCAAAATTACTCTGTATTGCTTATATGATGAAACTTGCAGCAGATCCCTGTAGCAGATCCTTTACTTTCTTCCCTAACAGTTAAAAAAATCCAAACCGAAAAAACACCCTACCAAAATTTATCCGTTGCGAGATAGCACCCCCTGGTGTAGCAACACATGAAAACCTGAATGAGTTTATAAAATACCTTAACTTTGTGATGGGGTGCAGCTAACTAATAGGATTAACTGACTGGGTCTTTCCTTGACACTCCAACTGTAGTTCTGTGCTGAGAAGTGCACGATACAGAGCAAACACTTCTCACACAAGGCTTCATATTTCTCAGAGGTGCATAAAGCTGCCTCTACAGAACCACTTACAAATTTTTCTGAACATCAGTGTACAAATTAAGTTTCTCTATGGCCTGATTTTTTTTTTTTACATTACCTATAAAATTTCTATGAATCCAGTCTTCCTAATCATGCTTTCTTAGGACGAGTCCCTCCTCTTCAAGATAATTGAGAGTTGCCTACATCATGCCTGTCGTCAGATGGACCTTCCTGCTTTTCATGTTATCACTAAATAAGACAAATATAAATTCTCATGAGGTCCTGAATAAAGAAACCTGGCCTTGACTCACAGCAGCAGGAACATCAGGAGCAGGGGCATAGGAGAGAACTGGCCTCCTGCTATGCCAGCACTGCATCCTACAATGACTTTATAAAACTCTTAATGGAAAACCAGCAAGCTTTCTTGCTCAATTTACTCCTCTTGGTAATTTATTCCTGTTCTTATCAAAGTCTCTGAAATCAGAGCTGTGGAATAACGCTACCTTAACCCAAGCACAGTGTATGCAATACACACTGGTGTGCAGAACACAGGTTATAGTAACCTTCTTGTAAAAGTTCTGAACAATTCAGCAGATCCACAGCTGTACAAGAGCTTTTACTGCAATGAAAAAGCTGCAAGTGGATCCTCAAGTAGGAAAGTCTGTGCAAGATATTCCTTTGTATGCACAGAACCAGAATCAGTTTGCTACTGAGCAAAAGCTTAGCCAAAATGTAATAGGAAAGATATATAAAAGAAGGGAATTTCACCTCTGAAGTATAGACATGAAACACATATCTAATTTTTTTTAGTGTTCAGGCTACTGCAAAAATGTACACCCTCAATGAAAACGTCTGTATAAAACCAATTCTGTAGGAGAGCTACTGAAACACACGGCAGGTGGAAAATGAATCCTAAAGTCATGGTAGCTTCTGCCAAACAGGTGTTTTCATGTCATTCCATAAAATCCAGATAGCAAAAGATATCCTAAACAAAATTATGTGCCCCTCCCAGCTGACTAAGAGTCACTTGAAATTCGGATGTTTTTCTACTCTCCAATGAGGACAGCAGATTGTGACTGAAACAAGGCTTGGATAACAAATACTGTAAGTCATTCTCCTTCTCCAAAAACATCCTTTCCTTGGCTGTGGTCAGCAAATCCATCTCATTCAAACCAGTCAGTACACACACAGCTATGACTCAGTCTCTGTCAGAGTCTTACTACTCACAGCATCTTCACGGAGAGATGAAACCACTCACTGGAGTTTTTACAGGATTTTCTCTTCTCTTGGTTTGGCTTAAAGTGATTGCAGAATGAGATCCCTCACATGCACCCCCCCAAGCAGCATACCAATATCCACAGAATTTCACAGGAGCTCACACACAACATACCTCTAGTGATTTTCTCCCATCACCACTCCCATCACCACCCCCAAATTATGAGGTACGAAGCAGTTAAGATCACAATCTGATTACGTCTACTACATCCTTGTGAATCTGGCATAACTTCCCAGAATGGAATACAACTGCTGTGGGATCATGCAGACACATAACTACATTGCCAAGGCAGATCTGCCTACCCAGAGCTTCAGCTCTTGCTGGTATCATGTTGAGCATGAGATGGAGCTTTCATTAAAAAACAAATATTGGCAGAGCCAAAAAGGGATTTCAAAACATGCAAAACAAACAGGTCATTCAGCAAAACCACAATGCACTATCTTAGTGATTTACTGTCTCTAACATCTGCTGGAGTACAAGAGCTGGATACCCCCACAATAGCAGGTAAAGGCTTTTAAAACCGCACTGTCATGATACTTAGTGTCAACAGTATCTATTGTTTATAAACAAAACAAGTATTATGGCAACCTGTGCATTTCATTGCCACATTCGATGCTCTCAGAAGTGCAATAGGTAATCAGAGCCCTCAGAAGCTACTTTCAATTATTTTCTCTGCTCACACAAACTCAGGGCAACAGCCTTGCTTCTCACAGATGCTTTCTTTTTTCTTATTGTATGTAGTAAGTGTGAGGTGTGTGTGCCTATGAGAAAATAGTGAAATAAACACACCATAGCTTTGGAAGTCACATATTTCAAACCTAGAATATTTAAGAAACAACATGGCCTTAGCAGGTGTACAGGTTGGTCTGTAACAGAGGGGTGCACACTGGAGTACAGTAACACAGACTTCATTTGATGGCAAATGGCTTAAAAAATAACTACTGCCAGCAGACTTTTGTTGCTTTTATGATTTTTATGTACTAAATATTCAGCTTTGTACAGCTGCATCAGTATAAAGTTTTAGTTGTTGACAGATCTGCCCCATTTTTTACTGTGGGCAAACTACTTTTTTCTAACACCTAAGCTTCAGAACAGAATTGGAATGAAAAGTGAACCTAATGCTTATAAAAACAGACCTAAGGTAGCCAGCAAAAAGTAGTCACAGGAAGAACAAGTAATTAAATTTTTAGATGAATGTCTCAGGTTTTGCATTGCACTTCTAGGGCCATCCTTTAGCCACATAAAATACAGCAGCCCAGACTCTTTCATTTCAGAATTAATATGTGTGCTCCTTCCTGTGCTTATTCAGAGTGAAAAATAGGTATTTTCATCACCAAGGCCTTAAATGTTTTAGGATACTAATTCGATTCTCTTCTGTCCTAATGGAGCAGGTCACAGCTGCTGAACTTTAGCAGCAGACTTTGTGCCAACTGGAAGAATACTGCTGGCTCTGGAGATTCTTCTGTAGAAGTAATTGCTTCCAGCAATTTAACAAATTCAGAATTGATGCTTAAGAGATTCAGCTAACAATATTTTCAATCTAATGGTTATATGTTTTAATCTACTGCTAATTTGCATAATATTTAGAACCAAATGGTGTTAACCAACTTCCACATCCTGACCTGACCTTCACTTACAATTCCTCCTTTTCTGCAATTTTTCAATTTAGTTCAATTCACTGCAAGACCATAATCAGTCTGAATCCTTCCTTCCTGAGCTCACATATGTGGTTAATGGCTGCATTCACTGAAATACTGCTTATGCTGCAACAGCTTTAACACCGCACTTCGCTGTCTTTTCCACATTAACTGAAAAATAAGAACACCACCAGCAATGTTATGTTACTTGTGATAACACTGTTAGAAAAGCAGTTCAGAAAGTTGCCAGAAAGAGCTAAATTTTGACAACCTCCTTTCTGATACTACAAACTTGTCTGTGCCAAGCTATTACATTACTAAACCAACCTTCTAGAACACACAGACTTTGACTTAAATGGCAAATATATATTCTCCTAGGTATACCAGAGTATTTTAAGAGCCATGATCACACATTCACACAATTCAGGCCTAAGTCATTATTGCAAACACTTAAGCTATTACAGACTCCCACTTTCTTAGCAAAATAGTCCTAGCCAAATATTCAGTACTGATTAGATAATATAGAGCTTATAATTTACAGACAAAACAGTAACTGGCATAATTTGTTTATTGTACTGTGAGCATCAGTATATATTAGAGACAAAGAAAACATGACTTCCAGGACAAAGAAAAAAACCCTGGAGATTTAAAGTTTTGCTCAATATCAATCATGGAGAACCTATAAATTATCTGCTGGAATGCTTTTAGCTCAAAAGCTTGGCTTCTACAATTACAGAACACTGAAGAATACAAGATGTTCTGGATCCCAAAAGCCACATACCTAAGGTTAAATTGTAAAAGACCTGAAAAGGCGTTAGGTAAAATTTATAAACTTGTTTTCTTCTGAGACAGATTGATCTTATCTCCAAGACTCAGGGCCATTCCCTGTAAGGAAAAGAAAGAAGACAATTATGGCACAGATACTTCACTTCCAAATGACTTTATCTTATCTATATTAAAATGGAAGTTCCATATATAGAAATCTGTGAAGTCATGGAAATTTCTAGCTGTTCACTTATTTGTACACATCATACTGCACATTTCCTTAACACCAGGTAAAGGTTAGATCTACATGTATTATTGAAACAACGAAACCTAAATGAGTTGGCAAATGTTACATGTGTTATCAGAAGAATTAAAAATTGAAGCCTTTTGACCTCCCACCAGTTGAAAGTAGACTGCCAGGGGAGAAATTACAACTGCCAGTCCAGTTCCTGAAATTCAGCTGTTGAAAGTCTCAGACCTGGTACTAGCACTCAATGCACTAAAGCTATGAGAAATAATTTAATCACAGAACCACATTAATATTGCATAGAAACTAAAGAAATCTCATAAGAAACTGCATGAATAAATCCACGTATTCAATAGCAGAATGATTTCCAGGTGAAACCATGCCGGTATATGTAACTGAATGCAGTCTTATGTAACAATGGCACTGTAAGCATATTAGAAACATGAATTTAAAACAGTTCAAAATCTTTACACTGACATCACACAAAGTAAATGATTTCTCTAAATGTGAAAACTCACTGGTAATCTTTTATTGTACCCTGTTTAAAATACTTCTATTTTACACTGTTTTTTACTGTATTTATTCCAAAACCCATACTTTATTTTTAGTAAGGAGGCAAAAGTTCTAAAATCTAAAGCAGACTCATAGATATACCTACAGAAAATACTCCTACTACAAGACTCTGGGTTTTGTTTTGCTGTTTTTTTAAAAAAACTCCAGTGACCAGCAATTATATGCATAAAATTTCCTTGTTGTGTGACACTAAAATGTGCAATTTAGTAGGAAAAAGGTCATGGAACCCTGGGGAATATTTGCTCTTTATTTAAAATCAAATAAAATATAACATCCTATTCGCAGTGCTATAGCTAAAATAAGGAAATCTTGGCCCAAAGGCCTATTTTATGGTAACACACTAGGAGAAAAGATCTACAACATGGGTTTAGGGTATGAGGACAACTAATTACATTTTATTTCCTCGCAAAATCTGTAAAAGAGAGTTTTAAAACTAAGTATGAAGTTCCTATATTCACCTTTCTCCCCAAAAAAATCCCATTTATCTAGCACTAAAAACTAATGTACAACAATTTTTCAGAGTGCTTGATACATTTTCATAGAAGTCACAAGGAGACATAAGCCATTTTACCTGACTCTTTGCCCGGATTCGTATGTGACCAGTGACAGGCGCCTCTGGCCCGAGATGAATCGGCTTCTCAATGCTGACGTTCGCAAGGGCGTCTTCTCCAAAGATGGAACGGGCGTAAAGATTGGCCGCCATAAAGCCACAATAACCAGAAAGTGCCTGTGGGAAGCACATTTGAACTCTTTAGAAAGACCAAAATCCTTTAAACACATTTTGGTTCGCCCTAGGTTAGCTAGGCTAACACATCAGTATGTAACGTTTAAATTTCTTTTTTCATGCGCAAGATTTTGTAAAATGTGGGAATCGTGCACTGGGAAAGAGTGGTGGCCTTTTTCTAGAATTAATATTGGAAAACATGCAACCTACAGTATTCCTGAAAACAAGGTAAGATGGCATTTAATGGTTGGATTTAACTAACAGCAACGTGGTGAAGAAGCTAAATAGTAACAATGGATCTTGTCTGGTTGCTATACATGTATTAGCTAATAGCTATTATACACGTTATACCTTAATAGCAAATATTGTATATATTTATTTTGCTTTACAACAAAAAGGCTAAACTTGCAAAAGAAAGGTAAATTTTGGCAGAGGAGGAAGAAACTTGGAGCTACTGAAAAAAAACCTTTATAAAAACAGATGGTGCCATTAAGTCTATACTACAGCTTGGCTACCACGAATTAAAACGGACATTCTGACTTTCTAACCGCTAAAGTGATTAAGCAACACAGAATTCTGGTAACTTAATTTGGTTTTAGTAATTTCAGATCACTCATTTAAAAACTTTGCAGTATACGTTCCATTTCATTTTGTAAGCAAGCATTTCTAATAATATTAATAACAAATGCTGAACAAATTAAATGGTAAAGCACACAAACTAAAAAGAGTGTCTAGAAGTCTCCAAGAAATAGCTCACCTTCTCTGGAGTCAGGCATTTCATATTGGTTGACTTCAGTATGTGCTGTAAGTACTCATTTAGGTCAACAATATTTGTATTCACTGTTACCTTGAAGAAGGAAAAAAAAAAGGCAATTACTTTAATTAGCACCTCAGGCATTTCTGAAACCATCTCTCCTTTGGGGCTGTATAAATGAGATTACCACTGCATTTTCCCTTGAGGAACTGCACACTCAGTAAGCTGGCTGCACTCCCCATTATGTGGTGGTATCATAAGAAGTCTTCCCCTCCTGCCATCCAGTTGTTAGAGATGGAGAATTTCACGCTATTACCATGGTTTCCAAAATATATTGGGTGAATATGATATTGTGCCAAACATGTAGACTCTCCAGAGCAAATAGTGGACTTCTTGGCTGAATACAGTGTGCACATTGCCAAAACACAAAAAAAGAGGTATCTAGTCCAAAGGTTGCTTTTAACTAATGATAAAAACTACTTTTATCTTTCCCTCCTAGCAACAAAGCTGCCTTGGCTTCCTCATATTGATTATTGTTGGTCTGGTCTGGGATAAACTTCTTTTTAACACAACTCTTAACAGTAGTTTATAAATTTCACATTCCATGTCTTAAAATTTATTGTGCACAAGTTCCCCCTGAGACATTTAAATCTAGTCTGAAGGGAACACACATCAATATATGTACCAAACAAGGTACAGTTCACGTAAAACATCTTCCATTCTGTTTTAATGTTTCTACTCTATTCTTAAATCATATTGCTCTGTTGTATGAGATTATGTCCCTCAAACCCTTTTTTAAGAGGTCTGTAGTTAGCTGTTTGGGCACCCTCAGTTAATATAAAGTGTACCCACCATCTTGTTGGTCTTGCACAGCATCCATAACTCTATGCTACAGTTGTACTGCAAAGTGATAGAGTGAAAGGAAGATGCCCCTATCCATGGCAGGGAGGCTGCACTAAATGACCTTTAAAAGGTCCCCTGTGACCCAAAACACAATGCAATTCAGAACTGGAGAGGCTGAGCAGTATGAGTCATTCTGCAGCCTCAGCATAAACTTATACTTGCTGCCATCTCACCTTTGAGCCAAAATACACAGCTATCCCCAATCAGTTTGGACACCTTCCATACAGGAGATAAAGCTCAATGCAAATACCACTTTTGCAAGAAAAAAACCCTAGTTATTGCATTGCTAAGCTTGTGAAACTGATAAGATAACAGTAAGAGAAAGAGCTACTTGAGGCAAACATCCAATGTGGATGTTGAATAAGGTTTATACGACAATAGATAGTGCTGATTTAATGAGTTGGTGTAGAACAGAATTATACCACATCAACAAACAAACCCCGAATAACATACAAAAAATAAAACTAACTTTGTTTTCCCACTCAAACTCTGCCCACATCTGTCTGAACTCTGCATCCGTGCAAGAGGCAGGCTGGATGTAATCCATGATGTCAATGTGGATATCACTGAGAACCACACAGTTTCTGTCGCTGGCTGCTCCAGAGACATCATACACTGCAATATAAAACACAAACCACCTTAATGTTTAAAAAAGTAAATTTGCACTTAATAAAGGTGGTGAGTTACCACCTGTCAATTAACAACACTCAACCCTTGCTCATTCTCATGGCTGACCTCTGTCCTCTTCAAGAGCTTTACCCAGTTGCCACAGAACTCTGAGTTAAATGTGTTGTCTTTCAGGCAGGGCTGCCCAGCTCGTTCCAAACTCAGAGGCTTGGGTTCAAGTATCACGCTGACAATCATTCTAAAGGCAGCATGTTCTACCATGATTTTAAGTAAAACCAATATGGATTTTTTTTTAAATCACCACAAAATATTCATGCATTGTAGACCATTTAATTTCCTCTCCCAGTATATAAAGCTTTAATTATTTTTGGGCTCATTAAGTAGTTAAGAAATGTTTCATATTAATGTTAATTTTGCATACTGAACTTTTACTTACCAACATTACCAAAAATGATTCCATTTTCTGTTGAAGCGACTTTGACGTTAGCTTTAATGTTGGCAAAATCATGTGGAGCCAGTGTCAGAGGAGATGGTTTTTCCACAAGTTTCAAGTCACCTGTGTAAAGAAATTGGGAGACGGGCATCAGGGAACATTAGCAGTACACAACGACCTTAGATTTTGGAATAACATCTTATTTTCTTGTCAATCAATTTTTGTATCTACAGAGCTGCACCAAACACCACCATAAAGATATTAGTTAATTTGGAATTCATGTGGATTTTTTACAGTTTGCTAACTGTAAGACAAAGTAATTTACATTACATACAAAATTTTGGTTAAAATATTATTGTGTTCACCCAAACCCCACTGAAAACAAATGCAAATACTGGCTTAAGTAGGCTTTGGATTGAGTATAGTATTATTTTTTAACAAGGAAATGGTTAATTCTACCTTGTGTTTTAATCACTGACATCATCATAAGACCTAATCCTATAGTCAAGTGCCTCAAAACCAAAGTTCAATGTCCAGTATTACATGCACCAAGCTATTTATAAACAGGTCAAAGTATCACCTTGACTCTGAATATAAGTGCTCCAAGGAAGCACTAAGGGTTGTATTTTTACTAATCCTCTAGCAAGCAATTGTGAAAGACTCCTTAGCTCCACTAAACTGCCACTTGAGAACACAGCATGAACAGCACGAGCTCTACACACAGGAGTGATGTACCAAGTCAGCTCTTGCACCACATCTGAAGACATCACCTGGGAAATACAGAATTCCACTTAACTGAGCTGACAAATAGAAAAATATTAAGTGATACATTCATTTTAATAATTTCCATCATTAGTCTGATGAAATGATTTAGAAGTTCAGGAGAAAGGTTATGCCCCTCCAGTCATATTTACAATAATTTAAAGTATGTAATGTGTTCTCCTGGTGTATTGTAAACATATTTCAACTCCTGACTGCCAAAGTAGAGGACAACTAATAATAAAAGGGTCACTGTTCTTTAGAGGAGCTCTAGTCGCTCCTCTAAAAGAAGTCAATGAAGCTTCAGTCTTGTTAAAGGAAGACTCTGGTACAGCTGCTGGTGCAGGGAATGGTTTCAGCTGAGTAAACGCAGTATTTAAGTACCTGAGGCTGAGTGTAAAAACCCCCTAGGGCAGATGGCTTTCTCTGCCTGACACATGCCCCATACAACTTGAGATTTTGTCCTTTTTTGGAAATTTATTTTTGATGTCTATAAGAACAGCACAATGGGGAATAAGTATATCAAAAAACCTGTCCATATTTCAGGAAAAAAGGAGAAGTGAAAATGTAATGCTATTTCCTTAGTGAAAAAGCCATGAAAAGATTAAAAAAATCTGACTACAGTTTGTATCATCAGATGGTATTGTCAGTGCCAGTACATAAAAGTCTTCCACCAAATATATAAAAAAAATACATTTGAAAGTCATTCAAAAACATCCTTCCAAAATGGAAACTGGCATAAATGTGTAAGTATTTCGAAATGTCTCAGAAACTCCTCACAACCGGATGCCAACGCCCAGCACCTCACGGTTGCTTTGTTTCCACCAGTTCTCCTTACCCAGCGTGGCCAGCTCCAGGGTGCAGTTCTGCAGAGTGTCACTGGTCTGGTTGACAACGAGCACATCCAGCACAATGTCATACTGGTTGACGTGGACATACGCTTCTGCATACACAGGGTCCGAGAAACCTGTCAGCTGAGTAACCTGTGACAGAGGTTAGGGTGTTTAATGTCATGGAACAGTTTTAAACACAGAATCGTGTCAAGCAATCACAAAAAAATAAGAATGAAGTACAGTTAAATCCATTATTCTTTAATATGAGCCTTCAAAACAAGCAGGTGTGCAAAGGGCTTTTAATTTTACAGAATTTACTCAGTAGTAAGAAAAACAGGAAAGCAAAAGAAAAATGGGAAAAACACCTCAAAAAATCACCACAAATTTTGCCTAGAAAGCAGTATTTAAAGAAGTTGTGATGTTTAGGAAATCTAGAGTTCCTGCATAAGTCTTCCAAAACAAACAGATTTCATTAATTTACAGCTAAATACACAGTGATTGTCCATATTTTTAATAAAAATGAATACTAACTGCATCCTTCCTTCACATATCCTTTTGTATAGAGATGACAACTGTAAAACCTTTCTAGATGAAATGTATTCTGAATTGCTAGGTTGCTAAAATATGAACTGTAAGGCCATTTATTCTTAAGAAGATCAGCAGGACAAAGAAATGCTGACTTAAAATTAAAAGGTAGCTTTAAATTTAAAAACAATTCAACCAGTCTTTAAAAGCTTGATTTTTTAACTGATGAAAGAATGAAGAGATTTCTTCTCTTTGGACCTTCTCTGTAGGTCCTAGCAATCAGGAGCAAAAAAAAGGTATAAAGATAAGGATGCACTGCACTTGGCAATAGGATATAGCAGCCAAAGAAAGAAAGAAAGGGGTTCTTAATCTCTACTGATGTCCTTATCTCTTCCCTGTGAACCTTACTGGGCTCTTCAAACCAGCAAACTATTTCAATTTCTTCTCCACATTCCACCAGCTCAGCACTCTCCAAGTTTCCTCCTTATTCTTCCCCTCCCCACGTGAAGAAGGTAACAGCTACAAGCACAAGTACTTTACTCCGTGTCTTAATCCCAACCAGGAAATACCTGTGTCTTTCCAATCAGCCAGCACTGTCAGTTCTTTAGTTCAAGCCTAAGATTCCCAAAGCTGATCCTGTGCATAAGCAGCGCAACCTGTATATAATTAAAACACTAATTTCACATTACCTTATTAAGTTTGGAAGCAAGAGGATCAGCAGCCTCTTTCCTCTGTGTGTTTCCCATTGCTGCAAGAAGGCTGAGCTGAAACTGGTCTTCTTTCGAGCTCATTTCATTTTTAGCAGTGAGCTGCATGAAGGAAATGGGATCATCTGGCTGAACCGTCACATTCCTCTTCTCCGATTCTTTCTGCAGGAAGAGAATAATTCAAGAATTCCCAGTGAATTCCACCCCTTAGCACAGAAACACAGTTGAATAATGGCTGACTTACACAGAGTCAAATGGTGACATTTCTTGGACCAGCTTGGATGTGAACATCCATCAAAGACTACAAGTGTTTCTGGTTACACACTTATAATAGCTCACCTTCTGGGAAAGTTTCTCCTCTTCTAGCTTGGCTGACAGCATATGAGAGAGGGACTGTCTGCATTCTTTGTTGAAAATGTCATTCATGAGAGGAGAACATTCTGACAAAACTTTCAGACACAAGGAAATACGATCCACATCATCATCTGTAATTGGCTTCTTGGGAAGAGAAGACTTTCCCAAATGGAGAATAGTGGCCATCAGCAGCATAGCTTCAGCATTAAAGGACTGAGAAGGAGGACAAAGTAAAGAGAATGGAAGAAGGTTATTGCATTTTCCATAGCTTTACAGAAATGTTTATTTCTGATTTATTTACAAAAAGGTGCACATTAATCAAATCATAAAAACTCTGAGCAGAATTACTTATTTTTTTAGTACTTGTTATCTAGAAACCAAGCAGCATGATTTAGAGACTGTCTAGATAGAGTGACTGGAGAACAGTATGTCCTGTTTGTGACCTAAATTATCATTATTATCCAATCACATAACTGGCACTTCACTTTGGACTTAACCCATTTTGCATCTGTTTAAAAGAAAAGAGGCAACAACCAGCTCTTCCTTGCATGTACAGCGAAAACACAAGAGATGACTTACATTTTGTTTCTTCTTTTCCTGAACTAGTGACACATATCTTAAAGCGATCTTGGTTAAAGTTGTAGCAAGGGAAGCTGCAACAAAGAAATCACCATCGAGCAGGAATCCTCGTAATGGAGGTCTGCAAAGACAAATCATCATCAGAAAACTAGTTTTGGATGACACCCTTCAGCATACTTCTCTTGATACCTTAACATTTACACCGTACAAGCTAAACAAGCTTGAAACATCCCAGAAGGTTGGGTTTTTTCCCTCTCAAAGTACTTTTTTCCAGATACATTCACAAGTCACATAGTCATTTCCACACTGACTAAGGAGTGAGAGGTGTAATGTATAATAATTTTATTGTAGCACTGAGATGATAATGACTAGTCAAGATGAAGTAGCCCATCTGCAGTAACTAAGGAAATATAACAATTGTTCTACCTACCAACAAAATAAACTATAGCAAATATTAAGTACTGCATGGTGATATCAACAGAAGAAAATGTTTTAATCTAAAGACAACATCTCTGTATCCAACTAAAACTGTGAAAGAACTTCACACATAAAAAAATAATTAGAATTTCAGATATCATAATTAATAGTGCTTTTCGATACAGTAAGCTTTGACTACAAATCCTAAACAATCAGGCAACATCCTATCAGCTACCATCTACCTGGGATAACACCTTAATACAGGAAATTCCCTCAACCACTGAACTTTGTCTGAGAGAAAATACCACTGAAATAGAAAAAAAACCCCACAAAACCAACCAAGTCACTCCTGGCCTAGTATGAAGTCTTAAATACCTGTCTTCTTCCTTTTTGGCAGGTCGTGAACTACTGAGAGCACTCTGTGTTGCATAAGTGCCCATCTCTGTGACCAACTTTTGGGCTGGACCTACAGACACCTCTTCTTCAGGTTTTAGCTCCCCAGCTTCTTTCTTGATTTCAGATTCTACTATTGGGATCTAGAAATGAGCAGGAAACAATTGTTAGAATTAAAATAAAAGATGTATTTTTGTTCTGCAGAAGGTTTTAATAAAGATTATCTGCATTATTGAAGTTCTTATAAGCAAAAAGTCAGCTAAAATGCAACAGTTTTGTGAGAATTTGAGGAGATAAGCCGATGTTGAAATACATACAGAAGCTTCCTACTCATGCAATAAAGCTCAAATTGCACAGATTGTCTTAAATCCCTCTCAGAACAACCCACTTAAAGCACTCTTTCTTTGTCACTGAATATAATTAAATTATACCTTAAAGCAATCTTAATTTTCTGAAATAAGGAATTTCTCATCTCCCCTCTTAAAAGATATCCCTTATTCTCAGCTGAACTATGAGACTTGAAAGAAAACTGATCATGAATGCAAAACCCTAACTTCTTTTTACTTAAGATTTCCTGTGCAGTGCCATCAACACACCTCAAGTCCTCAGAACACTGTTAAAAATATCTTTTTCCTAGAAAACCCACAGCATAACGTCAAGAAAAACCACAAAGAGCTAGTAAACACAAAAAAACCCCAAAGCACACACACCTCTCCAAGTGATCTGCGCACTTCTGTCATTACACTTTGTATGTCTTCCTTTGTGCTGCAATATTCTCCAAGGATCCATAACGCTCCTCGATAAATCCTAAGACAAGAACAGTAACTTAAGCCATGTTTTCATCATAAATTCAAACTAGCATCAAGAGAAGTGATTTATGTTCGGTGGTAAAGGTCAGTCTTGACAAATCCAAAAGGACACAAGTGACAAAAAGCAGGTTTGATCAAAAACAATTACCCTTTCAGTTTTAGTAAGCTTATGAACAGGTACATCAAAATAGATATATTCTCTGGTACAAATTTATTTCTATCTGTGTTAATCCTGACATACACAAAATTAAATTTCATTGTGATCATGGTGAAATAACTCTACTGTATGTGACTAAAGTAAGCTGTAAATTCTCCACTTAACTAAGACAAACTAATTTCTCCATTTTAAAGGAGAAAAACAAAAACAACAAGATGAATGAAGATTAAGAAAAGAATAGCAAAGCTTCAGAGATTTTTTTTTCCCCACTAATGAGATGACGATGGAGATAAGATTCAGAGTTTTCTATGTATTACAAGAATGACAGAGTGCTGTCTTCATACAGAGAAGTTCTCATTTGACCTAAGCATTACAGATCCACCAGAAAAGAAAGTTTTTAGAGCCCTGAAAGGTGCTAAAGAAGCTTTGTAGCTGTAAAGCCTGGTCTATGTTAGATTGGGTTTTCTAATAAATCTAGCCTAAGCGTTTCCAGTTGCCTACAAGAGCGAATGCCTTACTAACTCTGTTTTAACAAATATATCACTTAATGGTTGGCCTTCATCAACAACACTATCTCCTAGCAAGTGGAAATACAACTACCAGTTGCATACAGAATTTATTTTCTTCATTCAATGCAAAAAGCACTTAATTTCTTTTGTACAGGTAGGCTGTACCTAGAAATCATCTACTCCCAAAATATCTCAGCTTCAGTGTGGGGTTTGCAAGAATTTTGTTACATATTTAAAGGCAATATACATTCAATGAGAGTGAGACACAAGGTGCTCCAATGTTGGTTTGATACTGTATTTTGGACTCACTTGACAGATTTAATTGAATGAAAGACTTCAAGCATCTTCTCAACAATAAGAGGTCTGAGGTTATCAAATCTCTGGATTGCTTCCCGCACAAACTCCAAGACATCAGCAGCTGCTGCTTCATTATTATCACTGAGGAACTCCATCAGCTAGCACAGAAGAGTGAACATGAGCACAAACAGCAGCACAGATAAGTTTGTACAATAATATTTTCCTTCTGTATTCAGAAAAATAAAACTGCATATGTATCTTCCATTAAACAAAATTGAAGTCAAACAACCTTAAAGACATTCCAAACAATTACCAATCATCATAATCCCAAATTGGCTTTCTAATGATACAAACTATTGCATTTTAAGTAAAGGTCCTCTTCAGCTCATGTTCTGCAAAAGCATTTAAAAGTAAAGTCTCAGAAGACAAATGTTAACAGCATCAAAAGTCCTGTATTTCTTTAGGGATTAAAAATAATATTGCTTCCTGTGAGGCCACTATGAGGAACACTTCAGCTATTCTCTAGGTTTTGGGTACAGCTAGAACCTATTTAATGACAATATAATTAAACATTTGCATACCACTGGGATAACATTTGCAGCCATGTCTGGGAACCGAACGCTACAGGAATGCAGTGTCCGAACAAGTAGCTGTCTGTACTTGTCTGTATCTTCGTGCTCTGTCACATTATTAGTTTTAATCACTTCCTTCTTCAGAACAATCACAAGCTGCAGAAAAGATCAAATAAAATTGAAAAAAGTGACATACTTTTCAAAAGAAAAAAAAAGTGTAATGAATCAAAAATACATATATTTTACCTCCTCCACATTTCTTGAAGACACAAGATCCAGAGCCAGTTGGAGGGTTTTTTTGCGTACTTCTAGATCTGGGGTACTCAGCACTCTGAGGATGTCCATAACTAGATCCTGAAACAATAACAAAATTGTAAGTAATTTGCTGTTTTAATTTACTTCCTTTTCGTGCAATTCTAATTTTCAGTCCTCAATGATTTTCAAAGCCTTTCTGGACGCATAATATATAATCTGCTGACAAGCAAGCAACATATCGCAGGCATTAGGACCTTCACAGTGTTTATTTAATACATTCTACATTTTCATAGAAGTCTACCGTGCAAGCTACATCATTAAACCTTAAGATCAGGACAGCATTTGCTATTGATAATTCTTATACAGACAATAAAAGCAGGAAATCATAAACATACAAGTCCATCCAATATGTTTTTACCAAAAACATTCCAACAGAAAATGTAAACTTCAGAAGTTTACATTTCTCCATACATCACAAAACCTGAAAGCTTTGTTATTGAAGGCTTTTCTTTCCTAAAGCTTGCAGGAAAAGACAGCTCACATACCTGTAATACTCGTTCATGGGAGGGATGCTCCTTTAATTCAATCAACCGATCCAAGACAATCAGTTTCACATTATTATCACTTTCTTTAATAATCAAATCTATGTAGCACTGGGCAGCTGCCTAAAATTAAAAGGATCAAAATAATTTTTTAATTAATGAAGAGAAGAAACCAGCAAATTTCTGAGAGAAATTCCGGAAAATAGTCCTTTTATATTACTTTTAAAGTAGCTACTCTGATTTGGCACAGAAATGAACCTGAGAACAGACTTCAAAATTTTCTGGTCCATTATAAATGGATTTCACTACATTACAAAAATCACACTGGAAGGCTCACAACTGCATCAGCTTACAACACACAGACTTGATTTCAATTTCAAAGAAAGACATAACAAGATAGATTACCTGACATACTTTGGGTCAGCTGTGAAGTACACAACAGGGCATGAAAACTAACTTAAAACAGTTGGCAGTGTTAACCTATCTAGATTTGGTTTTAATGACAGCTTCTACATACAGTATGTCTACTCAACAAAAATGAGTATACCAGAGCAATAATGTTGGAATTCATACTCCCCCTGACCTTTTGAAACTACTATTTACAATGCTTTTACTCTGAATCTAGACTTGCATATTCTGTTTTTGAAATTTCCATACAAGTTCAAAACTTCTGAGTGCTCTTAAATAATGAGCCGTACAAATATGAATCTAGGAACCCCAGATCAATTAGAAATCAACACCAATCTTCACTGTTTCATGCTTCCCCCCGGTCTGAAAACAGGAATAAAGACTAAAGAAAGTAATTCAATCTCTGAAAATCTTCAGCTTTAGTTTGCTTTGCTAACTATGCCAAGAGGGTTGCAGGTTGGTACCAACCCTTGTACAAGTCTGCACTGTATTCATGCTTGTCCCCTACCAAAGTGACACGAAGTCTCCTAGCTCCAGGTCTGCAAAGCAGTCTTTCTGTGACCAATTCTAAGAGATATTATAAGAGAGACTTTCACGTGTGAAGTGTTACTAAAGCCTTTGCTTTTTCAAGCTACATGCAGCACACAGCACCCATTTCAGTGCATTAAAAGCTAGGGAACATCTGAAAACATCACTTCCATACCTTGATTGCTGTTGGTGCACTGGAGAGTGTAACTAGAGTACCTGCAGCTTCATACTTCACTGCAGGGCTCGATGACTGCAGCAAGTTGTAGATGCAGCGAATAAACCGAGCTCTCTCCGATGGATTCGCATGACAGACCTCAACAAGAAGAAGGATGCACAGTTGGCACATAAAGAAAAAAGGAAACAGCAATCCTACAGTTTACCTGCTCCATTATCTTACAACAAGGAGAGAATTGAGCAAAAGGTGACAACCTTTTCTGGGGCATTCACAGCTGTAAAATCTAATTACAGCTATTCAAAAGCTGTTCTTGACAACTCAGTGCAGTTGTCACCAGATCTTAAAAAAATCTCAGATCAAAAGGAAGGGCACAGCGTCTACCAGCTTCTGTAAGAGATGCCCTGCTCATGCCCATGAAACCAGTCTGATAATACACAGTCCCCATCACAGCAAATCAGGTGAGACATATTGCTCTACACTGTGCATACTTGAGCCTTTATCATTTCAAGAGACAAATCTTACTCAGCTGTATTAAACAATGACATATTCCTGACATGGACTAGAAGGTAGCTATAAAACCTTTTCCAGCAGCGTTCTATCCCTTCTAAAAAGCAGTCTGATATAATCTAACGTGCCACAACATTTCCATTTTACCTTGTAAATTAGTTCAACTATAACCAACTGCAGTATGTCACCAAATGTCTGGACTTGGTCAATACAGGTACTCAAATAATCCAAAGCTCGATCCTACAGAAATAAAAGATAAATTATTTTAAATTAGACTGAGTTTGCTCACTCCGTTGAATTTTAAATCAAAACACATTCTAAAAATCAAAATACAAAACAGCATTTATGTGACCCTTCAACTTGAAATTAAAACAATTTAGGAAAACACTGTAAACCTGAAGAGCAAATTAATCTGTTCTGTCTGTAGATTGCAAAAGAGAGACAAAACTAATGGTAATCAGGCACAAGAGGCAATTGCCTGTAGAGCAAATAATCCAAAATGCTAAACAGAAACCGCCGTTTCCTTCTCATGCAGCTACAAAAGCTATAAAACAGTAGATAAGAGAGCACTTCTGAGTCTGGTTATACTCCCTTGCCAAAACTAATTACAGATTTTAGCACCAGTAATTCACCAAACACAGTAATTCTCCTTTAAAATGAAGACAGCACTGAAGACCTACTTTAACTTTTTCAGTACCAAATATCCCACAAAAGCATTAACATTGTCAAACATGGGTTTTTTTATGAATACAAATAGTTCATACTACCAACAAACTCCTGACTAGTTACCCAGCACATCTTCAAGTTATTAAACCAAATGAGTCTGAGGGCAAGTATCCTTACCTGATCTGCATGAATCAGCATCATAAATGCATTTCTTTTGCAGCTTGCATCTTTCTCATTCACCAAGAAATCATGGATCAATTCAGGAGCATCAGGTATAAGATGTTCAAAGTTTCTTAAAAAAAAAAAATCCTAATTAAAAGAGCTACTGGTAAGGAGTAGAACCCAAGGCTTAAGTGCATATCCTGAAGACAAACATTTACAAAAACTCAGGAGTAAAACAGTGATACAGAGCTTTTGTGCAGCTATTTAAACAGCAAACAGACTCAAGGAGCTTTAAAAATTGTTCGTTGTGATGACAGCTAAGATATTATCTCATCAACGATTACATTGCTAGCAACACTCAGCCACATGGTTCAGGTAAAAACTGCAATAATGTTTAGTATGTAACTGCAGCACATAAAAAATGTCCTGCTCAAATAAATTTATATACGCATATTCCTACAAGGATTCTTCCATATTCATGGTTGTGGACAATGGTTACAAATAATAACATTTAGATCATCAAGAAAGGCATTTGCCCACACAAATTAACCTGCAATATAAGGACCCCTATCGTACTTGAGAAAGCAGCAGCAGTACCTTTTGCTTCTCCAAAGAAGTCCATTAGGTAGAGGAGAAAAAGCAAACAAACCAAAAAAAGCCCAAAGACCACAGCAGTGATTGATAAATAAATGTTTGAGATCTCAAAAACCATGCAGATCACTACAGCTGGCCTTGGTCTTCTGCACCCACAGTTTCCAGCTGTTTCTGGCCTTTACCTGTAGATGGTGTAAATGGCCAGGACTGCGTTCCTGCGCACGTAGCTGTGCCGATGCTCCAGGCAGGCACGGATGGCCGGCATCAGAGGCTCCAGCAGCTCTGCTTCCTTCAGCTTGCAAAGAAAGCGGAGAGTGGAGCCTCGGATAAACTCATTTGGGTGCTGAAGATCCTAAAACCAACAGGAAACATATTTGAAATGCCAGACTCTCCAGATGAATGCACTTGCTAGCTTGCTAGCCTTCTCCCACGCAGCTTTCTAAAGGTGCAAGTTCCCAACATCCACAGTGACACCTCAGTCTTCTCACTAAATACATTCTTAAAACACTGCTGCCCCAGTGTTTTTAAATACGTACCAATATTTAAAAACAGGTGTTTCTGTGCAGTAACACTTACAAAGCCCGTAGTATGTTTTTTTGCATTATATGTGTTTTCCCCAATTACCATGGGTGTGAAAGCTCAGCCTGTGGGCATTCCAACACACTGGATACTAACCTTTAGTGTGCATTAGCTCATCTGCTTCCAACCCATTCCCAAAGTTGAAGGCCTTTACTATCTTTATGAAGAAGTGTCCCAAATATACCACATTGAAGTGGTATACCACATTCCAAAAATAGTGTCCTTCATGAGCTTGTCCCAAGATACTACGAAGACAGTAATTACGTTACCCTCACCTCTGACATTCACTGACAGAGAAACTACATTTTTGCTAAGTTATAACAGTAAAAGAACACAAAATTTCCTTGTCAGTAGCCATGCTGCTTATCTACAGTTATCCAGCCATGAAGCACTGAGACATCACTTCTAGGAAGGAAATGCTGAGTATAAACCAATTTTATATTGATAAAATAACACAAAGTGATCCACTTTCTGTAAAGATCCAGACAAGCAATGAAATAAACAATGGGCTACCTTTCTGTATGCATCACACACGAGGATCATTTCCTGCAAGAGCCTGCCATCTGGAGTGGTCTTTGGCACGATCTCCCAAAAGACAAGCAGCAGTTTTTTGATGGTATGATCTTGGAGAGGCAGCACAAAACGTATGATGGTCATCAGAAGCCCAGGCAGTTTTTCACCATTCAGAATCATAATGATTACTTTCTTCAAGGCCTCAGTCTTCAACTTGACATCTCCTTTTTCTAGAGGAGGAGGAAATGAAGTCAGGAAGGCTGACATGTCACAGTTAGTTTAACAAGAACACCAATCTTCAGCAACAGAAGACACAAACCCCTCTGAAGGAGTGCAGCAGAGCACACTAATAAAATTCATGCCCTCTTATGATAGGATAAAGAGGAAGCAAGAGACATTTAAAAATCAGCATGGAGTTCGGACTTAATTCTAGGATCAATATATTGAAATTGAAAGAGTACAAATTCCAAAGCTGTTTTAATACTTAAATTTAAATAGCCTTTTATACCAGGACACTACAATGTGCTCTGTTGTCATACATATATATAATAGACACTATCACTGCTGTTTCTGCCAGCACATTCTGCAGTGCACTGAACAAGTGACAACACAACCTGTTGCTTATTACAGTGCTTAAATCTGCCCTTGCCCAAACTGGTATTACTTAAAATTTAAAAAAAAAAAAAAAATTCAAATTTTGCACAGACTGGGGGACACACACAACATACATAAGATAATATCATGAAATTTCTCAAACCACAGCAAACAGAGGAATGTACACCTTTCAAAAAGCAACAGAAAATAAACATCAAATTGACTTGAGTTTATAAAATGTAAACAATACTCTAGGAAAGGCACAATGAGAGAATAATTAAGGTGAGATGGAGTATCCTTCAATCATTGTCCATACTTGCCTAGGTCATTTTTTAAGCTGATTTCAGACGGTGGTTCTGAATCCATGGGAACGTTGATTAACGTGTAACACACGTTCTCTGCAGCAGTCATGGTTGTTGGTTACAGGAGTTTTCTCAAGGGAAGAATTATTTTGACACAAATATCAGACAACCTAAAAACAAGCAAACAAAGCCATCTCAGAGTTAACAGATTTTATTAAAAAACACGAAAACATTATCACAACTGACTTAATGGTTTGAAGGAGCTGCTGGGTTTCTTGAGAAGCCACATTCAAAAGCCACATTCACTTTTCTGTTACACTAAAATATTCCTGTTAGCACCTCAAAGATGAAGAGCACGAGATTTTCCAAAGACAATAAAAAAGTAAAAGAAAGAAATCCTCCCAATACTTCAAGTAGAGTCAGGGGTAACAGAAGTGAACGAGCACCTGACTGTAGCCCAATGGACGCAGCAGCTTCTCCCTCATATACTCACTCCCTGATCCTGGCTATATATCCCCACTACCTTCACTGCAGTCCTGTGCCCCTCTACGTGAACTGACACAAGCTAAAAGACTTTAAAACATTAAAAAAAAAAAAAAAGATACAGTCACACAGTTCTCTTGACTTGATTAGCAAGTTGAATCAGCCTATGGAAGAAGCTCTGAAGATGAGCACAAGATCCAACAGAGCAGAAACCAAGGATGGGCAAAAAGAAAGCATGGTGGAGAGGGAACAGGATTGCATTTTGCCTGCCAAGGATCATCAGAGCATCTCAACTCTACTGTCTCTGCTAGACATTAATGAGGAAAGTAAGTATTTTTATGGTGAAGAAGTACAAGAAGGTTACAGATCTATCAGAGCTGATGTGTGGCTGACAGTTCAGGTAATAAAATTACCAATTAAGCTTATCCTCAGCCTCATGTTTGTTTTTTCCATATATAATAGATACCTAGGATCAAATCAACCTTTTTCTTCTATCAATCCTCATTCTCATGTTTGTTTATTCCTTATATAACAGACATCTAGGATCAAATCAACCTAAAAAACGCTCAAGTTTCAGCTTGCTTGTTTAATGCTATGATACCACACCGACAGGCACAGCAGAGAAAACTGTTACTTTTTATTACATAAGCAATTTTGTACTTTCTTCAGAAATTGTGTCAAAATAAATTAGCTTTTATTAATTTTCTGGAAGTCTCCGACTGAGTTTAACAAATGATTAAAACAAGGAAGATGCCTTTTTACTCTAAATTACGATACTACACATTAGTCAAATAATGTGTAAAGGCATATTTGTTTTATACAATTTTTATTACTAATAACAGCGCCAACAGAACTGAACAAAATGATCCCCACCAAAGGCTGTGATTTACATAAGGATGGAAGCACCCAACTCTTCAACTCAAGGCTGTGCTTTCTCTGCAGATTGCTCTTCCTCGAGGTTCCATGATGGCAGGGCCAAACCTCCACGACATAAAGCTTTCAATAACAGGCCAGTTTAAGAAGCTGTTGTCTGGGGACATCAGCTCACACCCCACATCACCTCTTTTACCTGTGCAGACAACTTCTGAGGTGCAAACTCTGTAAACTCTCCACTCCTATGTTATTACTGAAGCAGGAACAAACAAAATCCAGCAGATTAACAAACACCCATTCCTGGTATGGCTAAAAGTACCTCCCTACAAATAGCCCTGAGGAGAGAGGGAAGTTGGGACATGGAGCTGCAGTGTTTGAATGAGCACTTGAGGCACTACACAAGCTGGTGCCAGGTCCAAAGTCTCTTTTCTCATCAAATGGGCACCTAGGGAACCTCAAACTGAACAGTGAGCAGGAAATTGTGCTAACTTGGGCTGCTGCTTCTTTGTACACAACAAAACAACAAACTAAAACAGTACCACAGCAACAACCCCAGAAAACAATTGCAATACAAATTTTTAAAAGAAACCCGCCTCTTTCTCTTAGTAATTCTTTATTTTAAGGATTAGATCCTTCAAGGCTATTGTTTAAAAATATCTACACAAACAACTAATTCAAGAAAAAACTAGATGTGGCACTTAGTGCCATGGTGTAGTTGGCAAGGTGGTGATTAGTGAAAGGTTGGACTTGATCTTGAAGGTGTTTTCCAACCTTATTGATTCTGTGACTACTGCTCATTTGTAGAAATGCAACTGTTTTCTTGCCTTAGCAGCAACTTTTTTGCTTACTTTTCCATGCTGTTAGCCAGAACTTCTGCCTCAAAGCCCTGCAGCACCTTTACCTACAAGAACGACTCATACAAACCACAAAGCACATCCTTGCGAAAGCAGACCAGGTATTTTTACTCATGCCAAGATCTCAACTGCAGAAATTTCAAAAATCACAGTCAAACATGTCTCTGAAGCATGATAAGTGAGTGTACTTTAGGCTCTGAGAAGTAGCAGCAAAAACAACTCTCCGAAAATGCAGAACTGGGAGACTGGGCAAGGAGAACCAGCACCCAGTTTTCCTCCTTGACCTGAAATCAGTTTGATCTTAGAGATAGGCCCCACGGACACATATGTAGGCGCTGCTCTACTGCTCCAGCAACAAAATTTCTGACCACCTGTACTACTCACAGAATGGTTTGGTTTGGGGGGTACCTTAAAGATCAACTCGTTCCAACCCCCCTGCCACAAGCAGGGACACCTCCCACTAGACCAGGTTGCTCAGAGCCCCATTCAACCTGGCCATGAACACTTCCAGGGATGGGGCATCTACAGCTTCTCTGGGCAAGGAGGGGAAATCGAAATTTACAGCGGAAATCGAAAGCTACAGTTTATCAAGAGAAGGAAATAGCCACACCTGCTCGCCACCTACATCCCTGGGGAGCCTCAGGAATGGGGGCACCTCGTGAACCAAAACCCTGCGGACGCATCGCTTTACTGATGCACATCCGTAATACACAGCGCAAAAAACACGTTTACTAAAAAATCCCGACACATCCACAGCCGCCCTGGGGATATTTCTCCCTCCACGTCCCAGGCACCCACTCCCAGCTCAAACGCGGGGGGTTTTTACCTATGAGGCAAAACTCCCTTCGATGCCACCGCCCGCCCTTCCCCCGAGCAAACCGCGAGCCCCCCGCGCCACAGACCCCCCCACACCCGCCCCGCGGCCCTGCCGGCGGGTCCCTGAGGCCTCGGGGCCTGCGGGGCGCACCGCACCCGCGGCGCCCGGCGCTCCCTCGGTGCCCGGGCGGCCTTTGCGGCGGGTCCTGCGGCCCGTACCGAGCGCGGCGCCGGGCAGTGCCGGAGCGGAGCTGAGCCGAGCCCGGCGCGGCCGCTCCGCCGATGGTGACGTGGAGCCGCGCCCGCCCCGCCACATCGAGCCTACGGCGGCCGCGCAGGGACACGCCCCGCGCACACGCGCGAAAGGGGCGGTGCCGCCCTGCCCGCGCGAGGAGGGGCTTCCCCCCTGACGTCACGGCCGCGGGATTTCCCCCCGCGCGGCGTGAGGGTCTCCCGGGACACCCGAAAACAGCAGCTAAAATTAAGGTTAAAACCCCCGCGCGGATAAACAAATAAGGGGGAAATAGTTATATAAATAAGGGGAAAGCGATTAAATAATAAGGGAGGGGAAAAAAAAAAGGAGGGTGGGAAATAGTAAGGGGAAAAAATAAAATAAGGTGGAAACTAAGTAAGTAATTGGGACGATAAATAATTGCGGGAAACAATCGGGGAAAATAAATAATCGGGGAAAATACATAATTGGGCAAAATAAATGATTTGGGAAAATATATAGGGGAAATAATTGGGAAAACAAATAATCGAGGAAAACATAATTGGGGAAAATAAATAATCGGGGAATATAAAGAATCGGGGAAATATATAGGGGAAATAAATAAATAATTGGGGAAAATATATAGGGGAAATAAATAATTAGGAAAACAAATAATTGAGGAAAGCAAATAATTAGGGAAAGTAACTAAGTAATTGGAAAAATAGATAGGGGAAATAAATAAGGGGAAAAAAAACGGGGGGGGGAAAATCCAAGGGGGAAAAAAACCCAAGGGGAAAAAAAAGTAAATATTAAGGGGAAAAAATAAATAATGGTGAAAAAAGTAATTAAGGGGGGGAAAAATGAATAAGGGAGGGAAAAAATGAATAAGGGAGGGGAAAAAATGAGTAAGGGGGAGAAAAATTAATAAAGGGGGAAATAAATAGAAAAATAATGGGAAAAAATAGAAGAATAATAGGGGAAAACTAGAATAAAACTAAATTTACAAAAAATAAAAGTAGCTTTGTCCACTGCTTAAAAACCAAACACATAGCCCCGACATTATTATTTAGCTGTTTTCATGACTGAACTATTTACATAGATTCAAGATAGTATTTAAAGCCTATTCAAAACAGCACCATGCTTTATTAATTTTTATTAATTTATATTTATTAATTAAAAAAAAAAGTTGCATCTTGTTTAAAGTACAGTGAGCAGGCTATCAGGTCCCTATGTGGGTCCACTCCAAAATGCTGTTTCTTGTAATTTTCAATGCAATCATTAGCGAGAATAATTATATTTCTGACATGGAAAATGAAAAAAATAACAGTGAGCTCATTTTGCTTAAAATATGGCATTGCACCTATTTTGTACCTAGGAAGCACTAACTCTCTGGGATTCTCTGAGGAAGACACTGTTAGACCCAAATATTGTGGCACTCAGCTTAAATCCAAACAGCACCAGGTGCAGAACAAGGTGAAGGGACAAAACCCTGGAGAACCTATTCATTCAGGAGGAATGCAGAGACTCCACAGCCCAGGGGACCTGAAATGGGAATTTTTTGTGCTTTCTTTTTACTTCAATTTCAGCCTTTAGTGAGCTAAAAGCCCTTTGCTGCCCTTGGCTGGCTCATGGATCTAAAGAAACAGTTCCAAATGAGCTGGGGTTGACTAAGTCACCTCCCCCCGAAAACTCAAACAAAACCTGGTTGGCAGCTTCACACTTCTTCAGCCTGCAACGTTCTTGGTTAACACTCACAGTCACAAATGTCTTTTCATGTTCAGTTTGAGACAAGCTGACACAGGGAAACACGCAGTCTCCTGTTTGTTCCACAACTATTTTACAGTTTTTTAGGCATTTTAAGGTCCTCTCAGTTCAACAGTTTCCAAGAGCACCACATCTCTGTACAGCAAGTAAACACTCACTCTGACAAACGGTCAGACACATGATGGCACCTTGATATGACACAAGTATTTTAATTGCTGTTTGTTCAGATTAAAATAAAAACAAACCCACAGCAGAGTCCAAGAAAGTGATTTATTTCCACTTGTCCTTACGAGTTAAAGACAGTATCTCTTCTTTAAAAAACAGTATCATGTACTATTTAGAAAATGATTACACCTTTCTTGTCCAAGCAGTTACACCCAAGTATGACCTCCTGTCTACCTTTTAAGGATAGGTGGGTTGGTGTCTTTAAGAGCAATCCTCAGAATGTAGCATCAGAAAATGTATATAGGTGAGGATAAAGTTACCAGCAAATGGATAAATGTTCCTGTATTATTATACATTAACACAAAGGAACTCATCCACCAACTAGTGCTCCATTGGCTCCTCAGCCTTTTCCACAGTTTCTTCTACAGGCGGAACCGGCTAAAAGAGAGAAAAAACAAATATTTTAGGAAGGCAGAAGACAACACTTGACAAACCAGCTTTATCCTGATTTGAGCATCACAAGTGGCAAATGCTGCTCATGTCAGCAAACAGCTTAAAAAGCAGTGTTACCCAAATTAAGCATGAGCAGGACAGAGCTGGTAATTAAGAGACTATGGAGGTATCGTGTGAAGGGCATGAGAAACATAAACAGCCACTTCTGCTGCAAAACAGGGAAAACTTGTACTTGATCAAAGTTGAGGAAAGAAGATGACATTGGAACAGCCTGGCATAAATTCAGCATAAACTGATTTAAAAAGCCTCCGAGTTTCCAGCTGAGATTATACAGTGTTCATACGGTAACTTCAAATTTTAAAAACTGCCTTTCTAAAACTCCACTAGAGTAGTAAATTTATTTTAAACATAATAGATCATATCTAAATGTCATCTTTCAACAAAGCCTATTCATTTGTATCCAAGCCACACACCTTTCTCTGTGGTCTCTCCTCAAGACCTTCCAGGAATGGTGCTACGTCGTCATCATCATAGATGGTAAACTCCATGTCTTTGCCCACAATTCCAATGGAAACATTCTGTCAAACAAAGTTTTGAAAGCATGGAGAAGTGTTTTTCTGCAATTAAACTTTTTTGTAAGCTTTCACTTACAAAAGCTATCATGTTTCAAAATCGTGCAAGTAAAAATCATTCAAGGGTTTCAACTTTTTTCATTTTGTTTGCCTCTGAATACACACAATTTCTCAAAATCCCTTATTTTAATCTCATTTTGCATTTTCAATAATTTAAGAGTTCTAAAAAACAAGGTGATGGAAAAGGGCCACAAACAGAACACCAACTAATGGATATCCTTAGAATTGTCTCGGTCAACAGTTCCTCAATTCACTGTCAGAAGTTTGTACACTTTTCTGATGCCAGATACTCAATCAACTGTTGGTGCACTACCTTCCCTCACCTCCCAGTGAATGACTGTGTTCACAAAGCAAAGCTGTGATTCTAGTTCCATGTAATGTTTATTAACATTGATCAAAGCTTAAAATAGAATGAAGCAACCAGAGAAATAATGTCTTATTTAGTGGAAGCATAATTTTTGTTAAGAAACTTAAATCTGAGATAATCAAGAAATGGTAGATAAACTAGTGACATTAAACGGAGATGATATTATCTACCAGTATTCAGCTTTCAAGTTTCAGTGCTTTGTCAGACAAACTTCACAAGAATTGTGTCACAGTAATTTCTAGAAACAATGGCAGTAAAATTCCTTAAGAAAACCTAAAACCTAGTACTTACCTTGGTGGTCAGATCCTGTTCAGCAGGAAGAGTCTCTCTCAGGGCACGCAGTCCATGTTTAACTAGCTCATTTAGATTGCCTTAAAATGGAATCAGAAAGACAGTTATGGACTATATGGTATTATCTCTGGACATTCATTTCACCTTCTTCCTATTCCTATTTGAGAACTACAAAATCAGCTTGGCCAACTTGTCTTCTAGACCTCCTCTCCCTTGTGGTACTGAGCACAGGGTTGGTTATAATAGCATTCCTTGAGAAATCATCCCTCCCCTACATTTGAGGTCAAGTGCATCTGGTTTTGACACTTGCCTTGCCTCCAGTGCCTCCACTGCACTGATATTCCAGCTTTGATTTTTTTTCCCCCAAGAAGCTATTCAGTAGGCTCCTCCTCATCATTCCATACAAAAATAAACTCAACACTTTAAATGCACCACCTAAATACTTGCACTGACATACACTGCTATGGAAAGAATTACATTTCCCCTGAGCTAAACAGGGCAGAGGCCTTTCACTTTTTTCCCTGCTTTCCTGAGCATAGCTTCTCTTTTCACTAGATGCAATAAAAGCATCTATGTGTTAAGACATGAAAATCTGTAACATTCTCACGCAGATTTACAGTTATGCCGGACTTGTCTCCCAAAATTTATCTTCATCTCACTAAATGCAAAAGAGCAGAGCAGTAGCAGAAAATAAACTGCAGAGCTGATGAATGCCATTAGCTAGAGGGTTCCACTACTCACAGTCAGTGAACTCAGTCATGTGCCTCTCCAAGTAAGTCCGTGCCGATTGTGAACGAGCACCAATGGACATTGCTTTGCAGTCAAAATAGTTTGCAGAGGGACAAGTCTGGAAGATGTGAGGGCCCATATCCTACAAAGAGAGAGGAAAAAAACAACAGAATGTGAAACAAATGTATAAATTCATACCAAGTCTGTTGCTTGAACACGAGATTTTCTGAAATATTTTGCTTCATGGTATATCGCATGGCCTGCATGTATGCACAGAAACATATTTCATATTGCTGATCATATCACTGTTCTTATATAATTCCTTCAAAACTTATTCTAAAAAAATACCCCACCAATAAATAAAAAAAACCAAAACCAACTCTTTCTCCATACTTTGTTCATTAAGATGCAGCTTTTAGGCAGACAGGATGGCTGGCACAAAAAACATTTCTTTCTCTCTTCTACACTGTGCTTATGTATATAAGCTCCCTGCTTCATGACTTGCAGCAGGTTTTTTAAACACATTCTGTCTTATCTGCACAAAAGTAAAAACTGGCTGTAGACTAAACCATGCCATTCAAAATTTCAAGAATCCTGAGAGCAGAGATCCTGCATATGCAAACTCTTGCTGCTAAACAAGTAAGAGAGAGGCCAGTGATGATTTCCACATCCATTTTTTAATAGAAAGTGTTCAGAATAGTTCGTAAACATCCAAAATCAATAGCAAAACATTTACAGAAAAAAACCCCGATTTTTGCAGTATCTCATATTGCACCTTAAAATACCTAATAAGTGTAGGTAGGATTAGCTATTAATTAACACTTCTAGAAGCTACGTTTTAGGCTAAGATACAGACAATTATTTCCTTATTCCGAGCATTTTGATGAGTTTGCATCTTCTGTCTTTCCCTCTTAACATCTACTTGTTGTATAAAGTTTCACTAATCACATTTTCTTGCAGATCACAAGGGACCAGAGCAGCTTACTCACATCATAGCCTGCGATGAGCAGTCCCACCCCATACGGCCTCCTGCCGTAACGCTGCGTCGGGATCTGGGTTTCTGAAGTAAGCTAAGGAAACCATGTCAAAATTACATGTTCATTACCCAAAACATTTTCCTAAGCCAAACAGAGATGCACCAAAGTGCATCCTTATGGGGTATTCTCTGAATGAATCCATGAGCAGTGTGAATGAAGAAAAATTTTCCAATCAGATTTTCCAACTTGAGTTTTAAGCTGTGACATATGAAAATCATTTTATGAACAAGTAAAAAGCTACGAAAGTATTACAAGTGTAAAAAAAAAGGATACTGCTTCCAATTAGTGACACTAGGCGAGAAACTGGAAGAGGTCTATCAAACACAAACCTAGAATCCAAACACTCCTGACGCATGAAATTGCTAGAAAGCAAAAAATAAAAAAACAAAAAAATTAAACCAATGCATAGATCAAAGACACAATGAAGTTTTGTCTTAATACTTGTCTGTTAAGGTAAACATTTTTGTTTCAGCTCTGCTTGTTGAGAAAAAGGGTCAAAGGCTTTACATAATTTCATTTCACCATGACCTATAATTGTTATTTAGAAAGTTGACCACAGGTTTGAAAAAAGCGTAAAAATATTTCAGCCATACAAATGCAAAGAAGGTAGAAGTTCACGCAGGCAACAGATGGAAAAAAGCCACAGTCAAATGGTAACATTACGGCAATTAAAATTTATTTTAGAAAGTCTTCCTATCCCTTCTTTGTCCTTTCAAACTGACGAACACTCCTCCTTCCGTGTACATCTACCTCACCTGATCAAACTCTGTGGTCAGCAGGTAAAAGCAAGGCCCTCTGAAGCCCACACATACAGCACTCTGTGTGTTCAGTAACTTTTTAAAGTGTGTGTACACAGAAGCAGCTGCCAGAGGGAAAGAAGTGATGCACTTTCTCAGACTGCTTGGAAACCCCATCACGCTGAGGAAACCAGACAGGACTGTCTCACTAGCAACAAAACCAAGGAGCAAAATTTTGGGCCAAACAAATGAGATTTCTGCCAACCAGTTAAAAATCTGCCAGAATTTCACGCTGAGGTCTTTGGCATAGTGCAACAAAGCAGCAGCTCAAGACTAATCCTTAGCCAAGCAGAAAATCTCATTTGCAATAGTTTGAATGAACTTTCACTTGTTATTGCAGAACTGTGTTATGTCAACAACCAGGATACTCACCACAAGAGTCTTGCATCGGCAGTAAGTCCCGCAATTGAGATACCAATATGGTTGTCAACGTACAGGATTTTTTTCTGATGAGCTGCCAGCTCAGACTGTGCTCTCTATGCATAAAAGGAGAAAGCTTTGTGGCAAACTGAACAGTCTGCCAAGCACTGTGGAGAAATCTGCTAACATTTATAGCAAGAACTAAATGTGATCATGAAACAATGAAAAAAAATTAAATTTATAAACTTGCAACAGAAGACAAGAAAAACCTAATTTCACTTTGGTAGGAACCTGTCAGAATGGAAGAAAAAACAGACACTCACTCAAGCTTTGGGAAAAGAAAGGAATATATTTACTACTTAATAACTAATGAAAAGAAAACGAGGACACCATCTTTTAAAGGGAAAAAAAATCTTCCATTCATTTCCTTCACCAATTTGTGAAAATCTGCTTTGCAGGAGTACTGAAAATATTTCAGTTCTATACTGGTACTCAAGCAAAAGGAAACTGGGATTGTATTTACATTACACATAGAAGTTCTGACTGCACAAAGCTAATCTGCCAACCCAAAACTTTTCTACGAACATTACTGTCCCAAGAACACAGTTTTGAAGTTACCTTGAGAGCAACCAGAACAGCGTGTGTTTTGGACTTCAGCCCCACCGTAGCTGAGCCTTGTTTCACGGCTTCCATGGCATATTCTATTTGATGAATTCGGCCCTACAAAAACAAATCAAAGGTGATCATTCTCAAGTTAATCCTCTGAATCAACTTTCAATGGGTTTGGACTCTCAGACCTTTGATTCCCCACCCCAACTGGGGCACTTTCTGCGTCACAGTTTAAACCTACAACCAACAGATCTCCACCATTATCTTCTGCAACGCCTCACCACTAACCCACAGAAACTGGGCCATCTCTAAGTCACTCACTACTGCACACAAAGGAATGGGAAAACTAAAAAGAAAGGGTGAATAATCTTGACACTAGAATCTTGACACTAATTTTGACATAAGAATCACGAGACTTTTGTCACTGTCTTTAGAAGAATCAGTATTTGACCCAATGTGATTCAAAGACAGAACTTCCAGCTGAAGTTGGACACTTAACTTTTAATCGAGTTTCCTGAAGAAACGAGTCTTATGCAATTGTTGTGTCTCACCATCCATTCCCCAATAACTTCTGAACAAGTTATTGGCCAACTGCAGTGAAGTCTGAAAGAGGAGTAGAGGTCTCAAAGGAAATCAAGTCCCCACAAGTTCTGTAGAGGTGTCCAGAAGCTTTGTAGGAAAATGTAACAATGTCCATTTAATGGCACCACTGAGGGCAAAGTGTCCCATTTTCTGCCCTCCAGCCCATGACAGACAGGGCAGAGCTGCCCTGCAAGCACAGCCCACAGCTGGATGATTTTGCTATATCTATTAAAAGTCTCAAGAGAATGTTATAGTTTTAAAAGTAACTTTTTAAGTAACAGATAAGATGAAAAAAATTAAAACTAAAGTTTCTGATACAGAACCTGCCAGAGAAACACAATCATTAAGGATGAAAACAGTTCAAAGGCATCTACACCTATCATGGTATTGACTAAAAAAACCAGGCAAATATTCAAGGTTGTCCTCATGTAGGACTGAAAACATGAAACACTCTCCATTGCAATGTAGGGAAAATAAGTATCAGATGCAATAGTAGTACATGATGAAGATTTTCAGTAGCAATACAAACCCACAAACTAACGATACACTAGCTTTATAGGAACAAAATCTGTTATTTGGATTTAAAATCTCTGGTTTTGCTAAATATAGAAATGAGTCATTTTCCAAGGCTCTGATTTTCCAAAAGTATCCCTTCTTAAAATGTCCATACTGAGAGAAGAGGCAACATTAAACACCTGAGCTGACACTTGCTTCTAGAATTCCAGAATGTTTATTTTCAAGTCAACACAACCTGCGTAAGTTTCAGAACACCCAGTGTATGTTTCTAGTAACAATACACAGTGGGGAACTCACTCAGAGGTAAGAAAATTTCAAATTCAAGTGCAAAGCTCAATATAATCTTAACTACAGAGACAGTAGGAAGCCTCCCTGACAGTCCACAACATGGGAAACTAGGGACACACATCTGCACAGACTTCAGAATTGAAGCACAAACTGCAGCACAAAGTGATATGGCATTTAACCACTTTCAAGTTCTAGCTCTCAAGGTTATAAGCTTTATACATGGAATTTGTTCAACATGAATGTTTGTGACCACTTCAATACAGAACATGAAGATCTGTGAATTCGTACCACAGAAGTCAGTACCTCAAATTCCATGCTCCAGATTACCCTGTGGACACAGGCATCCAACCAGGGGCTTACAAGGCAGTTAAAATTGTGCACAGAAAGAGAAATAGCTGCTGTTATATTCCATTTGAAGAAGTGGCATATTCTTACTCAAGCACAAAATACTAATTCTTAACAATTTGCTTTTTTTTTCCAAACAACTTGAAAAAGTGATTGATGGAAAAAAATATTCCCAATTATAGACTAAATAGTTCCTTTCCAATATTATCTAGTGGACAAAAGAGAGAATGACCTAGCAGTGGCCTAACAGTGGGAAGATTTAAGCTTACTTTCATGCTTTTTGTACCTCACTTACCAACTTCTTATTACAGATCTGTAAACGGATCATAGAACCATGGAATGGTTTGGGTTGGAAGGGACCTTTAAGGATCATCTAGTCCAACTCCCAAGGTGACAGCATCTATCTTGTACCTCACACAAAGCAACTGCCTTAAGCACTTTGAGGTGAAGGGGCCCACCTCAGCACCACTCAGGTTCATACACCAGAAGTCCTGAGATGTGCCAGTGGCTTTCCGGACACCCACAGCCTACAAAGGGAGACGGGAACAGCCTGCAGGAACTTCAGGCACCTGGCAACAACCTACACAGCCGTGATACCGCTGCTGTGAGGTGGCGAAAACCCAAGAAGCAAGTTAAAAACCCAGTGACAAAGCACATAAAGGCTTTACCTGCGGGCTCCACACGGTGACATCATTGTCATACTGGTTGCGAAACTGGAATGGAGAAAACAAAACTCATTAGTGCCACTAATGAGCGGCCAGGAGGAGTGTTCCTGAGGGGAGTCCTGTTTGTTTTCACAGAATCACAGTATTAGTTAGTTTGGATAAGACCTCTGATATCATTGAGTCTAATCCATGACCAAACACCACTGTGTCAACAAAGCACCACATCTAGTCTTCCCTTAAGCACCTCCAGGATCAGTGAGTCTACCAACTCCCTGGGCAGCCCATTGCAACATCTAATCACCCTTTCGGCAAAAAAAATTCTTCATTCTGTTCAATTCCTTTCGTCAAATTGTTACGGTTGGAAGGGACCTCTGGAGATCATCCAGACCAACCTCCCTGCCAAGGCAGGCTCACTTAGAGCAGGTGATACAGGAACATGTCCTGGTGGGTTCTGAACGCCTCCAAAGAGGGAGACTCCATGACCTCCCTGGGCAGCCTATTCCAGAGCTCTGCCACCCTCAGTGCAGAGTTTTTCCTTGTGTTGACATGCAGCTTCTTGTGTTTTAGTTTACGGTTAATGCTCCTCGCCCTGCCTCTGGGTACCACCGAGGAGTGTGGCACCATCCTCTTGGCACCGGTCTTTGAGATACTTGTGTGTATTGTTGACATCCCCTCTCAGCCTTCTCCAGACTGAACAGGCCCAGCTCCCGCAGTCCCTCCTCGTAGGAGAGGTGCTCCAGCCCGCTGCAGAGATATCTGCACGCATCCCCACAGGGTCCTTGCTGTATCTGTCCCCGGACCGCAGCAGGCCCCGCTCTCCAGCCACACTCGTTTCCAGGCCCGGTCGCGCCCGCGGCCCCGCGTGGCCCGGGAACTGCTTACTCACTACTCCTCCCGCCCGCTCTCCCGCCTCCCCCGCGCCGATCCCGCAGCCCGGCCGGGGGGTTCCCTACCCCTCTCCCCACCCCGCTATCTCGCTCTCCCGCTATCCCGCCCCACCGCGCCGTCCCTCACCATCCTCCCGCTTCTCCCGGCACCGGCGGCTCCTGGAAGCGACGGGGCAGCGGGGCGGGAGCGCGCAGGCAGCACCAGCCGCTCCTCCGAGTCATCGATGGCGAGCGCATGCGCAGTGGCGCCCCCACGGTACATTATGAAAGTACTGCCGGGTGTTTCTTAATTAAATTTCTAAATGGGTCTTTTTGCTGTCAAGGATGAAGTGCTACAAGTGCTCGGTGAAAATTAGTTATGTACTGGAGCTCTTGCTTTGGACGATGTGAAGTGTTTTTGTGTAGTTGTAACTGACAAGTGAGTTAAAAAGTGCTACGGGAACTCCTCCACGCGATCAAGTGAGCCAAGCATTGACATAAAAGAGAATCAATTTAATACTGTACTCGTGTGTTTTTATTTCTTTAAAACAAGTGTCCAGCTGGTGAAGTCACAGTAAAGTCGAACTAGTATATCCCTGGTATAACTAGTATATATATATAACTAGTTCTATACTAGTTTTATGTATATATAACTAGTTCTATGGTAGTTTTATATATATATATATATATAGTGTATATATATATATATAAAAAGTGTATAACTAATATAGATGGTGTGTCTCCAGGCCTCCCGATTGGAAGCCTAACTAATATAACTAATATAACTAGTATATATATGTAAAACTATTTATATTCTAGTTTTATATATATATACTAATTACATATATATATATAACTAGTAATACAGTGGTTTTATATATATACACATATATATACACATATACAATATATACACTATATATATATATATAACTGGTATATAACCAGTATATATAACCTTTTGATTACTGCAGGCAAAATTTTCCTGCCAGTGGAGAATTTTCTCCTTTCTTTTCCCTGGAAAGGGCTACAGTGTTGTCTAGGAAATAAAAATTTAAAAAAACCAAACAACAAACCAAAACCAAAACAAAACAAAAACAAAACCAAAAACAAACAAAAAAACAAACAAAACAAAAACAAACAAAAAAACCCCCCAAACTAAACAGACTGACTTAAGTTATCTAGCTTATTAATTTTAAGCTTTCTGATTAATAATAAAAGTTCATTTGATCTGAAATAACTTCCTGTCTTTGGCATTGTTTGGTGGGCGCTGAAACAGGATATATAAACATTTTAAGTGAGCTGAAGAGCTTTCAAGTTTCACCGAGCCCTCAGTAAATATTCCTGCAGTCTGTGCTCAATGCCATTCTGGAATAACTTCCTACAGCAATAAGAGACTCCCTAAAGATCCCTTTACTCCACCCACAGCCACAGAACAATAGACAGACATTTCCTCTTATTTTGGCAAAACCGTGTTAATTTTGATAGAGCACTAAACCACGCCAAGTCTCGGTATTGTGCTGTATTTATACACTAAGTAATGTTAGGAGCCATGATTTTAGTGATAAAAAGGCAGGATTTGTAAAATTTCACAGAGAATATTGGTAATAGCTGCATAACTGAAGAACTTGTGGAAGCTATATGAACTATTAAATGGTTTATTAAATGAAAACTGAAGTATTTTCCAGAGTAATCTTTTTCCCTTTAGTACATGCATAGAAAAAACCCAAACATATTCAAAACCAAACTAACCAGATGTCCACCTATTAAAAATTTATTCTAAAGCAAACGGATTCAGGTCACGTGGCAGCAGGAAGGGTGGCATGGGATGGAGCCCCAGCTGCTCTCCAGTGCTGCAGGCAGCACAACTGTTACTGTATTCCCAAGGCAGCAGCACAAGAGGATGTCAGAGGCAGGAATAATCTCTAGAAAGGGGAAATGCTTATCGTGGAAGGAAGTAATTCACTTCCTTCTGGATGCTCCTGCTTGCCCTTTAGTCTCAGTATGAGACCTCTAAAGGCAGGGCTAAAGCCAGAGGGTTTGAAATGTATTTCTGATCACGTCTCTGTTTGCTGGTGTTAAAGAGCACCCAGCCTATTCCCCATTGATGTATTTGAACCAATATTTAAATACAAAATGACAGAAAGGCAAAATCAACAAGGCAAAATCAAGTAGCTCTTTTTCAGATAAAAAAGGCATTTTACCCTAATGTGGCAGTTACTGAAGTTAGTGATGTTAGTGGTTTGTCAATCACCCAAAGTTGTAAGAAAATTTCAATGAAGGCCTTAAACGAGAAGCTCACTAAAATTTAAGTGATGCATAAGCACTGTGTTGACCTCTGCACCTGAGAAAATGTCACCCTTGCTATATTTAATGGTGGTACAATGGCCAGAATGAAATGATCTGACAGGTTTGGACAGCTTCATAGGAGATAAAAAAATCCACATGACAAAAGGCTACAGGGATGCAGTTGGTAGACACGGCAGAAGAAGCAGTGCTGAGTAACCAAGATGGTTAAAATGCCCTTTTCTCCAAGCCATGTTATGAGACACATTGATGAGGCAATGTGAATCACAACTTCACAATGATTTTGTCACTGCTGTTACCTGATCCATTACTAAACAACTGCAAAGATATCCCCATTATCCATATCACAGGTATTAATTTTATAATACTAAAAGCATCAGATGTTTTCTTTGGTAATAGTCCTAACACCAATCTTAATATGTTCTATAGCGGGTTTGAATTAATAGAAAAAGAAGATTTAAAAAATACAAATTTAATCATAGAGAAAAAAAGTGAATGGTGAACAGCAATCAACATATTTCAACAGGAAATCACAATATAAAAGTCTACAGGAGTGAAAAGTAAGACTAAAACTACCCTCACATTTAAATAAACTACTTATAAAACATCTATGTTAGGAGAAAACAGTATTTTCTTACTTTTAGTTTCACAGTTGGCAACCTGATAATCAGGATCACTTCAGAGCAATGAATACACAATTGACAGATGTAGGAAAACATCTTCAGTGTTCAGTAATGGCCAGTTTAAATGTTAGGAATGATTAGGAAGGAGAAAAAAAGTGCTATAAATCCACACTGGATCTGACACCATTCCGACTTGAACACTGGCTGTGACTCATTTCCCACCTTGAAACAATGTGGCAGGAATGAAGGCACTGGGAAAAGCAGAAAGAAGGATTCGAATTATGGAATAGCTTCATATTAAGAATGACAGTAAAGAGCAGAAGTCTTCAGTCTAAATGACATTTGTGAAATCACAACTGGCACAGGGGTGCTGAATAGATGTGATGCTTCTCTGTCCTGCAGCACTGGTGTCATTAAAAACAGCAGGTTCAAGCAAAGACAAGGGGGTACTTCTGAGGCATATCATACCTGTGCTGTGGAAACCTGTGCACCTGAACACATCATGGTCTTTTGTTCATGTACTAAAAGAGCAACTGGCCAAATTCACAGATAAAACAACTTTCCAAGCCACTAATACTGCTAAAACAATGTTTGAATGGCGTGCAGCGGTGAAAGCAGTTAACCTAAAACATGCATATACAATCTCAAGAGAAACTAATGATACTATTTTGTTCCATGTTATGTTTCCAGCAAAGTTATAAACAGCATCTGACATCTGAGTGATGACAGGCATTGCTCTGCAGAGATTGATGTACAGCAACTGAAAGGCAAGGCCATTATGCCTCCTCTCCTGCTGATTCACTAGAGGAAACAACATTCCATCAAGTCCCCTTTTGGGATGCCACTCACCGTCAGCCTGCATTAACTGCTGTGTGCTACACTCCTGCAGTTACGTGGAGCTTTCGGTAAAAGATTGGCCACACTGAGGTCATTGGTAGCACTCCCAGGGGCTGCATGTTGTGCTACTTGGGCACAGCAGACTGCAAAAGATGAAGAAAGAAACCTTTTGTGCTAGAGTAAGAGACAGACTAAATGAAAGCAGTGGCTGCATCCCCTTGGATAAGGGAAAGGACAGATCCCAGAGAGATCAGGGAGCCACTCCTGTCAGATGGACAAGTGGTTACCCACAAATAGCACTGCTGTCATAATACATTCAGCACTGAACATTTTGATTGAGTTATTCTAAAAATTGTCTTCCTCCCTCGTCAATGTGAACAGTCCATATTTGGATTTAATACAGGTAATAAGTTTACTTCATTAATAAAAAGACTACTTAATTGTAAGCCTTTGCGTATGGCACTGGTCATATTTGATGACATTCTCATTGACGACATTAAGGCTAAGAATAAAAATTTGACAGCTGCTATAAATGTACTTACTTGTCGTTAGAATTATTTAAAGACAATCTCAGAAGTTCTCACAAAGTAAAAAAATCTATCATTTTATATTTAGTACTGTAAATAGGAAAAAATAACCTCTCTCTATAAATTATGCCAGATTTCTTTCCTATTCTTTTGCTGGTTCTTTTACTTCAGTGGAGGTGAAGATATTTTTTCTCCATGAAAGCCTTGTATTCAGGTTGTCAAAGGCATTTTTTACCATTTTTAAACTACTGACCAATTAAAACCACTGGAATATTTTGTCCGGAAAAATGTTAACTAAATACATTTTAAAGTCTATTCCTAATTTTTTTTTAATCCATAGCTTTTGTGAACTGACATCATTTGACCTTTTCAGGACAGGCCTATAGGGCAACTAACCTTGCTTGATCGTCAGAGCTGGCTGGCAAAGATCAGGCAATGCTGAAAGCAGGCTAAAATAATCCCTGTGGAAAGAGAACTGAAGAAAAGGGTCTGGCTCTTTCTGTCCAGCCCTGGAACAAACAAGGGGCACAAAGTTCAACACAGTAGAGCTGTTGTAGCATATCCTGGTCATGGAAATAGTTTTTAAGTTCTTGTCTGAATAAAACAAAAATATATTTATAGATAAATGTACATGGATGTTATTGCTAGTTATTTCTTGGACCTGAAATTTATTTCTTCATTCTGAGGAAGGGTTTCTGTAAAAAATAATTTCACTGCACAAGAAAAATATATTTTGAGCTGTAAATTGCTTGCTAGCCTAGAAGTTATGGTTTAAACAGTGTACATAGTATTGTCTGAGTCACCAAAATATAACTGAAGAACTATTATAATAATTTATGGAGAATTATGAAATACATTATTGCAGTTATAGGAAAATCTGTTAAGCTTTTTATTTCAATGAAAAAGAATGGCAGTTATTAAGTTTCTGAGGACAAAAGATTCATTTCAGTGTACATATAGCTGCATAAGCTCTTTCAAATATATTAATTGCTCTGTTGGTTCATATTGTAATTATTTTTGACTGAGTATAACTGAATTAAAACCAAAGTGTCATCAAACTTCAGCAGTGGATATGTAACATTTTGAGACAGACAACCATGAACAATGCACAGATTCATGAATAAATACTATATCAGCTATGTTAGTAATGAAATTTTTCAAAATTTCTACCCATGAAGCAATTAAGTGTAGTTGTCAGCACAGATAGGAAATAACGGAGTGGTACAGAAATAAAGCCTTTGTAAGCCGTGAGACCATTAATGGATGCCATTTCCTTGTGACAGATATTATTGTCATATTAAATTAATGGCTAGACAAAGTATTACCTTCTTATAATGTATTTATGTTCCATAAATATTTTACAATGACTACTTATATGAAGATTACACAGTAAAATGTTCTCAATGTTTTTGCCAAAAGTTTCTGCTTGAAAAATGGAAATACATTCATACAGAGAAACAGATTTGCCAGAGGATATTAAACTAAAAGGGAAAAAAAAAGGAGAGAAAAGGCCCTGGAAATTACTTACTATTCATGGCAAAACATTAAGGATTTACGTGACACTTCTCTTTATAGGCATTTTCAAGTTCTATGGGAGAGTTAAACTTATTGTAATAGTCAGTTACTGTTTAGGCAACAGTTCTGGTATTCGTAGACCACACTTTTCAAAAAGTGCCTCAGCCTATTCTTAACAAGGATTCAGTTTTTGATTTGGAAAGACTACAACACAGAATTAATAAGCAGGAAAAATAGATGTTTGAGTAGGCTTTAGTCTTAAAAAGTCTTGCTGTCGTCAGCCAGTTGTTTTTTTTTCCTGTTTGCCAAGCTTCTAATTTTGCTACATGGATTTTAACAGCTTTGCTGTCATGCACATCCTTGTTTTCACAGTACAAATTTTATTTGGCACTGCCATATTTATTGCATGTATTCCTAAACTAACAACAATGCAAGCAGAAATCTAAGCCTGTCCTGACAAATGTGAGAGAGCTTCTGGCACTGCAGTGTCCATTGTCTGCGATCGTTCTGACGGATCACGGAGCTCAGACACTGCATCATACATGCTTAAATTATGAACAAATTCCATTGATCTAGGGATAATTCTAAATCCAGAGTATTCGGCGCAACCCTTGGCTCCTACGCCCGGTCTAGGAAAAGACGGGCCTGAAGGGCTCTAAATTAATTCCAGACCACCTCGATATAACCCTGCCTTGAATCCGGCTAGTGAGCATCTAAAAACCTTTGCCTTAGTAATTAGCATATCAATATGTGGTCACACATCTGCACATCTGGTTTTGATTTTAAGAAGTATGTATCAAATAGATTTGTGACTGCAGATGTCTCGTTCACAAGAGATTCTGTAGTACCAAAATATTTTAAAGACGTGTTTATCACATCGTTAAATGAATGGGAATAATAATTCTTCAGACAAAAGTTATTATCAAATGGAAGATTTCATACTTGGAATAGGGAAATTTAAAAGAAAAAAAAAAAAAGAACAGACTGTGAAATCAGAAGATTATTTCTGCATTTGTATAGACCCTTTCAACTGTGTTCTAACACTTGATAAACACAGGACGACATTTTCCAGGTTGGAAACTGAATATGTACCTTAGGATTTTGAAGTGACCAGTGGCAGAGACTGTCCATTTTTATTGTGCAATTTGAAATGCATTAAGGCAATATAATTACCAGAAAGCCCTGGGTACCTTCTTGTCTCCCAGTGAGCAGCGAATATGGATGGATTTGTATTTCTTTTAATATTGTGTAAAATCATGTGGCTGAAAGTTACAAAATAAGTAACTCTCAAACAGAATGTTCCTTTTATCAAATTCTGTATTCTCACTATTAACTTTACACAACACTTAGCAAATGTTATTTAGATTAGCTTCAGACAAAAATACTCTTCTTACCACTAAAGCAAAACATTAAGTTAATTTGTTTAGGATCTTATCCAAAAAATCACTTATACAGTGCAATTTGAAGTATTTCCTGATGCTGCTTGCCTATCAATAATTACCAAGCCTCACCTCAGTATATGGCTTTCCCTTTCATAGCATAGCTTTTACTAAAGTGACATCACTATATATTTCTAATGCAAATCAGATTCATTAAACATTTCTTCAGAATATATTCAACCTGAGTTTTAAAATCCAGTTTCTGAGTAATAATCTTTACAACATTATCAATGATTTTTTTTGACTGATTTCAGTTTTACTTAGATCTTGAACATGTAGTAGGTATTGTCAAATTTAAATCAAATTACGAAGGTATATAAATTGTATTTGATTTCTGCTTTTATTGAAAGCTGGTGGTTATGTGATTATATCTCCAAATTTCATACCATAGCATTTGCCTCATGAATTTTAAGGATTACTCTAGATACTGAGTACCCCCCTCCAGCAACGTATTTGTGAATGGTCTTCTGGGTTTTGGCCCAAATTTGATTAGCCACAAAGAAGAAAAGAAATTTAAAACTATAACAGGAATTGGCAGTGTAACAACGTCATTATGCACTTTTGTATTTTTACAAAGTTTTTTAATAATACAACATTTTGCAACAGTAGTTTACAAGTAAAATGACAGCAGTACTTCATGGCAGAGGAGGGATTTACCTCTCCTTTAAGAGACTTTTGAGCACTGGTATCAAATTGCCCAACTTTCTCTGGTTTCTAGCCATGGATGAACTCATTATACAATCACTTCTGCAAAGTGAAGCGAATGTGAATTTCATAAAATGCATCTCAGTTTTAATGTATATCTGGCTTTGCATGTGTTCTTCCATGCTTTTTCTGTCTTAATGTATACTCTTTCCAAGATTAGCCTAAGTTATGAAGGACCTGTGATGAACATTCACAAGCACTTCAATTACAATTTCTGACCACTAAAAGTGTTCAGAAACAGAGAAAACAACTATAATATTCAAAACCTACTTGAAAACTGGTAGATAAAGGTGAAAAAATATTATCAAACCCTTCAAGATACAATTACTATAGTATCAAAAAAACCCAAAGAAGGTACTAACCTGGAAGTGCAGTGCTGAAAAAGCAGTCAAATAGTTTGAGCTGTGAGAGGAACCCAGTGCCATCCAGGAAATAGAGCAGAAGTCCAGACAGTGAAGACAAGGAAAAGAAAACAGACTTTGCCGTGTGTCACATGGAAAATTAAGTCTACTATTTGTTCTTCTTTTAATTAGGGTATTTCTCTGAAGGGGGAAAAAACTCTCTGGGCAGTAAAAAAAAAAAGGACATGAATGCATTTGTCTCCTTTAATGATTGATCACAAAAGAGTTTGGAATCCATTCAGTAGTAAAAAGACTGACATTTCCTATTCACATCCATGGGAAGAATAAGACTTGGTTAACCACATTCCTGTAGAAAAGTCTCAAGTACATTGACATGGGCTTTCTGCATGTGATATGGATGCTTCAATGACCTAATCTGTTTTCCAGCTCATTCAAGAACCAGGCAGATTTCAGAAGTGTCTGATACCTGATATATTTACTTCTGGAGTAGACAGCATACCTTCTTCCGATCTCGAGTCACCCAGACACAACTCCTAGCCAAGAAAGCAAATGCCTGTTACAAAGACCTGGGAGAATGGGTAGTTAGAAGAACATTTTAATAATAATGTTGCTCAGGCTCATCCATGAAAAAGTCCATACTTTAAAAGAAGGGCAAAACTTCACTAAACAACTAGTAGAGGTGTAAGTTATTTCCTATCACTTCTGCTTTTTTCTGGTATGATGTCCCAGGTCGCACCCCTTTGTGGGCCATAAAGCTTCTTTGGAAAGGATGCTAAGGAATCTCTTTCTTTATAATTGCTTTATTCTCCCTGGAAACACAAAAGCCAAGAAAATTGCCTAAGAAATAAGAAGGGGGTGAAACCACAGACTGCTGTCCCTGCTGTGTCAAGTGAGGCTTGCAGGATTGTTCTAGATGATATATGACCCTCAATAATTGGAGTGTCAAACTTCTGGCAAAAATCTTTAGACAGTAATCTGATAAAGGTCACCAGATGGCCAAAGACCTTCTGGATACAGTTTGAGAAGCACACAAGGTAGTTCCTAATGTGGAATTGAAATGAGACTGAAAAGTCTGGTCTTTTATGGAGCACAAGTAAGTCATGAGTTCTTAGAAAAGTAGCCTTGGAAAGTACTTATGATGCAGTGAGTGGAGGTGAATATGTTGACCACAGGGAGATCTTTTCCTAAAGTACATGGTAATACGGCGATAGTTTGTGTTATGGCTCTGGAAAACAGGTAACATGATGCTGCAGGTCTGACAAGGTTCTCCAGTTGCCACAATAGTCATGGAGCTCACCCACTACTAAGGTCTTATTCGGGAATCAGAGGGTCCCAGGAACGGGGTTTTGTCTTTGTCTGGAATACTGTTCTTTCCCATTCTGACTGAAACGGAATGCTCAAAAGCAATTCTTTAGTGGGATAGTAAGCTATTTTGATCATACTTCATCCTTAAGAACCCAAAAGCCTAGTTAACAAATGCTCCTGAAGCTGGTGCTAATGATCTCAGTGGGTATAAAGAGAAAGTTGCTCAGGAATACTGGCTACCAGTGCAATGGGAATGATTGTCTGAGATGATGAAACAGTTGCCAAGATCAATACACCTTTCAGAGCCCCAAAGGAGAACCCAAACAAAGTAGATTAAAATGCCAGCAGTAGCTAAACCCCTCTTAGCTGTAAAAAAAATGAAAAAGTTTCAAGATTGGGAGTCAGAATTCCACAACCCACAGGTGCTGTATGAAACAAGGAATCATTTTCAGTCAACATTTAAGAACAATTGAGCAGAAAGAGGTCTGTGCTTATTGTCCCACTGTCCTTATGCAGGGGGCTGATACTTTTGCACACTCTGCTGCCATCAATGAGATTATCTGGCACTAGGTACAGGTAATGCCCTAAGGGAGAAAGGAAGTATAGATCAGCTGAAAAGAGAATACAGATTCCTTGCCTAATTCAAACAAAGCGTGCTTGGCTTACTATTAATCATCAAGGAAGCTTTCTAAGAAGTGAGTTCTTAGAGTTCCCATAGTCTGTCTCTATGGGAAAACAAGGTGAAAAAGGGGAAAATTGTAGAGAAGGAAGAAAAACAGATGATAGATTTCTTATCAGAAGAAACAACTTTTGATTCTTGGAACATATTGTTTGCATTCCATATCTAAAAATTTTACACTTTCATTTGTGAACTATGTTAGGTGATTAAGCAATTAACAACACATGGAAAGTACCCCGTTCTATTGGTTATGGTTCACATAAGTTAAACTTCTGCAGGTCATTTTGTCACTTAATACAAACTTTTCAAGTAACTTGAAAATTTTGGCATGACTTCACAAACGTCTTCTAAAACATCATGTCCATTTATAAAAATAATTATCTGTGTTTCAGGTTAATGCAAACAGAAAAAAAGTGTACATGTGCATACTGCTCTGGCAGCCTTATTAACTTGCATATGTAAAATAATCTATTATATACTCATTCCACTTATGTCCCAATTCAATATGTTCCTGTATCTACTATAAAACCAAAGGGTTTTAGCTAGACATCTCAGAAGCATGTTTATAGATCATTATTGTCTAAAGCCTTGGTATTAAAAAATATATGTACTAAAGCAGCACTCCTGCCTATCCTCTCTAACGCCTTTTTACTTTGCCAGGCAAGGGACAGAACCAGGCCTCTCAACTCAAAACCTGAAAATTACTTTGTTATTTTCATTTACATGCCAGATTAACATATTTTACAGCAATTCAACATTTTTCTGTTCAGAAATATGTTAATTCCTGGCATTTAGTACATAATTAGATTTAGTACAAACCTATTTGTGTAGGAGACATGGCTGGGCAGGTAACTAGACAGGATACATTCCAGGATTTCAATTAATACTACAACTGCCCCATGTACCTTTTAACAATTCCTCAAGTATGACATATATAAATTGAGCCTAGAAAATTGTGATCTTTTTTGACCCTAATATATCAGAAGGCACCGATCATTTAAGTAAACTTTTCCTTAAAACTGGAATGCTGTTTTCCTTCTTCCCTCCAGTCCTTTCAGAACTTGCATGAAAAACTCATCACTCATGAGAAGGGGAGACAACAATAAATAAAAGCAAAACTAAATTTATATGTAAAAGATATATTCTTCACTTTCAACATTAATGGAAGCAAACATGCCAAGTTTGTAATATTTTAATGATCAGAGCTATTTAAGTAACTTCACAGTAAGAAATCAAGGCCAAAACGGAATGTCATAAAATCTTGTATAAATCCAACTTTAACAATACCAACTGACATCTGATGTTCACTTTTTAATATAGAAGTGCCTCAGAATTAACAGTTTGAGTACATGATGTAAATAACTTCAGCTGAAGTGTGTCACTCAGCTTCTTTGGTATCTGCATAACCTCCTGGTACGTAGCTTTTTTGCAATTTTAATACATCAGTTAATGAAAACAGTGTGCAGTGTTTTAAATCCCAAAGGTTGCATGCATCTAGGAGACCAACATTTAGGAAACTACTACATTACAATAAGCCTTACAATAATTAAGTACTAAAAACTAAAGTGGCCAGGAATCACAAACTTTCAAACCATTACCAAGCACATGTTGGTACTAAACAGTAATTATTATGAATTTTAGGGTCCTTGTAACTAACAGCAGTCACAGAGAAATGGATTACAAACCAGCAGCTTTTACAAATCAGTACGTAATTAAACAATAATAAAGGGTAATACAGGTACGTGTTCACTTCATTTACTAATTGTACTGTTTGTTCACTCTGCTTTTTCTCTAGCAATATATTGGCATAATATAATATTCACATTTAATAAACATGCCAATTCCAGTAAAGATGACATTTTTAATATAGTAATAAAAAATAATCAAGTAAACGTAGCACTGCAGTTTGTTGTAGGTCAGTGCTAGTGAATACCGTATCAGTGAAATTTATTATGCAATGTCTATTGCTCTGGAAAAAATATTTGAATGTAAACTAAATAAAAACCTCTGTAAGTCAGTTCGTAGTCCATGTTATGCTACTAGTTATAAGAAAATAAGATACACGTGTTTCATATAACTTGCAATTGATATAAATTTTTTTCCAAATGTAATCAAAATTCCATCAAGGTTGAACTAGATAGATTTCAGGTCACAAAAAACCCTTGAGATTTTTCCCATGCTTTCATAAATTCTTGCATAAGCACAGAATCATTTAGGTTGGAAAAGACCTCTGAGACCACCAAGTCTAACCTTTGACTGATCACCAGCTTGTCAACTAGACCATGGCACTAAGTGCCAAGTCCAGTCATTTCCTGAACACCTTTGGGGATGGTGACTCCACCACCTCCCTGGGCAGCCCCTTCCAATGTATAATCACCTTTTCTGTGAAGAAATTCTTCCTGATGTCCCTTCTGAACCTCCCCTGGCACAGCTTGAGGCTACGTCCTCTCATCCTGTCACTAGTTGCCTGGGAGACTAGGCCAACCCAAACCTAGTACAACCTCCTTTCAAGTAGTTGTAGAGGGTAATTAGGTCACCCATAGTTTAAACAATCACAACAGGAAACATTACAGAATGGTATAAATGACATTGCAAATACATGATAAATAATAACTCCGTTAATGACCGAAACACAGTTCTCTGCTGATACAGTGTTTGAGTTTGTTATATTAAGCATCAGTCATTGCCAGCTAGTTATTACTAATTGAGCATAAACGCAAAGATATCATAATGTCAGCTTCTGGGTTTCCCTAATCAGCTTTGTTAAAACCTGTTGCTGTGTCCAGTTTGCTCCCTTTCAAGGTCCTTTCCTCTAAGGCTTTTGTTGATTCAAACACAAAAACTCCAAAGCAATGGAAGAACCCTTTTAAATGTGTTGCTTTTGCTATTGTGGGTCAATTATTATTCTTTCATTGCAAGAAAGATCCAACAGGTGCGCATGGCTGATTGTTTCTGCATCCTTACTTTGCACACCTCTATGCTGGGTGCATTTCAGCTATAAATAAGCACATAAAATCTAATCAACTGAAATTAAATAAGCTCAAATTATCTAGATTCAGAATTTGTAAAATTTCCATAGCGTACCCTTATTTTGGCTTAGGTAGTCAATTCAGACATGTTGTTAACAATATGGAGACAGGGTTTTTTTATGATGTTTGCTACTTGGGCAACACCAAAGAGGTTAGCAATATTTTCTAAAATATCCTGTTTATTCTTACTTGTAAAGAATATCACCTGACAAAAATACACATCTTGGAAATATTTAAACGCATTTTCACATCCAACTGTTCCTCCTCTTACTGTAACATCATGCCTCAGGGTAACAAGTGCTAGTTTTGAGCACAAAAATAGCTGAGGTAAATGATCAAGTCACGTTACCTGACCTTGTGACACTGCTGTCTGCTTTACCTGCATTTGTTTGCCTTTGACAACTAAATACTATCCCTCAACGTTTGTAAATAATCCTGATGCGTCATTGTACCATACAGAGGAGACAAAAGCAGCAAACCCATCAGAATTACAAACACATTTCGCTTCAGTTGGTGTGCAGTTTCTCACATGGTAAATTCAGGCTCTGGTTTGTCTTAATGGGTACTGCTTTCAATAAACTGTGATTCACAGAATCATAGAATACCTTGAGTTAGAAGAGACCTACAAGGATTATCAAAGTCCAACTCCTGGCCCTGCACAGGACAGCCCCAAGAATCACACCATGTGCCTGAGAACACGGTCCAAATGCTTCTTGAATTCTGTCAGGCTTGATGCTGTGATCATTTCCCTGGGGAGCCTGTTCCAGTGCCCAACCACGCTCAGGGTGGAGGACTTTTTTCTAATATCCAACCTAATCCTTGCCCAACACAACTTTGTGAATGAATGGCAAACAGGATCTTCAGCTAACATGTTAAAGACAGGCTGATAAATTACTGCAATTGTACACAGTATTGATTACAGATGGTAAACAGTCCCATTGCACTATATGAGGAATAAAAGTAATTTTTAGCCACAAAAGTAGACTTAAAAAGGAAAGATTATTGAGGTAAGTTGTTTGAAACTGGAACACTTTCACTGCATGTCATGTCTTCCTGAGAAACATGAACAGCTCAAGTAAGGCATGATGAACTTGGTCTTAATAAGCAATAAAAATAAAATTAACCTGAGAAATGCTGGTGCTGTGCTTAGGTTTTAGAGGACAGACATAAACCACATTAATTTATCATATAAAACCCAGACAATTTCTGGCTCCCACCAAAATTTATTCCTGTCTACTTTTCCACTCGGATGAATTCCTTCTGTGGTTAGAATGACAAAACACTTCCACATTAATGAGCTAATCAGCTTAATTGCATAATTTTGCTGTTTTTTTAATCTCATGCTGAATGTCCAGCAGAAATAGTTACTAAATCACCAGTTACAAGATTATGTTACATTTCTCCTTCTTTGTAGTGAGGGAATTAGATGTTTTGGTCTGGAGATTTGCTTACACAGACTGTCTTATGAGACTATTACTTTGAATGATAAAACAAAATTCATATCCAAACATCACAGAAGACAAGAAGGCTTAAGAGTCCAGATTTCTTTTTTTATTTAGGAGGTAAGATATTTTACGTATTTCCACTATTATTCAGATATCTGCAGCCTGATATTTCAAGTCAAAGTTTTCAGTTTTATTTAACAATCAACAGAACAATTAGTGACTATGTTTATACTATTTTCTTCAAGGTCCAAGTTTTTCCAACACTTAACATAAGAAAGAATTAAGTATGATGAATTTCTGAATGCATTAAGGCCTATAAGAGCTTCATACACAAAACTGAATGGAATAATACAGCCAAACACAACTGTTGAGATTATACTCAAGCATGTGCTGAAACAGGCCAGACACTGAAGAGGTATAACTCAGCACAATTTCTTTACTGGGTTATTTTATGCCTGCTGACAATATAATGTAATTTTAGCAATTTAACAGAATTTAAATGAATGTTTATTAACAAGGACCTGTCTTAATGATTTAGGGTCAGTAAAATGGGTATCTGAAAGACCTGGAAATGAGAGAAGCTGACTAAATGATTCAGCTCATTTTTCTCTCCCCTCTCCTTCCCAACAAATGACTTGACTTGGACTAATTTTGGTCTTTTTTTTTCAGAATATATTTAAGCATCTAACGCTCATGCATTAAGTCAGACTTCTCTGAAAAACCAAACCATGGTTAGATTTAACCTAGTTAGATTTTAATCTTTAGCTCTATTAATAAGCAGAGTCCATAAAATGCCTCTATTTCAATTCAAGACAGAAATTTCAATTAGCAAGTTAAGGACTGAATTGCCATTGAAATATTAGTATGTATTCTGAAGTTTAATGCTATTTCACTGAAGGTGTAGCTTTTATGATAAAACATGATTCAGCATAAAATAAACGTTTTATAGAGATGCTACATATGAAGAAAGTCTCTTATCTTCTGTTTTATTATTAACCACCAGTTTTGCTTATAATATAGGATGACAAATTGTACTTGAATAATTAGCTGTGAAAAAATGAAATCTGACATTTGATGAATTACTGCAGTTTTATTTTCTCCCCCTCCCCCAAACTATACCACTATTCTCCAAATAAGCTCATGTAAAAAAATACGTATCATATATAATTACACAATTCTCAAATATCTTAAAGCCAGAACTTTGACACTTATTTGTTGAACTTGATAGCCCATCATCTTTATTTTTATTAGGAAATAAACATTCAAACTCAGGGGAAAAAATAGCCAAAGACATCCTAATTTATTTAAATGTGTAATTTCTGATCAACTTCTCAAACATTTTTAAAATTTATACATCATATATTACATTAAAATGTGTTTTAAAAAGTTATGCAATTCCATTAAAACTTTCCATAAAGCCAATAAGAAGCATTAGACCATTAATTTTACATGAAGGAATATGCAAATTATACGTGGCCTGACTACTGAAATCACATCCACATCATTAAATTCTGTTTGTAAATCATTAAAAATCATTGACAATTTCACCTCTAAAGTAAGCCTGGGTATGATCAAAACACTTTTCAGCTGTAAAAGTCCACATCATTATGTGCTTATCTGGAGATGCAGGTGTTAGTCCATTGCTGAAGAGTCCAAGCTTGTCCAAATAAGGAGGCTGATCTCCTAGATTTAAAAAATACAATAGTAGAAGCATCTAGATACAATACCAGAAGCCAGCAAGCTGCTGCTTCTCTCCATAAAAACAAAATTATGGGCAGCGGAAAACCTTTGTGTCCTTGTCTTTTCTAAACAGTTAGTGTTTCATTAGCTTGATACGATATTTCTGCCATTCACTTATAGTTTTTCAAAGATCATTGCAGTGGTATCTTTCTGCACCAGAAATGGGAAATCTCATCTAACTGTGGCCTATCACAGCAGCTCCATCTTTCCAGTGCTATCGCCCATGCTTTTTAAACTGACAAGCGTTGCATCCACTAGAAACACCTTACCATACAAGAAACAAGTTACTTTTCGTTACTCCTTTCCAGTTTTCTTTGCCATGGGCCGGCCTGTTTTTGACCAATTAAAGTAAAAGATGTAATTCGTAGCAACTTGGTCTTTGCTGCCAAACAACGATCAAAATGTTGTGACTTAACATTGCTTTATGTGGAAGGCAACTGGATCTCTCTTTCCCAGCCTTAGACGTGACAAATGGATTAACGACACCTCATTGCAAGTATACTGACATCGTGCATAGTGAATACACTCGCACAGGAAGCCTCTTTCACCTGAGCATTTGTAATTCCCTTACTAACTGCACTTTGGTATATCCTTCAGTCACTTGTTCCCGTTACATCTGGTTGCCTATAAACCAACACAGGTTTCTCTAGGCCTTCAGTCCTGCAGACAAACACCTTAGCAGTTGATATCGTAGCCTGCATTTAAAGGAGAGCACATTGCACACAGACAAGCATAGGACCATCCAAGCAGCTCCAGCTGCTGGCTGCAGCACGTGTTTCTACAGAGCAGACATGGTGTTTGCCACAATACAAGCTTAGAAAGAGAAGGCACAGTGCTGGTGTTTCTCCAAACATTCACTCAAATTTGGTTAAGACTTTTGATTCCCCTAAGTGGACCACACTTGTAAGGGTTTTCTGGAGGCATAATATTTCTCGTTTGTTGTTTGGTGTATTAGTTTCTTCAGGGTGTTTTTGCACACACATACCGCTAAATAAAAGCTAATTAATTCATGACAAATGATCTGAAAACAAATAGTAAGGCGGTGAAACATGCTGTTAATGCAAAGTTACTGAGGGTAGTAAAGCTAGAGCTGGCTAAAGGAGTCTGCCTAAATTTTCACAATCCTGAGTTCAAAGGCAGGTGAAATTTACTGCAGGTAACTGTAATGTAAACACAGAAAAAATCCTAATCTTACCTACAAAATTATCTACTGGATGTAGGTATTAACAATCAGAAAATAGAGCCTGGGATATACATAGTTAATGTTGTGAAAACAATGTTCAATGTTCAACAGAACAACTTTCGACAATGCTTAGTTTATCTGCTTTCTCACTTCCCTAGCAAAGCAAAACAAATGAGTGACAGGAATTATAAGCAAAGAACTAGATAATGACATGAAAATTATTATTTCAACTGCGCTTGTGTCTTGAATACTGGGTGTAACTCCTGATCTCCTCTTCTCCAAAAGCATATAGTAGTGCTCAAAAAAAGAAAATAGTACTAACATAAAAAAAATCAAGTATACCAAAATTCTTCAGCTTAGGAAATAAACACAAGACTGAGGAAAGATATAAAATAATGAAGAGAGAAAGTGACTAAACAGAAACTGTTCATTGTTTCTGTCAAAATGAGAAGAATATAAATTAAGACAGATAGGAATTGAGTAAAGATTTTTTTCTTGCACTACTCTGCAGATGTTAAAAACCTAGGTGGACTCAAAAGAAAAAAGACGGGGCAAATTTGTGGAATAAAAACCTACTGAGAACTGTTAAGAATAAAACACCACTTCTGATTCAGAAAGTGCTAAAGCCACAGATGGTTGCATTCGTGCTATACGGGATCATATGACATCCTATCTCTGTCGTCTTCCTTAGGCACTTTCTAGTGCCCACTGCTACAATCAGATATCCTCAAATATAGTTCAATGAAGACTGCACCAGCTAATTATTTCTGGAATGCATTTATTTATAGCTAAATTCAAAGGAACTGAAAAATAAAGGATATGCATAACAGAAGATACATCTCAGCCATGAAAGCATTTACATATACACTTGATTGTGGTCCAGTCGAGATCATTAACGCATGAATACAAGTAAATGTACGGATATAATCCCCAAAGGAACTTCACATTTTCCCCTTTTCAAAAACTTCTTCGTACCAGTAGAATGGTACAGAATCTGTGTTAATTGTACCAAGTCGGGACAAAACTGTATTCTTTTTTAGGAGTCTAGGAGTATTTCCAACAGAAGAAGGTGTACTGCAGTACTCAAATTCCATCAGTTTGATTTGCCTTTCGAAAAACAAATCATTACTTATTTCCATCTTAGGTACACAAGTTACTTCGTTTACCACTGCATATTGCATTTTCTACCAGCAATCATACTCGACTTTCAGGCCCGTGTCCTGCAGCAGCACTTCCTGCCGCCCCACAGCTTCCCCAAACTAGCTGCTACTCGGAGGCTGTCCAAAAGAAGCGAATCACAAGCACGACACCAAATCATTTCAAGAGTTCCTTGTTTCAATAAACAAGCAAAAAGTGCAGTCACTGATCTACCTGAACTGATTTCTGAACCAATTTCAGTGAAGCAGCACATTATTATGTGGAAACATGGCTCAAAAGACGTTTGTTTCAAGTAACAAGGTAAAGATGCACAGTTATAATAAATTTTCAAAGTGCTAAATCGTTTTTCAGAAACAAACAGAATGAATGAGCAAGGGCGTTACTCAAAAATGCCATTAGTATTTGCCCTTACAGCAGTCTAAACACTTCCAAACAGTCTGTTCCAAAATGATTATTTTGATCCATTCCAAAGGGATTAGCTGGGCAAATAAACCTGGTCGCGCAACGCGGTCTAATCTGCAACATAACTAACAAAGACTGAAAAAAAAAGAGTGCAGACAATTACTCTAATCCATACTTACTTCTCGCGTGCTTAAAAAAAAAAAAAAAAAAAAGGAAAAAGGGATGGTCCTCAGAGGGGAAACACTTCGATACTCTGCGTGTGCTTTACAGTCCGTACGAGCAACTTTTCCTCGGCATCTCAAAGCAAAAGGACAAGATAAAACACAAAGTCGCGCCAGCTCAGCGTTCCTCCCCCTTCATCGCTTCCCCAGCCGTCCCTTCCCGCTGGCGAGGGCGGTGCGCAGTGGCCCGGGCTGCAGGGGGCCGGCGGGATAGAGATCGATATATATATATATTTATTTATATTTTAAAAAAGATCGCGGGAAGTGCGGTTCGCAGGGCCCTAGGAAGGGAGGGAAGGAAGGCGGGAGACAGAGAGGGAGGGGAGAAAGGGGGGCGGGGGCTGTTCCCGCCTGACTCCCACCCCCGCCGGGGCTGCGCCGGCGGCCGCTGCCGCCGCTGAGCGCTGGGAGGCGGCAGCGAGTCCCCGCCGCCGGATCCGCTGGGGGAACGCGGACGGGCGAGAGAGACTTTTACCTTTTCTCTCTATTTTTTTTTTTTTTTTTTCCCCCGTCCTCACCCACCATGCTGCGGACGCCGCTGCCCGTGGGGGACGAGCGGCGGCTCAGCCCGGCGCCCTCCTCCTGAGAAGGGATGCGGGAGGCGCGGCCGGGACACAGCTAGCGCGACCCGCGCCTCTCCCCCGACCTCCCCCCTCCCGCGTCCCCGACCACCATGAGGGAAGAGAGAGAAGCTGCCGCGGCGGCCGCCTCCCCCCACGGCCCTGGCAGAGCCCCGCAGCCCTGCCCGCAGCCGGACGGCGGCGGGGCGGCCCCCGCGGAAAGCCTGCGGAACGGATACGTGAAGAGCTGCGCGACCCCCCTGCGCCAGGACCCCCCGAAGAGCCTCCTCTCCCTGCTGCTCTTCCCCACCGCCTCCTCCTCCCGGGCTCGGCTCGCCCTGGGCGTCCTGGTCGCCGCTGTCCTCTCGCTCCTGGCCTTTCCCGGCCAGGGCAGCGTCCGGGAGCGGCAGGACGGGAGCGGCTGGCAGAGCCCGCGGCCGCTGCACGCCTTGCTGTGCCTGTCCCGCTGCCTCAGCCCCCTCTTCAGCATCGCCTGTGCCTTCTTCTTCCTCACCTGCTACCTGGCCGGCGGCCGGCGCGGGGAGCTCGGCGGCGGCACTCCCCGCTGGTGGCTGCTGGCGCTGCCCGTGTGCTGCTACTCGGGGGACTTCGTGGCGCTGCAGTGGCTGCTGCCCGAGGAGGGGCACGAAGAGGAGCCGCAGATGTTCCTAGGAAGGCTCCTGACAGTGCTGGGCTCGGTGACAGCGCTGACCCTGCTGCAGAGCTCTCTGAGGTTGCGCTGGAGCCTCCTCGTCTTGGTCTTCTCCAGCCTGGTGTGGTTGGTGCCGCTCGCCAGCTTCCCCTCGCTCCCCCCAGCCCTCAGACCGCTGCTGGCCGGCACGGCCGGGGTGGCAGGCTGCCTCCTGGCACTCTGTGGCGGGGAGCACGGCATCTTCTCGGCTCACAGCCGAGGAGCGCACCACCAGCATCATCGCCACCCACGGCTCCCCAGCGTGGAGGAAAAAGTGCCTGTGATCAGACCAAGGAGGAGATCTAGCTGCGTGTCCTTAGGGGAAACTTCGGCCAGCTACTACGGCAGCTGCAAGATGTTTAGGAGACCCTCGTTGCCTTGCATTTCCAGAGAGCAGGTAGGTTTCTCCGAAACTTGAAAGACAAACTTTCCGAGGAATGAGCGCCACTCGCTTTTCCTAACCGCTGTGTGCGTCTGTGCTGGATGTGTGCTTCCTGGCAAACTCCTGCTAGAGGAATGGAGGGAAACGTTAGTCCCTTAGCGGGTTTCTCCGCTCGGTTCTGTACAATCGATATGCTCCTTTATTTCTGAGTGGGAGCTAAATCATAATGATGTGTTTGCTGTAGGACAGAAGGCTCGCTCGCTTTTTATGTGATCTTAAATATTAAACAGTAGTTCTTATTGATTAGAACAAAACCTCAAACCAAACATCTTCAGCTATCAGTTACCTTGTTATTGTGATTATTTCTTTTCCAAAGCCCCCCACCTCCTCCGCTTCTGGCAGATTTTACGAGAGAAAGAAACCACAGCTTTCTAGCTGCTCGGCACTTCTGGTCCTTCCCGCTTTCTACCGACAAAATGATTGCCAAGTGCTAAAGAAAGACCAGGTTTTGAGGGATATTATTTATCAAATGTTGGCGTTGTTTGAGCGGCAGCTGTCCTTCTGCCTCTCGCTTGTTCCTCTGTCGCTTGTTCCTCTGTCTCCCTCTCACCCTCTCTTCCTCGCTCCACCTAAGTTAACGTTAGATTTGCGTTGATGGGTTTTAAGAAACCTCTTTTTACAGAAGAGAGAGCTGTTCAGTAGGGTCTGGAGGGATGCCCGAAACGCTCAGTTTTCTTGAATGGAACTCTGTTGGTTTCTACCTCCCGGAAAACTTTTCAATGAGTCTTGTTTTTTGTAGCGTAAACCCCCGTGCGTGTGGGGGAGTTTGTTTTTATTTGGGCACTTGCACGTCAACTGCAGGAACATCTAGTTGTGTTGGAACTGGCCCGAGGCTGCTGCAAGTGGATTATCAGCCCGGTGTAGGAGGCAGAATAAGGGGAGTGTATTTAATAAACGTGCAAGTGAGCAGTTTCTGGGAAGTGACTGTTGCTGCAGAATCCCCTGTCTATTACTGTCGTGGCTGAAATTCATGGATGCTAAATGAAATTTTCTAACTTTGCTTTGACGTGTATTCCGTAATGGACTTCTTACGATTGATTGTGAATTAGGTCTAAGGAAATGCGAGGTGAATCTTGAACGGTGGAGTAGTTTTCGAGCATTTTTCCCCCTGTTTGCACAGTAGAATTAATACAGCAGTATTAAAAGGTCAAAATGCAAGTATACTGTAAAAGGCTTCAGAAATAACTCATTCAGTAAGTTGTAGACTATCTAACGCATACAATGAAAGACACATTAAAATATTGTACTAGCAGTTAAGATACGTAGGGAATATTGTATAACAATTTACTTTTTCTATTCCCTTCGAGACAGTAAATGCGCCCTTTTTCTGTTACATTAGTCTGCAGTACAGAAATCTCAGAAAATGTGATTTCATTAACCTTTCTAGATGATAGAAGATATTTGTTCATATGCATGTTACTAAAAGCTTCCTTTGACGTTCAACTCCCTTCTTAAAGGCATGTGCATATTTCAAGTTAGGGCATTCATTATGCTTTAAGTAACATCATAAATGTCAACTATAACTAAATATGTAGAATTTATTGGCGGTACTTAAATCATACATGTTCATAATAAAATGGAACTGTTTGGTAGACTTCCAGAATTTGATATCTTTGTTATCACTAGATGTGAACAACAAAGAGATACGGAGGTCTTCATTTTCCTAATAGTCTATTATGCTTTACAGTAAATATTTGTACTTTGTTAAGTGCAGTTTAAATGGGATTCACAGGTACTTGTTCTGTGCTGTATTTTATATGCAATTTTACAAGGATAACACAGGTTAAATCTTCTGATCTCCTGTCTGACTTGGAGAGAGATCAGACATTGCAGAGATGATAAAACATCAAGTGTTTGGGCAGGGGGAAGGAGAATTAAGCCCATAATGTGTGATTTTATTTGAATAAACAGTGCAAGGTTTTTATATTGCTTCCTTGAAACAGAAGGAATGTATGCACTTAGTGCTTTTCAGAGAGAATTTATTGTATGAGTTGTCTTTAAGGGCTGATTACATGTTTTGCAAATCTTTATAAAATATTACAATGGTTCTTTTCCAGTATTAATATTTTCAGAGGGAGTTTAATGAGCATTGTTAGGAAGATCAGTACAAGGAACATGCTGCAAGTCCATCATGACAGGGATACTTTGATGAATGAGTTATTACTGTGATTCTACTAGATGTATTTTGTGTGATTGTTACAAACCTCTTGTATGTAGAGGTTTATGTCAAATATAAATAGCAAGGTCAGAAGGTGACCCCAAGGATCATCTGGTTCAACCTTTCTTGGCAAAAGCACTGTCTACACAAGATGGCCCAGCACCCTGTCCAGCTAAATCTTAAAACTGGAGAATCCACCACTTTCCTGGGGAGATTAATCCAATGGCTAGTTGTTCTCATTGTGAACAAATTTTGTCTTGTGTAGATTTTAATTATTCTTTGAGGAAAATAGAGAGTATTAGTATTGACCTTAAATTATGTGGGCCCTCTGTCTAGTTAAATGCACAAGAAAATACTTATTTAGTTGATTCGGGGGGTTCCCTTTAATAAATTATTTTCTAAGGGGTTTGTGTGCATCGAGTGGGAGGCAGGATGGAATATGAACACACAGGTATGTGCAACCAGTCCTGTGTGGACACAGAAATTGGATATAGCTTTTGCTGTTTTCTGGGGAGGAAGTGGAAAGAGGCCCTGTAAGCACGATCCTGTAAAAGTTTGCTAATTCGAGCAGTCCTCATGACAAATATTTAGATTATTGCTTTCTGCAACAGGTGCAGCAACTGTAATGCTGGAGGGTTGATAAAATTAGTTTACCTTTATTCTTACCTTATATATCAACATCCATATTAACTTTAGCCATCAAAGTCTGCAAATTCCTGCTGTGTATAACTTCTCTTCAGTACATGTCTGACAGTGTAGTTTGAGGTGGGAGAAAAGAAACTTGAATAGATTATATCTTTAAATTTCTATGTCCATATACTTAAATACCATTATCAAATATATAAATACACATAGAAGGAAACAATATGAATCAAATTAAGTCTAAAAGTCAGGCAATTGAAATGTCTTTTCTGAAGTCTGCTATATTAACACTTCTGCTCACAGAAATTCATGTGATTTTAGGAGTAAACAGGCTTTTATATCCTTGCTTCAGTGTTCATCTTGGACCTAGGGAGGAATTGCAGTAAGACTGCGGGACTGATTGGTATTTCAAATTTTGTGTAGGTCATATTTTGATTGCATGTGTTAATGGGATGCTAATCTGTTAGCTGTACCTATTGCTACTCATATCAAAGGGTTTATCTTCATTGGCTGTTGCATATTTAGCACTTTATTTCATAATTTCTTTTTTGCCTGAAAGCCAGATCAGAACTGGGAATTTAAAAGATGCTTGTCAGTGTTGCAGGTCTTGTAAATACTGTTCTGAAAAATATGATAGTAAAACTTTTTTCCTTTAAATTGATGGTGAACTTGCATGAGAGAGCAAACAACTATGTGTAGGAAATCAAACACAGGAGCTTCTCAGAGTCCAGAAAGAATATGTGATTTCTAGAATTCATATTTTTCCTTCAGTAAAGAATAGGCCTTCCTAATTAAATACACATAAGTGTCCAAAACAGTCTGCAAACAGAGCTGATACATTTTCTGGTTACCTGATCAGGTTAAAACACATAGGAAAGCTGTGATATTTCATGGACAAGGACTGCCTTCATGTTGCACTCTGATAATTGCAGGAAGAATTGTCTTGTGTTTAGGTTGTTGGATTGGCTGCTTCCTCTCCCCAGTTTCTGTTCCAGGCTATCTCGTACCTTTGATGTATTACCCTAGAAAGATAAGGACTTGATTTCAAGAGTCTAAAATATTTGTGTAACTTGAAATTAATGCAGTTCCTTATTTGCTTAGGAAATTTACATCTGTGTCTGTTTCCTATTTGTGAAACAAATTATACTTTGTCCCTAAGTGTTCAGGGTATAAACTTCCTAATGCAGAAGCTGTCAGTTAATGTGTATTTTAGAGTGTCTTATAATTGTTAAATTCAGATACTGTTTGCAGCCTAAAAACATCAGCCTTTACCTGTTAATTGCAGCCAATAACAAAAAATGTCATTCTTTTTGCTATGTATTTGACAAACTAGCTCTTTGATATTTAAAGTTTTCCCCTCCAGACTACAATGACTCTTACCACAGTTGTACCTGCATGTCAAGATGTGTTTCTGTTGTTAACAGAATCTTCATGTCTCTCGGGTTTGTCTTATGGGGAAAATCAAGGTAGCGATGTGTGTTGAGCTGTGAATGTAATTAGTTTCAATGGGATGCAGCTGAGTGTGAGGAATGTGCAAAGGGAAGGATTACATGGTGAAAGCAACAGGCTTGGAAAACTCTCTGCAACCGTATTTTGGATGAGTAGGATTCTATTGTTTCTCTCTGACCTTGACTAAATATTTTGTGCTGGATGAAATGTGAAATGAGAAGACTCTTGGTAAGAGTTGCATCCTTTTTTCCTTTTTTTTTTTTCCATTTTTTATATTGGTTATATAGTTTTATTCTTAAAGTATTATACCACAAAGAAAGGATGATTTGAGTATGGTTTGCCCATAGAGAGGTCAGAGTTTAAGATGGTATCCTGTGGCAAAGTGACCCCAAGGATTGTGCAGTGGCTCACAGAGAATGACAAAAAAAAGTATATTAGGGAAACTGAGTGCAGTTAAGAACTCTGTTAGCTAAGTTTACCTTGGCTTTCAGATATTCAAGACTTGGTGGCAGTTCATATTCTGCACAACTAAAAGCAGGGAAGCATGACTGTAAGTTGTCAGTGTAGCAAAGGAGGTTGACTGTTTCTTCAGGTGTGTTTTCCTGGAAAGAAAATGTAAATGGAGAAAGGAAGGAGATCAAAGACAACTGCTGTGCAAATGCTGGAGAAATTTGGTGGAGGAAAGAAATGGAAGACACTTTGAGAGATGGTTTTAAGAACTGCATTATTGACTGTGTTGAAGAAAACTAGCAGAATAAATTGTATAAAGTACTAATATTCAGCTTGGACCAGGAAGATGTTTTATATTTATAAAAGAAACTTGCATAGATGAGGAACAAAAGGTTCCCAGAAGAATCTAGAATGACAAAGTGAACAGCCTCCATGCTGAGGTTTGTAAACAGTATATTCTGTGAGGTTAAATATGAAAGGTAAGAGAATTGCAAGGAGTTGGGTATATCTTCCTGAGAAAAAGACTCATTTTCTGACACAATGTAAGTCTGAGCATGTATATGCCTGACAGTACTATCCTAATAGTTGAACTTGACCAACAGAACTGATTGAATACTGAGGCCTTAGAAGTTCCAAATCGCAGCAAGTTTTATGAAAAACAGGAGAGTGGGAAGTGAAGGGACCCTATGGAAAATGGCCCAACACAGGGCAAGTCTGCAGTGTGAGCTGAACTCTAGGAATCCCCATGACAATGTCTTATGCCATGAGTGAATACCAGAATGGAGGTGGGGTGGGGATTCTGGTAAAACCTAGGCCTTAGGTGATGTTTGATAGGAAAGTTATATTTTTTAAAAAAGCCTTTTTCCTCCTGCTTTTCTTTTCCAATACCTAAAAATGAAAACTTCATGTAGCTTTACCACCCTTCAAACAAATCACTGAACAAAGCCAACTGCAACTATCAGATGATACTTGTTGCTGAAGATGGGAAAGAGTAAGTCTTTTACTTTTGTGCAAAGATAAGGATTACAGGTAGGGAAACTGGGAGATGGAGTCTGTTCTATTGCTGATGCAAAAACTTGTTGAGAAAAACAGTTGAGAAACTTCTGCCTGCCAATGAGGAGGGAGGACAGACCACAGGAGGCTGCAGACATAGAATATTTTGCTGGAATCTTACTGATTTTTCCAGGATAAAACTATGTGGAGAGCAAGCTGAAAGAATAGTTGAAGATGAGAATAAAGGGGAACGAAAGGAAATGTTGAATTTCAACATGTCCTTTATAATGGGTGAAAACAATGCTTAGAAGATGGAATGACCTGACAGAATAAGTTTAAGTGGTGAAAAACAAAAAAGGGACTTTCCTGCAACTCAATAGCAGAAATGAAAATTTAAGGTTAAAGCTAGAGCTTAGGTTGGTCAGGGCAGACTGTGTGATGTATGATTGATTGTTAGTGAAGCATAAAAAGGACCAATAACTTTAAGGATCCAGTGGCAGTAAAAGTGTACTAGAACCTTCAAAATAGACAGGAGCCATGGGTGTTAGTAAATTAGAGTTCACAGGGTTAGGAATAAACTGTCAGGTGATGGCATTTGGGGAAGGGAAGTGTGAAAGAAATAGGTCAGAGAGATCTGTGCTTAAGGAAGGCCAGTTAAGTGAATGGCCTTGCTGGTGAATGTGACAAACCAAACTGTTCTAGGAACTAGAGATGCCGTAACAACACATGACTGCTGAAACAAAGTGGAGCAGTTTTATATTTGAAAATGGATCATACAGCTTTGGGAAAGGACATAATTCATATAAATACAGGCAGCTGGTGACCAGGATTAAGTTTTTATGTGTTGGGCCATCCTTAGTTTTTCATACATAGCTTTTATACGTAGCACGTTCCTTTGAAACAAAGTGCAAATTTACTGGGAGGGGGACAGACTAGGGCACAGATACGCAAGTATATTTTTTATATCTGTTTGTTTGTTTGTTCAATATTTATGAAAAACAGTGCTGTTATGTAGAACATTCATGATCAGCAGTGCTAACCTCACTCTGTCTGTACCTCTGATAGGTGGTGATAAAGCAAGACTGTGTCACACCTGCTTGTTTATGTCTATTGTCAGTATGGTTTTATCAGCAAAGTTCATAATACAGGATAAATCTTTCTGAAAGTGTGTGGAAGTTAGAGTTAGCAGAGGGAAGTTTCATCAGTTTTATTAGAATAACGGCTTAACTGTGACTCCCTGCCTAGGCACTATGGGTTACAGTGTCTCTTTAACCTTCATTATTGGTCATGTTTCATTTCATTTTTGTTTAATTAACCCCCTTTAAAGGATTGGAGCTAAAATAAGGCTAAAAAGGACATTCTTACACTAGGCTACATATCTGCATCTTTGACACAACTTTTTTTTTTCAATGTGACCTAAAATTAAAGGCCTGTATTCACATTTAGGGACTTTTTAATTTCCATAAATTCAGTTGATATTACAGGTTAAATCATAATGTATTTTTAGCGTTTTTAAATTTATTGCTTTTCCTCCTTAAACATGGTTGTGTGACACCTGTTTGCCACTTCAGGAATATCATTTTATTCCTTCTGTCTGGTAGATTCTCTTAGAAAAATTCTAAATTTCTGGATACTCTAAGTTACTAATACAGGATAAGAAGTAGAGGGTTTTTAAAGAACAAGTATCAGTGAGTTTTTCTAATACTTTCTGGCTCTCCAGCACAGTTTCTATCCTTTCAGAGAAATTACTGATACATCTACTGTTTTTCAACATTTGATGACTGCTAAACGGTAATCCTCAGATACCTCCTTATCTTTTGTGTGAGGGCTGTGTGGTGGGCAAGGAGCCTCACACTGCATGTGCTTTACAGGCAGGGTTAGTCTCTTAGCTGGGCTTGCAACATTGAAAATGAACTGACTTTTGGTGAGCTTTTTCTGAGGCAGGGTTTGATCTCTGTATTCATAGAACATCATTGGTAGTTAATAAAACCCTGCGTCATATGTGTAGTTTAATGATGCTAACTTGAAAAAAAAAAAGGAATGTTTTTGAGAGAAGTCTTAAGAAGTGATTATTGTTTTGATTAATGTTCACAGTAGCCTTCATTTCATTTGATTTGCCACCTAGACAGTGTAGTGTGTAAATATACTCACAAACTCTTTATTATCTGCTCTTGCAATTCCATAGTATCCACTGCATCTCCCTCCCTTAGAATTATCCTCATTACATAGCATGAAATTAAATTTCATTTAATTTAAACTGTGTTTTATGTAGATACAAGCATTTGTGTTCTTATGTGTGGGTAGCAGGGGAGGGAAATTTGTGTTCAAACCTAACGGTGTGATTAACAGGCTGAAAAAGTTTAGATCCTGCTGTGCCTGTGAAACACCATCTGCTCTGGCACTGCCTGCCCTGAGGGAATTGGCTCAGATTGGAAGAAGTAGAGGCACAGTTTTCCTCTTGGCTAGTTGGATCTGCAAGAAACAGACTTTATTTTGCTCGGGGAAAGATGAATGTTGATCCAAGTTAGACTGTTTCCATTGAGATTGGCCATACAAAAGGGCACAGAAACACAGATGTGCCTACTATGTATTGCTGCTTATAGACTGGGGTGATGAACTCATTAATGATGACAGGGGCTTGATTCTACCTAATATATTAATATAGGATAGAGCAGTATATTTCATATCTTAACTAAAAAAAAAACACAAACAAGCTTGTCTTGTCCACCCTTTATGTGTCCTGTTTCTGTCCTTGTTCAGCTAACTGCATTTTTAGGGCAGCATAATATCCTTTTGGGGACCACTGAAATATGCTTACCAAACCAATTTCAAATGATCTTGCAATGGGAGAATTTCCATAGATTATGCACACGGATGTTTAAGCATCTTCCAGTTTTTTCTTTTTTTGTTTAAATAGTAAAAAAGCTGTGAAATGTTACTTAGGATCTTTTCAATGATTAAAAAGCTGTAGTATGTCTCTCTGCAGTTAAAATGAGTTATTACCATGATGTAAATAACAGCTTTTTGCTGTTATGGTAAAGCACAGTTGAAAGTATTTTGATTATAAATATCTGTTAAATTATTTTTATGTAGTTGTAGAAAGCATTAATTAGAATTTGTATCACCATTTCTTACTACTTTTTATTCACCACAGCAGAATGTTTCCATGCTCTGGTAATATCGAAAGTCTCATTTTTCCTTCTATTTGCAGTCTCTGCTTGAACAAGTTTGATTTAGAAAGAAGAGTTTGGAACAGCTTTTCTGTTAATGACCAGTCTGTTTTTGTCATTGCTTTTAATTAATTTATTTTTCATAACTGGCAGCCTGTTCATTAGATGCCAAAGAATTTTAAAGAAGTTTGCAAGTGATAAGTTTGCAAGTGATCTTCTATGATGTTGAGATTAAAATAAAAAAATGGGAGTAGATGAGCAGAGGCAGATGCTGGCTATTGCTTTTAAGTGTGACTTGTGTTTTTAAATCCTCTGAGACAATGACTGTCATATCTGAGACATCTGCAGAAAGGTCTTATGAAGAAAAGAGTATTTCAATGTATGTGTGAAGGATAAGAATTTTTTATGAAGACTAAAAATCAAAAATAGTTAAAAGACCCATTATTAATATCATCAGGGATAAAATTTCCAGACAAATTGATTTGGAAGCTGGTACTATACATGTAAATATGAAATTGATTCCTTGTTCAGGAAAGTGTCTTAAACCTTAGGAAATATTTAGACTGTGTTTTATGTAATAAAGATGCCATTTCAGGCATCTGCAAAAGTCAGTACAGCTTTAATGATGGATTTATAAAAGCATATTTAATCTTATGCAGTTTTTCTTTTAAGAGACTATTTGCTGTTAAGATCTCATTGCTAAAGATTTGTAAGTCTTCTGTGCTTGCCTTAACACTTATTCTAGTAGGAAGCTCCCTAGAGTCAGTAGAGTACTTAAGCCTTCAAGTGGAAAAGAACATGTGTTTTGCAGTGTTTAAGGATTGAGATTATAGTCCTTACTTGTTTAAAAATTCACAGGGTTTAGTGTAATTTATAACTTTAGCTCTGTAGTAGCAAGTGTTAACAGTCTCAAATACATTGTTAGAGCTATGTTCCTTTCACCTGTCTGGTGATGGAGAGGGTTGGTGTGCCTTTAGAAGGCACATCTTTGTTTTTAATTATTTGGGCCTTGAAAGAACAAGAAAAAAAATTTTCCAGGAGATTAATGTTCAGTGGTAAATTGTTTATTTGCTTGTCCTTTTTGAAGTGTCATTTTTCTCTATCTTTCTGTCTTTATCTTTTCTTAATTTTGAGATAATTTTAACACCAGTGTGTTCTTTCTCTTCCTATGTGTTACAAGATCAGTATCGTAACTTGGTCCAAAATTACAAGTGTCTCTTTCAGCAGAGACATAAAAATGTTGACTCAAAATATTTTACGTTTTTGGAAACCTAGCAATCAAATTATTTTTTGAAAAAAATTCTAGAAGACGTGGTAACATATGATTTTAACATAACAGAATTAAATATTTATTTGCATTTACAGAATTAAAATATTTCTAGAATATCTTACTTCAGTACATGAACTGTCCATTATTAAAAAATCAGACATAACTAGCTGCATTTAAGAAGGCACATACATTTATTTTTTACATAGTCATTCAGACTTTACCTTGATAGTATAGGATACTTTAAAGTTATTTGTGTTTTTCATTTTGTTCTTTTAGTTCTGCAGGTTAGATACAAGGTGCTCATTCATCTGCTTCATTCTCTGTAAACATAATTGCAAGTTTATTTGTGAGATCTGAGCTCTTAGTATGTGGGCTTATTCTTTGCTGCCCAATCAGAATCTGTATGTCTTTGGTACTTTCAAAGCTGAAAACAATCCAGTGTTTGTTTGTTTCCTGGATGGAGGGGACAAAGGTTTTCTAGTTGGTTTGGGGTTCGTTTTTTGTGCCTTTTTTTTTTTTTTTTAGAAGACTAAACCTTTAACCGTCAAGTTTATGTTTTGCCTGGCTCTCTCCTGTCATAAGCAAGTGAGGAGGGAGTAGTATTGACTCCAGTGCTGTAGTTGTAGCAAGAGTAGCTGACTGACTAATGTCAATAGCTGTGCCTCAAAAAATAAATACTGAACAACTTGATCCCTTCACAATTGAGGGAAAAAATTAGAGGATTTGTATTTGTTGATGTGCCTTCCTGCAATGTTTTAGGGATATAAGTAATCTTTGCTTGATCTTTGTAATACTGATGTTGAATTCAGTTGAGGTATTTCATTCTGATTACAGCTTGGGTTGTAACAGGGTCAGTAGAAACAGAGCAATATTTTCTGTCCTGATGCCTTGAACTTTGTTTACGTCCACAAGGCAAGCACATTTAACTGGACTTCTGCAGAACTTTATTTTCTTTTCAAGGAAATTTTGAACTTTATTTCTAATTTCTGAGTAATACTTTGGTTCAGCATGTCTGTTAGATTCCCAGCTGTGTCCCAGGTCTGTTTTTCGTCCCATTAGCTCTGATTCACTCTTTTACATGTTCTGCCGTGATACCCCAGCAGATTTCAGTAAGAGGGGTAAGCCAAGAAAAGCCAAAGTTAAAAAGAACAGCGAGTTCCCCACACCTGTCTCAACATGTGCATCATTTGGGAGGTTATCCAGCTTGGTGGACAGAGCTGTATTTTAATTCTTGTGTCCCAGAGTATAGCAGGAGACAGAGCTGGAGAAAACTACATTGTGATGGTAGGTTCCATAGTCTGTGGATTGTTATAAGGCAGATAACAATTCTGAGTATTGCAAAAGTACTAAATCATTAGTATTTGGATAGATTTCCAACCCTTGTAGAGGCTCACCTTCTATGCAAAATGGTCTTGTTTTGTAACAATTGGTTAAGTCCTTTGGTGCTTTTGTTCATATTTAGATATAAGTATTTTTTAGCCCTCTGACAGAACTTGTATGTGGATGTTCTTCCACTGGGTTCTCAACCAGGCGTCTAAAAACTCATTTTGTCAAAGTCATCCTCGGCAACCATTTTATGTTTTTGCTTTGGAAAACTTGTCTGAAACTTGAATCCCATAACCTAAAGCCATCATGTGGCTCATGATTTTTCTCAGGACTCCCTAATCCATTGGCAAATAGAGTTAGGGTGGGAATCTTTTGTATCCCAGCATAACCCTGTAGCAATAGTCTTGCTAGTCTGTGCTGGTTTGTTTCCCTCTCCTACGGGGATATTTGGGTTCCTCAACATGCCTTTTGTCATCCCAGGTTTTCTACCTGTTCATCCCTGAAAGTTCTTGATTTCTTTATGGAATTTCCATAACACATACCAGACTACTTCCTTTACTTTTTTTTTTCTTATCTGGCTTTCCATTCAGTTGAGGAAAATGGGTCTATGGGTGAGGAAAGCATTTCTTGCTTCTTCTCTTCCACCTTCTTACATATTATGTGGGTACTGCAACATCAGAACAAAGAGGAGTGCAGGTGCATGGGAAGAAACTAAGAAGTGATGCAGAGAAAAACTATATTAATAGAGTAGAAAAACCTGCTGATGGAAACATTTGTATTTTGAGAGCAATGTCTCTGAGATGCTAACAAATAGTTAATTGTTGACTAAGCCAGAGCATTGATTATATAGTGTAAACTTTTCGGTTTCTTATTTTCTATGTAAGTATAGTTGCCAGTGCATACTTGTATACTGTTGTTTGGAGTTTTATTTCAGACTGTCTGTACCCCTGGGCTTTTTGGCCTAAAACTTGATATTTTATTTTTTTGGAATATGGTTAAATTATGATAGTAGATTTGACCATGAAAACTCCCAAGAAACTGGAGAAACCACAATGTATTTGAAAGAATGAGGCTGCCAGTTACTGGAAAAATCGGGAGGTCTTAGATTTCCTCATAGAGCAGTTGTGGTGTGATGCGAACCTGGTCTCCTGAGCAAGTGAAGCTTTTGAGAAAGGAATACTGAAAAGTCCCTAACATTGCCTGCTCCATGCACCCTCACGTTCTGTTTAGTGGTCAGGAAGCTGCTGTGACAGGTTGTTCTGGCTGGCTGTCATCTGTCTGCTTCAGAATGCTTGAGGGGGATTTCCCATTTAAAAGTGCGCTGGGTGCAAAGTCTGTGAAAGTGGGTGACTTTTTCAGCAGTGAATTTCATGTGCATTTTGTCTTGGTGGAGCTTTGCCCAGAACTTTTTACCAAAAGAAAAAAAAATTACTTTTATCTTGCTTTCTTGCTTTCTTTGTGGCCCACAACTATTCCAAGAGCACAGAAAAGCAGTTATGTTTTTTGCACCGGATAAGCACCGATGTCAGCACATAAAAGCTCTGTGCTGAAAATAGTTTGTTTCATGTTTATTCATGTCGCGAAATGACCAAATTCAAATTCACATTTAAAAATAAACTGTAAAATAATCTATGTATTGTGTGTGTGCAATATATGGTCAGATAGGTCAGCATTTGTTTGTTTTTATTAAATATTTTTTCTCTAAAATCTGCAGTTTCCCTGCAAGATAGCTCACTGATGAGACCCATGATCTCTACAGGTTTTTTTTTAGATCAAAATGTGATTTTTGTATTCCTTAGTGAATACAGTAACTGTTTTGTGATACATTGTGAAAACATGTTTCTTACTTATATACTTCTATATGAGTATACATTTTTTTGAATTCAATGTGAAGTAGTTTAAGAGTTACTCTTGATGTTTTTATCTAATTTACTTTGCGTATAGTTTAAATCAGGAAAATTCTGTATTTATAAATTTGAGATCTGAGTTAAATATAATTTAATGTTTTACGTAAAATCTGTAGAGATCTGACTAAATTTTTAAATTTAATTTGTGGCAGAATCTTTCAGTAGTGCAAATGAAAATTAAAAGATACATTATGTATTTTTTTATTTTTTTTAATTATTTTCTTTCTCGTGCTTTCCTTCTCAATTAAAAATAGGAAAAGCAGCGCACACAGCTGCTGCAGAGGTGTGTGAAAATGAAAATGCCAGCACAAAGCTTTGCTGTAAAAGTTACTTTGAGATGAGCTGAGCTGACTGTAAAGATGTTACTCAAGGGTTAAGCTCAGTGTGTTTCTCTGGCTGCTGAGTGAAACAGGATGCAGTGACTACATTGTCAGACTGCTGGTGTGAGTGCAAACAGATGAGGAAATGCTGGATCAGGCACTTCAGCAACTTGGGCTGTTACCTAGGAAACCGCTTGCGTCATACTTGCCAGCAATTAGCTTACAGTTCTTTTATTTTTGATAGTGTTGCAAGCTGAACTCGCCTGTTACAAAGGAAAGGACTGGCTTAGTCTCAAACCGTTTGGTTGTGACTGCGGCTACAGCACTCAGGAGGATTTGTGAAGCGAATATTGAAAAATTATTTAAACTTTCCAAGCCTACTTCTCTCAAGAATATTGTGGCTAGTGTTGGTTCTCAAAGATGTGTAATCAAATTTTGGTGATCTGTATGAAAATTATCTTCCCCAGTTGCCAAAATTATCCAGCGGTTTGGATATACCACCTTTTCCAGCAAATAACCTGAAGTGTTTTTTTGGTGCCACATATTAAAACACAGTTTTCAAAATTAGTGTTACCTGAGGCTTAACCTCTAAAGAAAGGGACTCTAAATTCTGTATTGTTCTAATATTTTTTTTTTCTGTTGTGATTAACATTTAGTAACTTCTAATAGTTACCTAGTGGCTACCTAGCCACTAATGTAAATCAGCTAGTGTTGAAAGCAGTGTGTGTTTTATCTCAGAAAATCATGATATCTTCTGCATTTCACTTCAAAACTGTAAACAACTTTACAGTAACTGCTTTAATATTGATGTATGTTCTTAATATGGGTATTGCCTTATGGCTAGCTATGGCTGGAGTTTTTTGGGGGAAAAGCACATGGTGACCAACAGCTTAAACCAAAAATGTTTGTTTTTATTTTTCTATCTTTTTTTTTAATAGGCAAACACATGAATAAACTTAGATTTTAACAAACTAGAATTATAGCACACAGTTGCAGGCAAGACTTGTTAAAATGTCAGGGTTAATTCAGAATAGATGTATTCCTGTGTTTGTGTGAAGCTTAAAAAGTCAATATATTTTAAACGTTTGAATAGTAGCATTTTCAAATTTTGGAAGGATTCGTCTGTAAAACCCACTGCATTTTTTTGTGTGTGTTAAAAGAATAAAGAAAAAAAAGGCAGCAACCGAATCAACAAACCTTCCCACCCCATTGAAAGAAAACCACTCCAAACAAGGAACACCACTGAAAACAAAAAAAACCCAACCACCACCACCCAACCTCAAACCCAACTTTCCCCTCCCCCCAACCCCAAACCCTTGAATATAAGGCTTAGAAAGATTGAGTATCTTAATTTCTGCACATTTTTGATAAATTAGGTTGGCTGTAAGAGTCTGGCAGCCCATATTTTTAGGGTGTTTTTTGGACCGTATGCCAGGATCATTTATGGTTAGGGGCTGCATTCCAAACAGTGATCATTGTCTACATGACCTGGGACCTTTGTACAGGTTTCTCTTCAACTGTATGTTACATAAGTAAAAAGAAATAAAAATCAAAATTGTGTGAAGGTGGCTAAAGCGCTGGAATGCCATTTATAATGGAAGAGTAACCGGTTTTGCTGATAGTTGAGAGTAGTTTGTCTGACTTGTCCAGCCTCACTCAGACATTGCATGTGGCCTCTGCTTAGTTTGTGCTGTATTTGGTGCCTGCTCGTATCAGCTCAACTGCAAGTTATGAAGTTCTACTCTTGGAATCAATGAGTATTAGGACTTAAATCTGTATGCCCAATAAACAGCTGATGTAGATATTAGCAAAGAGAGATCTGGAGATCACAATTTTGTCCTTAATCTTCTTTAGCCCTTCGATTCTGGACTGTAAAATGGAGGCTAAGGTGTCGTCAGGTCACTGGTCGGTTTCGCGAGTGTACGTCCAGTAATTTTGCCATTTATTTAGGGAAATTCCTGCAGGTTATGCAATACATGAGACATATCAAATATTTTGGTTTATCCTTGTTAAGTATTTTAGCCCTGTAAGCCTTGTCAGTTTCCTTCAATGAAGGAAAGGGGAGTTACCATCATCATGTACTACATTTTTTTCCTATGTAAATTTTAATATTGTTTAATTACCTGAATTTAGTCTTTATTCTAGACTTGTTAGCTATTTTCAAGGTGTTTTTATGAGCTGACAACATTCAGTTGTTGTCTTCTGAATTCTCAGCCAGACTGTTTGGTGTACATACATGTTTCAAAAGATAAGTCTAGTAACAGATGGAACTGGATACTACTCGGCTATTCCATCTTTCAGGCATTACAGTAAGGGACTGCAATTTTTTTTTTTTCAGCAGAGTTGGTGAAATTTTGTCCAGTTCCTGTGGAAACATTTGCTTTATATTTGTTTTAATCTTATGGCTTCATAAGTCAACTTCTCTAATATTGCTTATTCTGTATCTTTTAGAACCAGTCACATAGGTGGGTGCTATGAAAGAGAACAGGGATTAAGGTGTCTTCCATCTTTTTCTGATTGTGATTTTTACTGTGGAAAGCAAACCAGTAAAATGTTTTTGCAACTCTTACACTATGAAGTCTTTTGTAGAAAATACCACTGAAAACATGAAGGAAGTGACTGAGAATCCATTGTTTTTTTATGTATGCAGCTAAAGGGGCCAGCAGTCAGATCACCTTGCATGGAAAGTTTTGTGCATTGGGAAGGTTTCCATGCTTTTCTGAGCAGCACAAAGGGATGTTTTCTTTGTTTTGTGGCTTCATCATATGGTTATGTTCCTATATGATCATTAGAATAGGCAGCCTTTTAAAAAATGTTGTTATTCCAATTGTCTAATTTGAGTAACTTTCTTCCAGGTCTTTTTATTTTCAAACTATCTTTGTTAGTAAAGTTTTTTTTTTGTTTGTTTCTTTCCATGTAATCCTTAAGACCAATAGAGGAAATTATGTAGACTTAGTTCTGTTCGGCAACCTCTTTCTCCTGATATTAGTCTTCCTCTTTCCTAGGAATAGGAAGTTTCTCTGCATTTCCACTCTAGGAGATCACAACTTCAGCCTGCGGTAAACCTGCATTGGGCTTCTTTGTTAGTTTTAGATTTTCAGAGAATAAAAGGTGGGGGGAATAACAGAGAGAAATGCCACAGCCATCTCTAAATTTTCCTGGCATGTCACGAGTTTCCCTTTACAATTTTGTGATTTTCACAGTTTATTTACTTTCTGTGTCCAAGTGACTGACTTGTTTCCAGTTTCTTCAGTGTCAGGCTTTCTATGTATTTGGTGTCCGCATAGAATTTGAGTCCTTAACTAATCAATAAAATGTAGCAGTTTGCTAAAATCTTGTGGAATGAAGAGCTCATTTCTCCTTTTCTTTGCCTTAGGTTACAGTTGCAGACGATTTTTCTCAGTCTTTATGTCTCACTACAGTTCTCTTCTGCAATAGCAATTTTATAAATATTTTTGACTTAAAATGTTATCCTCTGTATACTGTACCTATTTAGAGGAAATGTTTTTGCTAAGATGCATGTTGGAGGTCAAGATTTCAATGGCTTTTAAAATCAAGTAATATAGTGCTAACAGTAACCTTTCTATACCTCCTTCCTTCTTTTTTTCTCCTTTATTTATTTTTTAAAAAACTTGGAATGCTGACCTCTTGTATTTGTCTCTGCTATATTCTACTTTTTCCCCCAAGTCTTCCTCATAGTTCCTTCACGTATTAGTGTGTTGTTTTGTTTTTGGTTGGTTTTTTTTTGTTGGTTTTTTTTTTTTTTGCTTTAGGGGTTTTTTTGCCTCTTTTTTTCTCATAATACCAACAGCAGAACTAAGTAAAATATGTGGTGCAACTGCAGGTTTTGTAGGCTGGGAGGTACAGTTGCAGTGCAAGTGTTGATCAAAATTATGAGTTCTGATGTCAGAGCATAAAAAATTTTTGATGCTAAGAACTATGTCCAATTTAGATTAATTTTTATGTAGTCACAAAAAGGGGATTTTTTTTTTTTTTTTTTACCTTTGGACGTATCATTTCTAATCTGAACAGCTCTGCTCAGATGTTCCAATTCCCTGAGTGCTTTATGGCACTGACACTGAAAGGAGTGGTCCTTCCCAGCCCTTTCTGCTCATTCCTGCCCTAGCACCATCCCCCATTGTGCTGACACAAGCATTCATGAGACTACACAGTGAACTAAATTGGGGAACTAATCCATGTTAAAAGTAATCAGTTCTTTTTGTAGCTCCTTGCCACGTGTCTGCATGAATGCTTTTGCTGTGTAAGGGAGGGAGAGACCCAGGGATGGGAATGAGCAGCTGAGGGAGGGCAGGACTGATGCTTTATTGTGGCAATGCCAAGTTGTGCTGATTTAAGAGAACTAATGGCACTGCCGTGTAAAGAATGGATGTGTTAGAACTTCCCAGTAAATCAGTCAAAATAGCATCCCCTCATGCCCATAAACCTCTATATTTTTTCTATGTCTTGAGTGAACCGTATATTCTGCATTGGCTACTTGTAGTAAAGGAAAAAAATGCTTCAACATTGGATAGATGATATATGGCAAACAGGGACCTAAAAGGTAAGATATTAAACAATTGCAGTCAGATGTGGTACCAGGCTTACAACATATAATGTTTTCTGCAAAGTTTTTACAAAGACCTTGAGTGGAAAGGTGCAATTTAAATATTTAAGTGAGACTTGCACAGAAATGAGGCAGAGGGTTCATTTGAAAAACACTTTAAGATCATGTGGTAGAGACAGAATTATCCTGCATTCATAGTGAGAACAGAATGAACTGGTAAAGAGCACATGAGAATCAGATTCTTCCAAACACTGGAGTATTTCACACTCCTTTAAAACAGTGTTTTAGTACTCTACTGTTTATGTGAAAATTCCTCATAATTTTTGGAGTGAAGTAAAATGAAAACATTATAAGACTGTAACAACACTTTTGTGAGTCACCTTATGTGTCTTGGACTCTCATCAATTCACCATGCTTCCATCTGCAAAACTAAATATGTAATGTGGTAGTGAAGAAAAGCTATGACCTGGAACTGCAGAAGTGGAAGTCCTCTCATACTGGGTCAGGAAGTATGTCTGTCCCTCTTTGATGCTTCTATGTGATGATTTTTTTGACTTTTGTGGGTACCTGAAAGTTCAGATAAAATAGGTTGCTACGGTAAGGAAGCTTCTATCCAGCTCTTGACAGTAACTCTCCTTGGCTCTTAATTTTCATGTTGCCAAAAATTCACGTATGTGACAGCAAGAAATAGGAAAATGTGATCAAAATGTCAGTTTCTCATAGTTCAAGCCCAGACTGAACTTCATGGGACAAACAGATCCCATGACTTTGTTCCTTCCAGTTTACCATTTTCAATAATGTGGAATTGTGCAATTCAATAATGTATCACTTATTCCTTTCATAATAGCTCTTAGTCCACGGTATGTTCATTTTATAGAGTTATCTGCTTATATGTTCTGTCCATCACCCCAGCAGAACACCAGTGTAAAAGGCATTAGCCACTGTGATAACTTTTTACAGGAGAGGTTTAGAATGGAGAAATGGAAGCAGGCACACCACACTTCAGATTTTGAATAAATTCAGCTGCTGGGGAGTGCACACAAATGACTTCAGGTATCTGTTTCTCTTGTGAACTTTTTTGTGTTTTCTTCCTCCATCTGCTGGAGATTTGTGATCAAAGAGGAAATCATCTGCAGACCTGCTGTTTTGAGTTGTTAGCTCTACTCCTTTATGAAACCTGAAATGTTAAATCTTGCATTGTGCAACTAATGATGCTCTCCTAACAAAAGGACAGTTTCTCATTACCTAGTTATTATGATTATTTTCTCTTAAAATAATGTTCAGGAAGATAAAGAGGAAATTTGCTTTTGATTAAGTTCACGTTTTTAAAACCAAAACGTTAACGAAAATGTTGATTACATAGATGCTTTGCAAAGATCAAACTCAAATCTGGGAGAAGTGAGAGGGAAATGAAAAATAAACTGGAGAGAAAGCTTTAATCACACAAAGAAGAAACTTTAGAGGCCTAAAGTTTATAAGTAAAGCCTGATGTCAAGCTGAATTCGCTTGATAATTTTTTATCTTCACACATCAATTACTCCTAGCCAGAAGATGGAGTTAGAACACTTTATTTTTATTATATCAAATATGCATTTTTTTAGGAATTTATTTGTTTGCTAGTGATTGAACAAGATAATGCAGTGCGAAGTATGAAGGATGTGCAGGGTCCTCTGTCACTGGACATTCCCAGAATATCATAGAATCATAGAATGGTTTGGGTTGGAAGGGACATTAAGGATCATCTTGTTCCCACCCTGCTGTGTAGGCAGGGACACCTTTCACTAGATCAGGTTACTCAGAGCTCCGTGTGTTCTGCAACATCTTTAGTAAGTATGGCTAGTGAAAACATTATTAGAAATATATTGTAAGAAATAGTTGAGGAGAATTATTTATTGACTGAGACAACTTGGCAAGAACTTTTGAAGAGTGTGGATCTTAGCAGTCAGCCGTTACAATGACCCTACAACATCTCGAGAAAAGGGGCACAGTGACTACTGTTTGTGATGCCCCTAAAACAACTGCTGCTAATGCTGCTAATGGTACAGTTGAGACAATTTGCAGCATACTGTGAAATCTCCTCAGGAAATTGGGTGAACATGGGTGGATATTTTGTGTTGAATTCCTTTCTGCCATTAATCTTTTTGATAAATTGAACATTTTGAAAAGTAGCCCACAAGACTTAAATATTTTGCCAAAACCCCTTGTTGTGGCTGATGAACTGTCAAAAGTTGAATGCTTTGTGAATTTAACCAATGTCTCCTGCTAAAATGGTCAAAGCCTTCAGGGATATAACCCAAGACCAGAGCAGGCAATTCTAATCCAATTTCCCTGCTTTATTTTCTAAACCACAATGTCTGGGGGCCTCCAGACAAAAACCTGTCTTTTTTATAAGTTACAGGCTTTGTTCTCAATTAAAATGTCCTGTGTGCAGATTTTAATTAATTAATTAGCTTGGTTACAGTCCTGTGTGAGTTGAGGAAAATTAAAGATTACCCTTTTATCTATTGATCAGAAACACGCGTCAAACAGAAGCGATTTCAGAATCTCTTAAGTGTTTGCTTTGGTATTTAACATATAGCTTGACTCACAATAAGATTGCAGATTTTTTTTCTATGTGAAAATGCTAAAGAAAGCTATAATACATTTGTATTTTTTAGGTTTCATTATATAAAAGAGAACTTTAGTCTCTTTTTTCTTGGAACACTTCTAAAGTAAAGGATTCTTATTTTTCCAAAATGCTTAAAGATAGTATTTTTAGAAGACAATATTTTGTCAGAAAATTTAAACTGAGTATTCAAAATGTTTCAAATTTTCAATACGAAAATTAGGAATACTGAGATTATAATTGAGACCATTCGTTCCACAGCTTCTTGTAAGTGCTTTGTCTAGCTTTATTGGTTTTATTTGATTGAAGAATTGCTGCATTCTGCTGTGCTGGTTACTTAGAAATGATTGTTAGAACATTTACTTTGAAGTTTAAAAGAAAAAGTATCCATATGCCCCAGAATTCCAAAATTTTATAAAAAAGAAAAAAGAAAACTAGAATGCCTGAGAGTCACAGAACATATGTGCTTTTCCCACCCTATTTCAGATCTGTGTGTTTAAAGACTGAACTGTTATGATGAGTCTAATTATTGTAAAATGCCCTGTATTTTCACACTGAAATCTTCAGTATCTTCAAAGCAGCTACACGACTTCTTTTATATGAGTAAAATTATTGTCAATACCAAAAAATATAATAAAAAATAATTGAAGTTAAGTGACAACTTTTGCATTTTGACATTTGAAACATAAAACTGCTTAGTATTCTGACTAGTTTGATAACCTATATGAACTGTACAGTATGTTTTTGTTTAAGCAGTTGTAGTCATTTTTATGCACTGAGAAACCACATTTTCTAGTTTGCAAAGCAGTAGTTCATTTTCTGTGTCCTGAGGCAATTAATTAAAACTGTTTAAGTGTGATACTGAGAATTATTATCATGTAGTGTGACTCAGTCTTATGGTGTTTGTAAGTCTGAAGTTTCTGCATCAGTCTTTTTAAGGACCAATATGATTTTTTTAATTGAAAAGCAAATCAATTAAACTGTTCGATTCTGCAAATGAATCAGCATTTCTCTTATGAGTAGCCTTTTCTAGTCTTAACCAACTAATTTTTGTGATGTCCCAAGCTGAGTTTCCTCTAAACATCTTTCATTGTTAAAGCTTTAGTGCTGAGTTGCACAGATTCTTGAAATCATGGTCCTTACAAGAAGCTAAAGCATCTTTTTAGCTATGTAAATGTATCCCTAAAGTTTATAATACAAGACAAAAAGTCTTGAAGAAATAACTTCCTTTTTCCTATTTTCTTTTCCTGTTAAACACTAATAAAAGACACTGTCATGTTGGGTCACAACCCCATGCAGTGCTCCAGGCTTTGGGAAGAGTGGCTGGAAAAGTGTCTGGTGGAAAAGGACCTGGGGGGTGCTGGTTGACAGGAGCTGAACATGAGCCAGCAGTGTGCCCAGGTGGCCAAGAATGCCAGTGGCATCCTGGCCTGTATCAGAAATAGCGTGGCCAGCAGGACCAGGAAAGTGATTGTTCCCCTGTACCTGGCACACCTCAAATTTGGGGCCACATCTCAGATCCTGTGTCCAGTTCTGGGCCCCTCAGTTCAAGAAGGTTGTGACATTGAGGTGCTGGAGTGAGTCCAGCGAAAGGAACTGGGGAAGGATCTGGAGCACAAGTCAGATGAGGAGTGGCTGAGGGAGCTGGGGTTGTTTAGCCTGGAGAAAAGGAGTCTCAGGGGAGACCTTATTGCTCTCTACAATTACCTGAAAGGAGGATGTAGCCAGGTGAGAGGCGGTCTCTTCTCCCAGGTAACAAGGGACAGGATGAGAGGAAATGACCTGATGTTACACCAGAGGAGGTTTAGATTGGATGTTAGGAAAAATATTTTCATGGAAAGGGTTGTAAAGCATTGGAACAGGCTGCCCAGGGAAGTGGTGGAGTCATCATCCCAGGAATTGTTCAAAAAACTTGTGGTTAAGGCACTCGAGGACGTGATTTAGTGGTGGTGAATATGGTGGTAGTGCTGGCTTGATGGTTGGACTTAATGACCTTAAAGGTCTTTTCCAATCTTAAAGATTCTGTGATTTTATGATTGTATCTGGACTTGGTAAAGAATTTTTGTTCCCTTACCACAGATGTCTGTTTTTGAGGTTGTCTCTGCAGTGGCTATTCTGACCCTCTTTTTGAATGTACATCTATAGAGTAATTTATTTGGTATATAACCCTGTATTGAATTATGACCTTCACATTTTGTAAATGCAGACAAATTTATGTATGTGCCTGTAGTGTACGTATGCACATGTTATAGCTTAGTTCAAATACCTTTTTTGTCATGCAGTCATTCATAGAATCATAGAATGGTTTGGGTTGAAAGGGACCTTAAAGATGCTCTAGTTTCACCCCCCCTGCCATAAGCAGGCACACTTTCCACTAGACCAGATTGCTCAGGGCCCCATCCACCCTGGCCTTGAACACTTCCAGGGGTGGGACATCCACAGCTTCTCTGGGCAAGTTGTTCCACTGCCTCACAGTAAAGAATTTCTTCCTAACATCTAATATAAACCTACTCTCTTTCAGTTTGAAGCCATTTTCCCTCATCCTGTCCCTACAGTCGCTCTCTGGATTCATTGTAGACCCCCTTCAGATACTGCATGGCTGCTGTGAGGTGTCTGTGCAATCTTCTCTTCTCCAGGCTGAACAACCACAACTTTGTCAGCCTGAAGTATTCGTCCCCAGTATCTTTTAAGTCAGTGAAATTTGACAGGGTATAAAAGTCTAACTCCAAGTTGCCGGGTAATCTAGTCATGAGACAAAAGTTCCAAGGATTTCATCATTTGTGCTCCTCGCAGAGCTACTTATCCCTTTTCCTGAAAAAGTGTGTTTATTGTTCTGGTATTCCTTGTTGTGATGTTCATTCGAGTTTTGGGAAGGTGGTCTTCTATGCAGTGAAACATGACAGTTTATTTCCTATCATGTCATAGGACTTAATTTATTGTTCTTCTGTCTTTACCAGTTACACAAACAAGCTGTCTAGCAATGACAGCTCCGAGATAAATGAAATGCTGACTTATTGGCTAATTTATTTATGCTCTGAGCTTTTCTCATAGAGACTATCACTTCTTTTTCACTTTAGCAGTCTACTAGATAGGAGTGGTGATGGCCATTTTTTTTGGAGGAGGCGCTCGAACAAGTTTTGACTTGGCAAGAGGCCTGATTCACTGCTGTTGCTGGGATGTGAGAGCAAGCTGTGTCACTGGTATTTTATTTTGTGTTATGACTATTGAGAAGTAAAAGGACATGTCACAGGCTATTCTTGTGGAGCCCTGAATAGTAAAATGCACAGCAGATAAAAGGATGAAGCAAAGAAGCTTGCTTTTCAAGGAAAAGATGATTTTCATAGAATTTCTTTTCTCAAAGTGACTTTAGAGAGCCTGAAGTTTTGTTAACATTGATTCCCATTAGTTTTCCTCAGTCTTTTCTGATGCTCAGAGTTATTTCCCCCACTCTAAGAAATGGAACATATGTGTGAGTGAAGTATGTTTCTCATTGTATCTCCAAGTTCACATTCTTTTTGCAGATAAGATGATTTTTATGTTTATAGTTTATTACATTGCTCAAATGCATGTTTGTCTGCATCAGCAGTGAGGTAATTTTTTTGTTAGCTTTAAAATTAACTAGCTAACATTTATGAAAGAGAGGGTGAAGAAGGAAAAAGACACTTAAAACTTGGCTGTTTTCAAGACCAGTTGTTAGAACAACAAAATTAATCTCCCAGTAAGTCTTACCTATTTATGGGACACAAAGCTGGCATTGTAGGAGCATAATTCTAACTAGAATTCTGTGAAGGTTGGCTTAGTGCATAGGCTGCAATTCTGATAACAACTGGACATTTGTTTCTGGCTCTTTGTTTCCTGTTTCAAGTCATATTTAAAAGATTATCCAGGTGGATGCCTCTGTTTGAGAGGTTTACCAGAAGTGAGACTTGAGACAACAGAGTGTCCTGCTGGTGCTATCCATTGAAGCATGGTTGAACTGTGTTCTGGCCCCTCAAAAATTCTCAAAGTACAGCAGTAGTTTGAAGAGCCAGTTGTTCCCTTCAGCACCTTGATTGTTTCCAGATACAGCAGTAGAAAAGCGATGCTCTGTTTCCAAAGGGTATTAGAAGACTGGAAACTTGCTTTTCGGCTGTCATGATGAGAGGTGTGATGGGAAGTAAATTTAGAATCCTGGAAAAGTTGATTTAGAGGCCAGGTACAGGCATATAAATCAGAAAGCAAGCTGAAGCAATTTCTGAACTCTACCTGGATCAATGAGTAAGGCTTTGATGAGTTTAGTCGAACTATTTTTTCTTCAGATCTCTCTGCTTGACCTCCAGATAAACTACTTAGACCATTGGATGGTCTAGGAATGTTTCACTTTGGGATCATAGAGCTATTCTTGGCCTAAATTACATCTGGACTTTGTCCAGAGACAATATTCTTTAGGGGTGCCTTGGAATCACAGAAACAGCTTTCTCCCAATCCTCATAGCAGACCAAAACATACTGAGATGAATGGAACCATGGATTATCTGCTTCAGTTAAGTTGGTTTTACCTGCTCCTTTTCCTTGTCTTCATTTCAGACATTTGCTAAAACTGTTTGCATGTCAGGAATTCAGTATTAAAAAAAAAAGGGGATTATCCCTGTTGTCTTTTATATAGTTTTTCCACTTTGCATATGGGTGGTGGGTGTCTTTTGGTGGAGTGAAGGGGGAATGTTCCTGATTTTGATCACTTCCATTTGATATATATTCCAGTTAGCCTTCCTGAATTCAGCTTATATTATATATTAAGTTTATAAGTTAAGCTTATATTAGCTTAATGGGAGAAGCAGGCTGTGTTCTCTCCCCATGCATTTTTTTTGATTGGAGATGTGTGCGGCAAAAAACTGTGATAAATGCATGCACAGCCTCTCAGGTCTGAGTAACTAATTACTGTTGAGGGGTTGAGAGTGACTGTTGAATGTGAGGTTTTATATTGGAAATATGTCAAAAGAATATGAAAATAAGCATTCTGTTTTTTGTAATATTGACTCATATTATTCAGTGTCCTTCTCTGCAGTGTCCTTTTTTTGGCCACTCTAGTTTTCACTTCTTCCTTCGTGTTTTCTCAGAGCCAGCAGGAGGAATGTGAGCACACGAGGTACAGACTTCCTCTGTTATGATGTCCGATATTTCAGTGCATTCCTATTAGGCCCAGCTCTGATGAGAGAACTGCTACATTTTCATAGACTTAAGCTGGAGAATGCCTACTAGAGGTCCAATATATATATCTATATTTTAAATAACACTTTTTAAACTTGCGTAAACAATGCAATTTTTTTTTCTTATTCAATAGATTTCCATAAATGTAACAAGTGGTTAGAAACTTTATCATACATTGTCAAAGAATGAAAAGCATCAGGGTACTCAGAATTTGGGCTTTACTTATAAAATATGCTGGACCAATAAATAAGCCTGTTCTTAGAGATTTCACACGCATTCTTTCTAAATTAAAATTCTGTAACTGTAAAATTAAGTTTATTTGTGAAGCTGTGGCAAACAGCTTTGCATCTGTACAGTTTTACATTGCTTATTTTTCAGGGTCTTCTAAATAATTTTTTTACTGAGTTATTTAAAGTAGAGCACTTCTAAGTTCCTTAGATACTAGACTTTCTGAACATTTGACTACTTAGAAAATAGTGATGGGATAATTATTTCTACTGGTGCAGGTTGTTTTGTGAGATCTTTTGTTTTCTTGCTGTGAGAACAACAGGGCTTTGTCCCTCTAAACAGTTACCCAATAAAGTTGTTACTGGATTTGAATTTTCATTTACAGATTAAACAGAAATGAAAGAAGCTCAAAGCTTACATTCCAAAACTGACGAAACTGATGACTACTTCTTTCTTTTTTTTTTCCCTTTTTTTTTTTTCTGGGAAGAGTGAACTGTTGAAAATATAAAAAAATGAATCTATCACTCTTTGTATTCACCGGAAGGTATTTAAGCAGATAAACATTCCCTGAAAGTCCCACGAATTTTTAGAAAAGATCTTTTGTGGTTTACGTTTATGAATTCGTATCTCTTTTTCCTGAAGCTATGGTGAGCTCTGCATATTTCATTCTTTTTCAATTGTAAACATAGTTTCGGTACTACCACTTTTGCACCAAACGCTGTTCCTAAGCGACTGCTGACGTCAGTTGGTGCAGCACAAGAAGGTTTGTGTGTTTATCTGCTGTGGGCAGACTCTTAGAAAAGACGAAAGTATGTAACTAGATTAGGCCAAAGAGATTGCTGCTTTAAATAAGCATACATGCTGTTTGCAATGCCTTACTCTTTTTTTTTTTTAAATGTATTTTATTTTGATTAGCAGCTGTATCTTCTGTTGCATATGCCACAGTATCTCGTTTGCAGGGCACGATAAGGAGGGGTATACATTCTCTTTGCTCTTGCTTTAAAGGGGCAGCCGTTTTACTTCTTTCCTACAGCGTAATTAGAATGAGAATTTAAATTCTCATTCTATGTGCCATAGCATAAAACTTCTCACGTACCTGATCTCAAGGTTAGAAATGAAAGCAGGCTTGCAATTTCCAGTTTAAGTGAAACATGTTTACTTAGAGATTTTTGGCCAGAACCTATACATTTGGAAAAACTGGAATGATACTCTTGGAATATTTTACTGCATGCCTTTGTGTCAAATGGAGTTGGAGTGGAACTGGCTTATTGACCTTCGTGAATTTTTTTTTGTCCTTGATTATACTTGCAGCACACCCACAATGAATAAAAATTACCTGTAGCAAAAACTTTTTGCATGAAAATCTTTTTATGAAAGTAAAGGAAATAGTAGTGGGACTGCAGTCACAGTAGGCCAAAAACTGAAGCTAAGAAGTTTATAGGAGGTAGTAGTATTGAATGGCATAATAAGACAGGAAGAAAAATGGCCAGAATCTCTTCTTCATGTTGAAGAATAGAAGTAGCAACTTTCAGAACTAAATAAAAACTGAGAAAAATTGCTCCAAATTAACTTAAATCAGATTAACTTTAAAGTAAATGCCTGTGGGACATAGGAGAATATTAGCAAGCATAAAAGTGAAAAGGTCAAGCTAAATAAGGTCCACTTTGAATATGGCTGTGGCGAATACCAGTCCTGAAGTCCTTTCAATTGTGACATTTCCTGTACTGTTATGTTGTGCTATCCAGTCTTGCCTTCAGAACCTTCATGGATGGAGGCTGCACAGCTTCTCTGTGTATTTTGCTTTACTTATCTCGCTGCCTGTGTGTCCTCATAGTGAGACATTTTTTTCCTTGCACCAAGTCTGAACTTCTTGTTTCGACATTGCCACTCATCTTCCCACTATGCACCACTGGGTACTGCTGGTGTTGTTTTGCCGATCTGCACTGTTGCAGGGGACTCTTCCTTCCCAGATGCAGGGATTCGTGTATGTCGCTGCTGAATTTCATAAGACTCCTGTTCACTCATTCCTCCCGCTTGTCCGGGTCCCTCTGGATGGCAGCCCAGCCCCTCTCATGTGTGAGCATGTCTTGTAAACCTCCACTGTGCAGAACAATATAGTGGAGTTTAATTCAGGTTGAAAAAAGTTAAGTAGCTGCAGGTTCTACTGCTCATTTACCCTTACTGCTTCTTCTTCTGGGTCTTTATTGAATTTTCATTCTCTTTTACCATATTTTCTTACTATAAGTTTTTTTTTATAACTTCTAACAGGAAAGGTAGAGTTAGGAGATGACATTTAATTCAGCAAACTGATCTTAAACAAATGGTGAAGTTACTTGTGAGTTTCATTAATATAAAAGCATAAAAATGGCTCAGATTAAGAGTTCATTCAGCTTAATATTCTGTCTCTAATCTGTGATCTTTGTCTAAGGTCAAGTTTAACATCTGTTCATGACAGTTAAATATCTTTTACATCTTTGACTTGAAGATATCACGTTAAACAGACTTTTAGGGCCAAAAGATGGTTGGAACTCTTTCTGTTTCTCCTATGCATCTGCCTGTTATTGCAGTGTCTTTAGAAGCAGTACACCAGGGGAAAAATCAATAAAAACTGTAATCACAAGTTGCTGCTTATCATCTTCCCGTCCATTGCAGGGGCTAATGTGCAATTAAATGCATTTAAGGTCATGGGGGAAAAGAAAGTAGCCATAATCAGAAGCTGATGGAAGGATAAAAATATGATAACATATGATACTCTTCTTTCTTTTTTCCCATACCACCTTCTTACACTCTTCCCAACTTCCACCTGTTTTCAGCTCAGGGGACTTTCTAACGTGGTTTAGCTATTTAGTTAAAAGTGCTGTTCAGTCCCTTTTCAACCTATGAACGTTTCTCCCTTTGCCCAGTTTTTGTTTGAACGTATTTTAACTTCTTGCATTCTTTGATAAAGGAGGTTACTTGCTACCTGTTAGGGAAGAACTGTCTCTTTCTGGTTTGGACTGGTTGTTCCTGGTCCATTCTAATAGCTTCTGGTTATTGTAAAAAAGTAGCCTAATGTGTTTAACTTCCTGCTGTCCGGTTCCTTGGGCAGAATTTGTAACAATCAGGAGTTCTGTGTAGCAATGTGTGTGGCAGCTAGCAATGACAATAACTAATTTGTTTAAAAATTATTTTAAGATGATTTTGGGACCACCCTGATGCATCAAACTTCACGAGTTTGTGTATTCTTAGGCTGGATACATTGCAGTAATGCGTAGTTTTTCTGTTTCCTGGAGGTTAATAACTACCTGCCATTAGGACTTTTTTGTCTCAGGTTGATGCTGCTCAAAGCTCTGCCTAATTTAGCAGGTGTGCTTGTGCAAAACACCTGGAGACAAATAAAGAGCAGAAAAATACACTCACTGAGATATCACACTGTGCTATTACATGGGTTTCCTTTTGCAGGGGAAAGTTGTTGATTTGGTGTTGTGAGATCAGTTGGAATTACCTTAACTGTCTTTACTTACTTACAGAGAAATGGGTGCACCTTGGATACACAGTTTGGGTTTTTACCAGTATTTGTTTTGCAGGTTCTGCTCTTGTTTTCAGAGAGCAAACTTTGTATGTTTTTGTGAATAAATGGATTATTCCTAAACTTAATTCTTTCATTGTCACTGACTTCAAAAGGCAGCCACCACAGAACTCAAAATACACATTTATAGCCAGAAAACATCACTGTTTCCTCGTTAAGTCGTGTATTAACAGTAAAAATAATAATTAAATATTTTTAGAAGTAACTCATTGTTTATAACTTGTGAACTTTTAACAGTCCTATTTCAAAATGCTGCTCTGGGATACTATACAAAATAAATTTAATTTCTATAACGGTTTTTTTTAAATGAAGCTCTTTAATATGTTAAACAGTTTAAACAGTTACTATAACCTCTTACTAAATTAAGGGTGTAAAATATTGTTCTTGAAATTTTCAACAACACTTGAGTTAACCATAATTATTTTAAATTGAGACAAAGCAATAGGCATTTATTATGTTTCTTAATTGCAGTACAGCCTATAAAAATAATTTCTGTCTCAGGTTTCTTAGTTACTATCCTTTATGTTCTATTAGTTTGTGAAACTGTAACTGGGTTCTGATCCAAAATCTTTTCTCTGTAAATTTAAAATAGACAAACTGAGAGGCATTTCTCTCTAGACTTTCAAGAAATACCCATGCTGGTTCTTTATAACTTTTTGATTAGTTATTTGCTGGATGCTTTTAATAAGGAAGCGGAATAAATTGGGAATATGTGTGATGTGATGTTAGTATGAGATGCTGGAAATGGAATAATCTTTTGCTGATAATTGGCTAACAGTGAGGTTTTGTTTATACAAAGATTATGAAAATATACATTTGATCTTTGATCATGTAAATGTCTTCTTCCTGCTTTCCATATGACTTTTGCTTTTATTCCAGATATACAGTGGAACAAATATAAAACTAGTGTCTTCAGAAAGGCTAGGAGACTTCAACGGATACACCTTGGTTTTGGTTAGCATGTGTTAGACAGCAATTAATAGGGAAGTTGGCTGATAGGGTTCATTTAGAAAGTTACAAATCAAATATATTTGTACATAAGTGCTGAAGATGCTTTTTGTCTCTGTAGCCAAGAATAAATACTTCTATGAGGGACAGTTCACATATGGCTGCCAAAAAAAGAGAAAGGTTTGTATATAAGCTGGGCATGGTATCTGAAAGAATTAGCTTCGACTTGGTATGTTAATGCCTAGTGTAGTTCTTGGAGGCAATCTGAACACATAGGCTTTATTTCATTATTTCCTTTTCAGTTATTCTTTTCTTGGATGCAGTCACTTTAACATGGTGTTCCTAGAGCGGATTCATAGCATATTTTGTGAAATATTAGTTATTCTCTTTCTGCTCTTGGTAGTTTTGCCTCATTGCCTTATTTTAGAAACTGACTTTCTGAAGTATTGATTCTCTTATATGTTGTACAGCAGTTGTCCCCAAACTACCTGGGGCGACCAATGGTTGCCGTCCTACTTTGGGTTACAGAAGTTGCAAAGGGAATTCCATCAGTAGTGTAAAAACTTCATTGCTTATTAATACTTGGAGTTCTAACCCTAGCACAAATGAGGCTTGAAATGGAACTTATCACAACAGGGGAAATAAAATTGGCAGCTACTCCTTTGGTATAAAGGTGAGATGGGGATACAGGGATAACATTTATTCTTTCATAGAAAACACCTACTATTGACTTATTATGACTCTGTGACCCCTTGAGGTTCCTTTCAAATGGAATTATCCTAGAAGACTATGTACCTGTTGGTGTGAAATTCTGTGTAGACATAGCTAACTAGTGCAGGTACTGCTGAGGGCATGTTTGCAGTAGCACATAATTCTTCTCAGGCTGTGAATCCTGGGAAAGGAGCTGAGCAAATATTTAAGTATTGAGTCAATGTTGAACTCCAGCCACTGTGGCTACTGAGCTAGTACAGCCTAAGCTTTTTAGCTTGTAGTTCTCTGGTTTTCTAACATCTTGTTAGTTTGTATGAATGAACTAGGAACATCTCAGTACCTTTGATGATTACTCATAACTCTTTTGTCATTGTAGAAATAGGCCATGCAACTTTATATGTCCCATCTTTCTGTTCACTGGATTAAACTTGCAAAAAAACAGAGATTCTTATTACTTTAACCAGTACCTCGAACAGTCTGTTAGCTTACTGTGTTAATGTAAACTTATCAACATGTATTAAATTTATGTTTCAGAAGGTGGTAGGAGCAGACTAAATGTTTAGTGTTCTCAAACAGGCATTTTTAGATGCCTTTAATATATTCTGTCTCTATAGCACAGCAGTCATAGCAACTGTGCGTTCAAATCACGTTGTGCCTTCAAATATCACTGAAACCTGAAAACTTCTGCTAACGCAACAGAAACTCCTGGTTGCTCTGATGTTTAACTTAGCATTTTGATTGAATCTTGTGAATTCTGGAGGAAAATGTTCATATGCTTTACCTCTGTGTTACAATGCCCTCTGACTGCTGCATTGGTTACCTTTAATGTCAATGACTAAACTCTTAAAAAATTAAACCTCTTGTTGATATTTTTAATCTAGTTCTCTTATCCCCATCCTGGTACGAAACTTTTGTTGTTTTTGGATGTTGATTTAAGGCTGCTGAAGTAATTCATTACAGAATGAGCTTTGAAGTATATTTTTTTTAACAGTGTAAGTCTGTGTCTTCCTTTAAAGGAGTATAGGAGGACTCCAGAAACTTGCACATCTTAAACTGGGGAAAGAAGTGATACCATATGATTCTTGTCCTTCATTACACAAAGTATGTAATAGAGAATGAATAAGCTGCATACATGATTCACATTAGAATTTTTAAATGGTTTTACTCTGTAAGTGCAAAATCTATTTTAAAATTCTTAGTTTGTGAATCATGTAAAATTTTGTTCTCTTTCATAAAGGATTACAGGTAGATTTTCAGTTTACCCAAGTACTTGAACTAAAGAAATATTTATGAAATTCCTCCATAGACCTGTTCTGAAGAAAGGTTTGATTCATTTACCCAATTAATTAGTGCAACTTGAGGGCTTTTGTGAGTGAAAAATGATGCAGCAGAGGAACTCCAGAGTAGGAAAGGTGCTCAATCACACAGCAAGCTGAGATTTCAGTACTTGAACAGGTTGGCATCTGATAGGGCTGTGGTGGGTTGACCTTGGCTGGATGCTAGTTGCTCATCAAGTTGCTCCTCAGCTGGACAGGAGCTTGTGGGTTGAGATAAGGACAGGGAGAGATCACTCATCAATTACTACCATGGGCAAAATAGGCTTGACTTGGGGAAATTAATTTATTATAGTCAAATCAGGGTAGTATAATGAGAGGTAAACCCAAATCTTAAAACCACCTTCCTCTTACCCTGCCTTCTTCCGGGGCTTAACTTTATTCCTAATGAGGTTCTCTGCCTCATTCCCCAAGCAGTGTAGGTGAACAGGGAATGGAGGTTGTGATCAATTCATCGCATGTTGTTTCTGCAGCTGCTTCCTCCAAAGGGAGGACTTCTTCTCTTACACCAGCATGGGGTCCCTCCCATGGGAGACAGTCCTCCATGAACTCCAACGTGAGACCTTACCACAGGCCGCAGTTGTTCATGAATGCTCCAGGTGGGTCCCTTCCACAGGGTGCAGTCCCAGGAACAGGCTGCTCCAACATGGGTCCCCCACAGGGTCACAAGTCCCTACAGCAAACCTCCTCCAGCATGGGTTCCTCTCTCCACTGGTCCACAGATCCTGCCAGAAGCCTACTCCAGCATGGGCTTACCACGGGGTCACTGCCTCCTTTGGGTATCCACCTGTTTTGGTGTGGGATCCTCCATGGGCTGCAGGTGGATATCTGCATCCATGGACTTCCATGGGCTGCAGAAGCACAGCTGCCTCACCCTGGTCTGCACCACAGGCTGAAGGGGAACCTCAGCTCCAGTGCCTGCAGCATCTCCTCCCCCTCCTTCTACACTGACCTTGGTATTTGCAGGGCTGCTCCTCTCGCATATTCTCACTCCTCTCTTCTCCAGCTGCAATTGCTGCCATGCAAAAAGTTTATTCTCTCTTAAATACGTTATCCCAGAGGTGCTGCCACCATCTCTGACTGGCTCAGCCTTGACCAGCGGCAGGTCAGTCTTGGAGCCATCTGGCATTGGCTCTACCAGACACAGGGAAAGCTTCCAGCAGCCTCTCACACCAGTGGCCACCTCCTGCCCCCTCACTACCAAAACTTTGCCCCACAAACAAAGGTCCTGCTAGATGTCATTCTCCTCCATTAGATTGAGGCAATACTGTCTCTTTTGAGACTTGAATTTTCTGATGCTTCTTAATAGCTTCATTATTATATGGGTTGAAGCAGCCGTTAGATGGACTGGACCACTAAGGATTCAATACCGAACATTCTGTAATGGAAAGCTGTACTTCTAAAGTCTGTGATAATTCCCCATTTCATCAGCAGTGCACTGGATTTGTGTTACAAGACTTAAAAAATTAAATAGTCCCTTACACCAGGCTTTATCAAGAAACTTAGAAATTAATAGAGGCATCATGGGTAGAAATAAACCAGCAGAATAGTTTGCAAAAGCTGTCTTAAAAATTGATCTGAACAAAACAAAGAATATTCCTGCCATTTTTTTACAAGTTGACCTCCATGTTTAATTCAGAATAGTGAAAAATCTCACTAGTCTAAAGAATCCAGATAATTGTAAATTGCTGGAGATTGAGTGAGTTGGAGGTAATATCGATATTAATTTTAACTGAAGATTTTTTCTCCGTTCAAAGATCTTGCATTTTTTGGCACCTCAGGAATTTTAAAACTACATGAATTAAATATATCTTTATGTAGATTGTTCAGATTTTGCATGAGGGTGGGGTGCTCAGATTAAATCTCAGATACCATCAATGATTGTTTATTGGAGCTAATAATAATAATAATAATAATAATGGCCAGTCTTCGCGAACGAAGATCTGGGGAAAGGTCTTTTACCTTTCCAGCCTGCGCAATGGATTTTTTAGGTGAGACACAGCCTGCGCTGAACTGAGCCCACCCTTTAATCCTAAGGTTCATCTGCCGGGGCCAAGCAAGCTTGGACAATGGCAGTGAGGTCCTCAGGACGTAGGTTTGTTTAGAGTGACCTTCTCATAGATGGATGGCCTCACAGGGCTAACGAGCTACCATCTGCCCGGGGGACTTGGGATTCGAACCCGTGGTCGCAGCAGTGAGAGTCCTGCATGCTAACCACTAGGCCACCAGGGAGCAGCCAATCAGAAAAGGAAAAATAACTGTTAATTTCTTCCTGAGGAATATTTAGGATCTCCTTCAAAATAGCAATCAGAGAGCATTTCTATAGTAATGATTGCAGTATCAATGTTCATTCAGAATTCATATTGGAGCAATAGAAAGCAAAAGATATGTTAGACATGTGCTCAGAAAAACTGTTAAAATAAAAGGGGAAAGTAAATGAAGTAGAATCCCTGCAGACAGCATAGAGAATGTTCCAGGACATTGCACTGGAAACTTGAGACAAATGCATGCCATTTATCAGAATAAGATCTAAAGATAAAAATATATGTGCCATGATTAAACGGGATGCTAAAAAAATGCTCATAGGTAAAAGCAAACATTCTTAAAAAAATTGTATCTAAACCAGACAGATTAAATATAATGGTCCAAGGCAGATAAAAAATAACCTGAAGAGCAACTTGTAGAACATATATTAAAAAATTAATAATATTTATACAAATACATGAGAAGCTTGAAGCCTCACAGAATGCCAATAGGACTACTAAGCTCTCAGAAATAGAAAGAACATCCATACAAGAGTAGGTCACAGTAGGAAAAGATTCTTTTTGATAGCATTTGTTGCCATAGAACCTGGAGAAAATGCCTATGCTGGAAATTTACAGGTAAAGTTTCGGAGACTTTAAGTCAAATTTAAGTGTTGTAAAATACATTTGTTACTAGAAAACCAGCAGATTCTCAGGACCAGATAATGCATGCCCAAGGTTCTCAAGGAACTTAAGGAAAAAACAGCCCAATTGCTTTTTACTTAAATTTAATTAGGTCCCCATTGACTGCAAGTTGGCCCACGTCATGCCATTTAATGAAGGTTTCCAAGAAAGCTCTAAAGAACTGTTGGCCAATAATCACAATTTGCATGGCAGGCAAATTGGTAGAAATCATAACAAACATTGAATTACTCACTTCAGAGAAAAATGTTTTGGGGAAGAGTCAGCTTTGCTTTTGTGAGTGAGTCTTGCATCAAACAAACTTGTGAGAATTTTTTGAAGGAACTAGCAAGCTCGTAGATAATAAAGATTCGTCTGTTACAGTCTGCTTGGATTTCTTAAAGTTTGCGCACCTTTCACTTTGTCACCTGAATTGCCAGTTATTAGGAATTTGAGCAATTGGAAGAATCTGGTTTGGTTGGAATGCCAAAGACAGGAGAAGCTGATGTAGGTGACAGCAAGTCTTGATAGAGGAGTTGCTTTTATTTGATGTGTTTTGTTACTATGAATGTGTGGAGTCACTCTTGAGGAACTCAAAATACAAGTACGTAAAGCTCGTTTTCACATAATGCTACAGATCATGAAAATGTAAAATCTGGGCTGAATATGGACATATTTGAGTAGATATTTGTATGGTTTATTTTTTAGCTCTGCACATAGGAGACAAATATTTATTAGGTTAGAAACATGGTTCTAAAGTGAAGTCAAGCTTCTTTTTAGCCTGTCTAGCCAAAACTGATTAGTAAATTGATTTCTAAATTATAATCTAACTTATCCCCTCCTCCCTTTTCCAAACTGAAAGCTACTAAGTCGACATATGGATTAAGCCTACCTTATTATTCCTTTCTATTTCTCTCATTGGTTTGAATGTTGTCTCAAAGTCCTTTGTTGTCGGCCAAGCCTGAAACTTAAAGAGAAATGGCCTTCATGGTAAGGATGTTTGTGATGTTGTCTTCCTAAAATTCTGCTCTTGGACTAGTTATATTTTTATAGTACAGTGCCTGAAGATTTCATCACAATATGTACAATCTGATCTGAAGTGGACCTGGCCTATAGTTTCATCTCTGAGTTTGGGCTGTGCCCCAGAACTGAACAAGAGAATGGTTTCCTCTGTGCTTTGTTTCTCCCTTGCCTTGTCTTGTCTGATTGCAGTAGGGATAAGAACTGGATATGGGTGTGGAGAAGAAAATAAGTCCAATGTTTTGGAAGCAGAAGGGAAGAAGTTGGGACTGAAGGAAAGGAGGTTCAAACGGTGGTTTGAGCTTGAATAAGAATGGGATAATTTTATGTCTGGAGTAATGAGATTGACATGCTAGACAAGGAGGTTATGGTGAGAAGCTTGGGAAGTAAACATAGCTGGAGATACCTGAAGAGTGAAACTGGAATAAGGAGTTATGGGTTGGGTCTGGATTAATGCTGAATAGACAGGGCTGTAAATCTTGTATTTGAGAGAACAAGCAGAAATTTATGCCTGCTGAGGAACGTGACAATCCGGAGCCTGAATGACACCATCTCCCTCTGCTGCAAACAAGCACTTGAAAAAAGCTCTTGCTGCTTTCTAATAGTCACCTGAATAAGAGATACTAATCTGATTTCTGCTGTTGCTTGCTCCAGTGGGACAGGTCGTCTGGTGGCTTGTCACTCGATCAGTGTGATAATATATGATGTAATTCGAGAGTTTTGGTTTGCCTTGAGAACAATTAGGTAGTAGCAATAAAAAAGCTAAAGTGACCTGTGTTTCTGGAGGATTAAAAAAAAAATAAAAATGTCTATGATTTTGCTAGTTTTAATTATACAATTCCATACACCTTTGCCCTCCAAATCCTGAAATTTATGGTGCAACACAGTGAGCAATGAGAGATGTTTTGTTTTCTCGCTGTAGTTCCCAGTTCTCTGTGACCCTAAGTAAGTGTAAAGAATGAGTTGGAGGTCAGAAAAAAAGAAGAGGTTGATTTAGACTGCAGACAGTTGAACATTACATTGGAGAACTGAGTTTTATTCTGCCTTTGTCGTTTAAACTTCTTTGTGTCTATGAGATCCTTGATGAGTCACTAAAATCTGACTTTTCCCAAGTGGTTCTTTAGTTGCATGTGGGTATTTTGGTTTTGTTATTTGTTTTAGGTTTGTGTTTTGTGACTATGGATCTGATTTGCAGCAGATTTGATGCTACCAAAGGCTATCAACTGTACTTTGAGTGACTTAAAGACTATGTTGTGGTGAAAGAAACTGAATATTCAGACATTCAAATTTAGCAAGATTATTTTTAATTATTTTTTTTAAATCTGAGTTACTGATCAGTAAAGTACTCCAATATTTTACAAGCATTTAATTACTAATTTTATAAGAATATTCAGGTGCTATCATAGGAGGCACTGTACCAAAGACAGAGGAAGTGAAAAATAAATGGAGTGATTTGAACTGCATTCAGCAATTACCGGGCTGTGCACAGGACAATAAAGCAGCTGAGTACTGGGCTCTGTCTGTGGACCTGATTCATTGTTTTTCAACTGTGTCAACTCTCACTTGCTACACTCCTTGTTGATAGGCAAAATTTCTACCTCATTTGCCCATCCCTTGAAATTAAGTCTACTTAGCATATTGACACTGACTGCCTTTACTACTTTTTCTTCTTAGAGGCACAATAGCATGATGTTTTCTAAACATCATTATTGCATCAAACTTGAGGTTACCTTATGAGACTGAGAATTTCAGAGACACATTTTTTACACGGAATTTCGAGAAATGCTTTCCATTTACTTGAATGAGTGATGACGAACTACTTACACGCATCACCAAAAAGGAATGTGACAGCTAATTAATTGTTCTGCTGCAATAGAACAAGTTCTGTCGGTCATGAATTGAAATCTTTGTTTCTAGTACATCAGCACGTGGCAGTGGTACTGTGATTCTAAAACATTAACCACAATATTTTTAATGTCTAGGACATTGTGAGTGTTGATTATATACTATACAACTTTATTACAAATACATATATGAATTTTATACCACGTATGTTATACTGTACTGCATAGTGTATTTTTATATATTTCAGTTCAAATATTGCAGTTTTATGTGCAGTAAAGCATGTGTTGCATTTAAGAAACCTGCATTTATGCTTTACAGTTTTACCTGAAATGTTACCATACTAATAGCCCTCAATTCTCTTCCATTGCACAGGATTATGATAAAACCTTTCCTGTTCCAGCAATCCTTTATCTCTTCTCCAGGTACAAGCTGGATGTGTTCAGAGAAAATAATCGGTGTTAATAATTGAAGATATGAAATTAATTCTGTAGTTCATGAGACAAAACTATGCCTTGTTTTGTTTCAAGGTTGCAAGTTAGATAAGAAAGTATCATTTTTTGGTTGTAAAAGCTCAATGATAAAAAAATCTTTTTCTGATACAGCATTGTTATGCCGATAAACAGTCTATTTCAATTGTCTTTCTGTCTTTGTTTGTCTTTAAAATATTTATCATAATGCTTTCATCTGTCTTGGAGATGTTTTTTTAAATATCATTATAGAAAACTCATTAGAAAATTAATCTATGTTCTCTTACCAGTTTGGTAGTTGTACAGTAAAGAACATACGAGGTCACCCTAAATGTGTGGAATAGAAAGAGATACTAAATTGTTTCCTTACTCTAAAATGGTCCAAGTTAACCTTTTATCCCATGATCATTAAGCTGTGTGGGTGGGTATGTTGCTATGGCTTGGCTAGTTTATGGTACATCAGCTGTTCTGCAGTAATTGCCGATGGATTTGCTTTTATTTCCAGTGTAGTAATACATTCCTTGTGTATTTTCTCTGAGGGGTGATAACGTGAAGTATTTTGATTTTTAAAGAGTGAGAGGCTTCAGATGGAGCAGCTGAAAAACAGCAGCTCTCACCACACTAATTGCTTAATGGATATGTCTGAGAGGCTCTAATGCTGAGAAAAATGTCCCAGAGAGGTGGGGTAGAGTCACCTCCATGAGAAACTGCAGCAATCCTCATATCTTGAGTCATTCACTGTCAACCTGTTTCTACCACTTGAGAAACCAGGTAATTCACATTTCCTGGAATTAATATATTGAGAGTTTTTGATTTGTCATGTTGCTTCAAAAGTTTATTATAATTTTAGTGTTTTTATTACTTTTTCCATAACTTCTTAGAGTTTACTTTGCACTTTCTTTACAATACCCCAAAGAAATTTGGGCTACCGCTTGCACTGCACATGTAAGAATGTTAAATGGGTTAATTTAATTTATTGCAACATTAATGTTAGGAATCTCAGCATTTCGCTTTATTTTGAGTACAGGTTCAGTTAACAATTTCTATTTGATCCAATAGTTTCATAGCTGACTGACAGTTTTAAACTGATGGCAAAACTCTCTTGAGAAGTTCTTAATTAATTTACAATTAACCATTCTACGTGTATTCTGAAGGTTTAGGTTAAAATTGCTGATGTCCGAAGAATGTCTAGTTGAAAAACTGTCTCTACTTCTGTGGCAGGCAATTTCTGTCATCTACTCCACTGGCCTCTAAGTTTTTTTAAACTATGAGTGAAAAACTATCTCTCAGCCTTTCCCTGCCTCCATCGGTTCAAAGGTGCTCCTCAGAATGACAGATTGTCTCTGCTCACTACGTAATATTCTGATTTCTCAGCAGCTTAACTTCTTTGCCTTTCTACAAGCCCGTAGCAATTTGGTTCAACATTTGCGAGCTAATAGTATAAAAAAAGTCAAATTTGCATCTTTTACCACAAGTAATGGTTTTGTATACAGACTGATGGTGCAGTAATGAACCAGTTCTGAGAGGGCAACTCATGAATATAAATAGTCCCATTTTACAAGTAATTTGCCAAGGTCAATGGGAGAGAGGAGGGAGGTCAGAAGTAGCTCCTTAGTCACAATCACATCTGGAGCTGAAAGAAACTGTTTCTTTGTCTGTAGAAATTTGGCAGTATTTTAGGGTTGCCAGAGTTTAGATGCGAAAATCTGGGACAATGGCAGAGAACTAAACTGTGCATACATAGATTGACTGTGCATGGAAAGTACAATTTATCTGCATAATAACTGCTTTTCTGAATGCCCCGTAGCCTTGATTTCTGCGTGTTTGGAAAAACAACTGTTACTACAGAAATACAGGAAAAACCATACTGTAAATGCTTTTCATAAGGCCACTAGAACACAACATCTTAATTACACAGGACATCTGGCAATCCTGTGAGGTTCAGTCTGCATTTTTCCTTCATCACAGAAGAAATATTAATGCAGAAGCAGAAGTATTCTGTGCATACAGTGATTATTGTTCAAGATAGCACTACTGGCACTTGGTTTTGACCTCTAAACTTGTTTCTGCTTGGCAGTGGCTTTCGGTATTGTCCAAGTACAGACTGCTGTCTTCTCAAAGGAAAAATATTTTGGTTTTCTCTTATCTGTCAATCTGTCCACTTAAGTAGTCTCTGTTGTCATAATATTATAAAATGCGACTCACAAGTTTTCTGGGAAAAAAAAAAAGCGTATCTGCAAGTTCTAAAAAGGGGTGGTGCTTATGTGATTCTTTTGCAGTTTCTCAGTTTAATAATGGTTTAAGGAAACTATTTTGGGAATATAAAATCTTCAGGGAAAGAGGGCACTGATTGTCTTAAAAAAAAATTAAATTAGCAACTCAAGAGGACCAAAAGTTTTTCATATTGCCACAAAACCCATCATAGACAAGGGAGCTGGTGGTGAGTGCTTTGTAGAAAGTATCTTCCAGCCAAAATAGTCTCCTTTAAAAAATTTTTTTTCCATAACGTATCAAACTGATGGAATACATAACATTTTTCTATAGTTACTGACTGATCTTGTGGTGTCACTGAACAAATATTTTGTATTTGACAGTCACTGTACATAGTCAGCCTGGAATGATTCCATAAAGAGGAATCACTGAATATATGCTTGAACAGAGAGATCATCAGCCCTGCAGTATCAGCTGATGAATAATCCAAGCATTGTGTTCTCATGCCCCCTGAAACATTCCCACAGGTTTGAAGTTCTGTTTGGATACAGGACTTATGCTTTCTAAATTCAAGGCCTTTCATGTTACAATTCAGTATAAAAGTGTAGTGTCATGCAGATTTGGGAAACCTAAAGTACTTTTAAATTACCTAATGGCTGTAATGATATATGTCTGAAACGACAGAGTTGTGGTAAAAGGTTTTAAATGCGTTTAGTTCTTTCTGCTGCAGCAGATGAGGAGTGGTTCACAATCTGCTGTTACCTGAGCTGATTGATGGCAGGAGCAGCCTTAGCTTCCTGTGGGCATCATCTGCCCGATGCCTTAGCACCTTTCTGATGAGTTCAGAGAGAGCATTAACCCTCCTGAGTTACTTAATTTCGGGGCCTCAGATAGTTTGTCAGAATGGTAGCTTGAAAATAGGCTACCTCCTTAGACCTTTCGAAGTTTCAAATAACCCTCTTTGAGTTTAGTGTTCAGTAGTTGAATTCAGCAGTGCCCAGTATAAAATTATGACTAGCATGGATATTGCAGTGTGACATGATCCGTAGTAATATCTGACAATTTTGAAGTAAGAGAGCTTTTCAGGAGCATCGTTGGGAAGGGCATTATTAGTCTGCTTCTGGAAAGGTTCATTCAATGATAAGAAAGCTGTAATGTGAAACACGTAGATCTAATAACTATAAGCCATCAAGTAAATTTTTAAAAATCTGTTTTGGATCAATGCAATAAAAGTGGAAGAGGAATGGTGGAAGGTGGCATTGGAATTTTTAATTAAAATTAAGAAATCGATTGAAAAACCAGCCTGTAGGCTTTTTCTGTGTATTTTCATACCACTGGAAATAACCATTGGTTGTATTTGCTTTATGTTTTAATAGTGAGTATTTATATACTCTCTTTTTTGTTTCAAAATGCAATACCTAGTATAGAAAAGCAAATAAGACAGAGAGCTCCTATTCAAATATGTATATTTATATATGTATCAGTGGTGTGACCTCTGAAGTGATATGGCACTATCTCCCCAAAGGATCATATTTAAGAAATCAACTTCTATCCAAAGTCTAAAGTTATTCAATATGTCCAGATGAGGACATACAATCAAATTATTATAAGTTTTTCACAAAATGATATGATGAAGGGAAAAAATATTAGAACATGCTCAAAATTTCAAAAATCAGTTTGATCTCATTTGGGACTATAGACTTGCTGTGTGCCAATCCTACTGGTGCAGTTCATAGAATGACACAGTGGTTGAGGTCTGTAGATTTTAAAAAACATAATGGGCCGTTACATTGTAACTGGTAAAATTTATTCAACTGGTTTCTGTTGCAATGTGATAGTGAGGTTTAAAATGTGTCATTGTGGAATAAAGTTCAGTCCTGATGTAATACTTTTGACCTTCCTCAGTTTGTAGCACTTTGATTTTCCTGCAAATGCCTTTGTTTCAATTTCTTTAAACACACAATTACTCATGGGAGAGGAGGTGGGTAAAAATAATAAAAATAAATATATATATAAGGAAAAAGAACTTGGTGTTATTATAGTTAAAAAATTTTAGAAAATAATTCTTTAGTCATTTTATACACTTAAATTTTATTGCTACATGTGAATTGTAACTTTCATCTCACTTTTCAAGTTAAACTTGATCCTTGCTTAAATGGACTTCATTACAAAAACTGAAATCTTACGTTTTTTACAAATTGTACCAACCACATTTATATTGCATAAATATGCATCTTCTTTTCTTCATTTATTATACAAGATGATTATTTATGGGCTTTAACTGCACATCAAATCAAAAGTATTGTGAAGCAGAATGGAAAATTTCGTAAGCATGCCCTGGTATGGCTGGCTAGAGATGTTCATAATGCCCTTCAAGCACTCTCAGGATGTCGGTGTCTGACAGATGGCTGCTTGTTTGTTAGAGGCTCTGAAGTGGTCACTCCTCAACTTACACTTCATGCCATGATTGAAGTAAATGACAGGCCTCAACACAGGCATTTCTGTTCTGTCAGGTTCCCTTGCCGTTCCTGGCAAGTGTTTACACTGTTTGTATGAGTAATAGGAGGTTTTTTTCAAGCCAGATATTAGGTGGGTAAATCTTGTGTCATAAAAGTTTGTAGAGTTACTATCTATTTAAATTTTTTTGTAAAGTTTTTGATTGTTTTTGTTTCATTACTTAAACGTGACAAAATGCATTTGTATGTACTGGCAGTGCACTTTGTATTATGGCTTACCAAGCTAAATTTAGGGTGGTACAAGAAACAAAACTGTACTATGGCTGAGGTCAGAGATAGCTGTTGACCTTATCTGAGACTGAGAGGTAATTGCATGGCCTCAATGTTTCTGTGTGATATGGGAATAGAAAGATGGTGCGGTGGCAGGAGATAGATTACAGCTCTTTTACATCCCTTAAATATTCTGGGGACGTTGCCTGACACTTTGTCGTGTCATTCACAATTTTGTCGTTCTAGGTTCATGCAACAGGTAGATTTAAACTGTTATACTTAATTTTTTAGAAGTTAGTAGAGCAGAAAGAACAATTCCTGTAGAGGAAGAAGTATGTTTATTCAGTAAATAGTATTGGGGATATAATATATATTTTAGCTCAGTTTCCAAAGGAAGTGAAGCTTATATGATTCTGCCTTGCAGGCAGAAAGGTGCAGGAGTGTGTTTATGCTCTCTGTATTTGCCTGTACATCTGTCCCCTCTTGCTTGCTACCTTTTGAACTTGTTGCATCATTTTAAAAAACTGATAAAGGTGTAGTTATTTTACTGATGATCCAGTTGCTATAAGTTTTGGAATTGTAGGTATTAATGATTTCATTGCAAACTTCTATGTGTGCTCTACTAGAGAGCACTTACTGTGGGAGAAAGACCTCAGAAGCATTATAGGTGCATGGCAACCTTAGTTTCAATTTAAAATTTTGGTGTATTGTTTTTAACCGTTCCCTTTTGCTCTTTTACCATACAATATTTCATTATATGAATTTTTGAGATATTGCTGTTGAATTTTTGTTTCTTCACCTTAAATGAACCCTTTCCAAAAGATTTGCTAAAATTATGAGGAACAGAGTTCCTTCTAGTAAATCTTTAACTACATTGCAGGTACCAGGTAACCAAGCAGGAGTTTCCCTGTTGCCTTGCTATCTTGAGGTTTCCAAAGATGTGAAGTTCTTTCTGGTTCTGTCCTCCTCCTGCTACTCCCTGTCTTTTCTAAACATGTCTTGTTGAATCAAGTAGCTTATTTGAGTAAGTATATGACCGTTACATGGCTCTTTAAAGATGTTTACACTTTTGGAATTTAAATTTGCCAAACTAATTTTGATCTTATGTATTAGAAATCTTATGATTTCTAAAGTACTACTTTATTGAAGATAATGATGGATATTTTTCAGTTTTTTCACAGGTGTGAACAAATTGCTATGTTTTATGAATAATTTTATCTATTTTGAGGGGGGAGAGAGAAAGTAAAGAGTTGACTGATTTAGACATCTTAGCTTTTCTATGTTTGAAACTAAAATATGCCTTTTAAATGCTTATTTGTGGAAGTAATGTTGGGATAGAGCTTGTAATAGAGGTATAGTTGTATTCTTCATTTTAGACTATCTCCTGCTGTAGTGGCAGTTGCCAAGTAGTGATACTGTAATAATATTTTGAAAAACAAACTATTCCTGCCTACGTTAAGAAACAAAACAGAGAACTGCTACCAAATAAGGCATATTTACATGTTTAGTAATTTTTCTGTTTTGATTTTTACATTATGCATATGGATCAGTGTGTATTCTTTTTAATAAACCTGGAGATAGTCTCCTAATGCACAGATCCTCCAGTTAATCTGAAAAAAACACAAGTGTGGACTAATCTTTTTAGCTCTAACATAGTCTGACTGTTTCCTGATGAAGAGAAGGCCCCCAGAGACTGAAACATGTGTAGACCTTAATTTTCATATATTTTGACAATTAGTCAAACTTGCTGTGAACAAAAGAGAATTGAAAAATTAATTTGATATGATACGACTGTCAAAACTTACTCAGATGTGCTCATCTTGAATCTTGCATTCTACCTGCCAAAAAATGTATTCTTGGCTGCATTTCAGTTCATGGTTGACGGGGATTAATTTATTGCATTTAAAATTATTAATTAAGAACAAAATATATGAAACTCAGGTAGTAATGTTTGAAAGAAGACAATAAAAATAATATTTGTTCTAATTCCTTCACATAGGTAGGATAGGCAAAATAATATGACTTGTGTAAATAATTATTGACTCTCTTCTCTTGAATTAGTCCCCTGTGCTTTTTGAATGAAAGGTAGCATTATGTGAGTCTCGGGGCCTAAGCAATTATTTAAGATATTTTCCTGCAATTTAAATATTGGCATCTGGGTTTGTGTTTTTGAAGAAACTTGCTAAGAAGGAAAGACAGGATGGTGCTGCAGCATCCATATGTTGTAGTTGAATGCTGAGAGTTCCTTCAGGCGGTCTCATGCTCTCTCTCAGCCCTGTCCTGAGCCCCAAGATTCAGAAATGCTTGCATAATTGGGTACTGTTTTGTGACTTATTAATTGCTCTCTTGGGTATATAGTTGCATGTGAGTCAGATTGGCCACTTTCCCAGCTTGCATCACTGGCAGCTGTTTTCCTTGAGGCAGATGGCTTGTAAAAGAAGCACCCATAAATTAGGGCACAGCTACTTTTTTCAAACCATTCTATGAGAGTGAACCTGATCAGATGATGTTTCAAAGTGATTCTTGTACACCCTGATAAATTTCTTTCTAAGTGTCTAAATAGCACATTTTACAGTCATCTCCTCTATTTTTTAAAAAGAGTTTTAGGACGGTGCACACGCTACAGTGTAATCAACATGAAAATGTTAAATTATATTAAGGACCATTGGTGATGCTTCCTATATGAAAGAAGGTTGTGAAAAAAATCATATCAGAAAGAGGAAAGAGCCTTAATATCCTTTATATAATGAGAGTAAGAGCATTTTTAAGGGCAGTAGCGAGGGAGGAAATGGAATAGCATATGATAGAAAACCTTCAAGGAGCTACTCAAATGTTCGAGACATATTTGTGTGTAACATTTTTCTTCTGGACTTCATGCTCACAGTTCCCATGTAGAAGTTTAATAGCTAGAATTATAGAAAACTACTTCTAAGGGGTGGTATGAGCCTTGTGCAATTTCCTTCTAGTTAAGAATTCTGTTATCGTGCTTCTTCATCCATATGGTCATTACGTAGGTGAACACGTAACAGTGTCTTGGAGACTAGAAAATTTCTTGCATGAGCAGGACCCGTGGACACACACACCTTGCCTTTCTAGGTGTCTTCTCACTGGCGTAAACCAAAGGTCTAATCCCAGATTTACCACTTCTTAAAACTACACAACCATTTTAAACCAGAGCAGCTTTCTTCTTTTTGTGTCTATTTATTCTTTTGTTCTCATACTGCTGTGGTTTTTTTTAAGTAAATTACTTTTGGTCTTTTTTGGTTTGTACCACAGAGGTTCGTATCTACTGTTGACCACACCTGTAATCCTCCAGTGGATTTTAAGAGTCATCTTTACTATAGGGGCTACTTGGGAGTTTCATGTCTCTGTGTACACCTTTGCAATAAGGCATGCATTTGAGAAATGTGATATTTGAGCTGGACTCATACTCCAGGCAATAAAGGATTATTAGGAGAAACATTAATAATTTCTTCAGTGCAGTCCCAAGCTTTCATGCTCTGGTGGCAAACTGGGAAGGTTTCTAAATCTAACTCAGGTTCAGTTAGGGGATGGTGTAAATGAGGGGAAGACAGGATCTGAAAAAGAGTTGGTTCTAATGAAATTTAGCTTGGAGAAAATAGTTTTTGCTTCTTCCCTGGGGAGACAATTCTCTTAAACTGAGCTGTGTTAGAGCTTTTGATCTGTAATACTGGTCCAAGCTGCCTTTGTACATTGACTGCTGTTAATTCTCTCTTTCATTGCTTTCTTGCCTTACTGTGAAGCGCTTGGGAGCAGCACTGCTTACAAACTAGCCAGAGAACCACAGTCTGTCTGTCTCTATCATATTACTATATATAAAGTAATTTTTAGCTGTTAAAATGTTTAAATAGTTTAGCTTTTGTGGTTATGACATATCTGTTGATCCCCCCCCACTATTTTTAATGTTCTTGAAATGCAAGATTTGTTCACTTTACTCCTGGGAGAAAATGCTGAGGTGTGACGATGGCCTTCCTGCTCTGATAAACTGGTTGCAGAACTCCTCTTTGTATGTGCAAAAGATACTGTAGGAAATTGGAATTTGAAGACAGATTTCTTGCTGTACGTGTTCAAGTCAGAATTAGTTTTTAAAATAACATTAATATTTGGAGGATGAGTTTTCTGTGCTCTGTAGAGATGAGGTGATTTAGTACAACCCTAATTATGCTGCATATGACATGAACTAGAGCAAATATTTAAAACATTCGTTCACACACACCCTCTTTCAGCTAAAATTAACTTTTGTGATAAGACCCAGACATTATCATTAAAAATAGGTTCCAGAGTAAACCAGTTGGTAGTTATGGGACGGGTGCAGAAATTATGATCTCTTCTGTTCTATGCAATTAAAGAACAAAATGAATCCCTTTGGGCCTAATATTTCATAAGTGTGTTGTGTGTATCCTATTTTATCATCTGCTGTTAAAGCTTAATATGGCTGCTCATACTTCTTAAGTGTTAAAACATACTTTCAGCAGTTGGTGGCATAATTGAAGCACAGGGAAGAGAGGCAATTGCCATCACAGAGCTCCCAAGGAAGAAGAGTTTAAAGACCTCTTACTATTCCAGGTTAAATCAGTGAGCTTCACCATTTCTGACTGATAACTGCATAACAGCCTAGGAGAGACTAAAAGCAGACTTCACTGCAGTTACAGATTCTCTGCAAGAGGAAGTGGAGGGGCAGGCACTGATCTCTTCTCTCTGAGCAGAGGGAATGGCCTGAAGGTTGTTTAGGCCAGGGGTTGTTTAGGTTGGATATTAGGAAAAGGTTCTTCACCCAAAGGATGGTTGGGCACTGGAACAGTGTCCCCAGGGCAGTGGTCACAGCACCAAGCCTGACAGAGTTCAAGAAGCATTTGGACAACACTCTCAGGCACATGGTGTGATTCTTGGGGCTGTCCTGTGCAGGCCCAAGAGTTGAACTTCGATGATCCTTGTGGGTCCCTTCCAACTCTGGATATTCTGCGATTCTACGATAACTGCCTTTACAGGCTGAGAAAGTACTGCACAGGTAGACTTGGAAAGATTTGAATCATAATCCTCTGGTGAAGAGATGCAGTTGAAATAAAGGCAAATTGTTTTGTGTTTGGGTTTTTTTCTCGAAAAAATATGAAAGCAAGTTAAAAAGAAGCAGCAAAGGCAGTGGGCAATTTTCAGGTGATTTTTTTTTTTTTAAAGATCTGTCTTCTTCAAAATTTGAGAGATTTTTTGGTCATTTGGTTTGGGTTTTTTTAATTTTTCCCTGCCATCCACTTCCTCTTGACCGATCTCTAGGAAAAAATCGCTGGCAATATGCATGGCAATTATGTGACGTCTTGCTGATCTAATCACCCTTATAGGCCAGCTGACTGTCCTTTGCAGAAACAAATACAAAAAAGTTAGTCAGTATAAACAGGTGGATTGAAAAGAGGGAATTTAAAAAAAAAAAAAGAGAGGTGAAAAAAATGCTGTAGAAGAAATCATTCTCTGTTTGAAACTTTTCATTTGTTAAGTGTCTTTCTTTTCAGTGGTATCCGTGACATGTGAACTTATATGTCAGTGATTTTTTTGCGATTTTTTTTTCCAATTCCATTAGCATAAATAGAACTTTTTCTATATACTCTTTTTTATTTTTCTCTTCTTTCTTACAGATTATTTGCTAGAATATAGTTTGAGTGAAGAGACAAATATTCGATATCTACTTACCACTGCTTTTCAGGGGATAAGATATTGGTTATTTTGGTTATCCTTTCTTCAAAAATTTCCTGCTTGAATATGAGAATTAAAACAGTTTAACCTTACATTATGCTATTTGCAGCTGGACAAGGAAAATGTTAGTGATAGACATGAGTAAATCCAGCATGGTTCAAAAGAATAAATACCTTTCACTTGAAGATTTACTGTTCTCCACCTTCCCATATGATCATCTTTGCTTAAGAGGACATGTAAACTTGTGTTTCAAAACTGTTCTTTCAGGTTATTTGATTCAGTGCACTAGAATGCATTCATGTGATCATCAGCTGTCACTGTCAAATTTAAAAATAAGCACTTATGTAGATAGAGCAGGTCATGGAATTTTATATGACAATCTGAGGAGTCTGGAAAATGCATTTAAAATATTAAGTAATCCTTTTGAAAGAAAATAAGTAAAGGACCGGTAATTTAGAACCTCACCAGAACATTAGTCTTTCCTTATTTCTCCTTTCCCTTCCCTCAAGATGCTGCTCATCTAATTTCTTTCTAAGCAGTAATAGAAAAATTACTGGAGGATAAAGAGTGAGGAAATAACTGAACTTGTTTTCATTTAGAAGTGCAATTAGTAATAAACACATTTAAATTTTAAATGCAGCATCTGAAGGTCTCTAGCTAGTTTTAAGGGAAGTGCTAGTCTCTGCAAGAATTCTTACACATCTTTTATGAATTTGGGTTCTTTTAAGCTATTGGGTCATATAATGTTCAGTTTAGAGACATATACCTTGTGCCTTTCACAGCAGGTATAGTTATGATTGTGACAGTGCCTGTCATCTTCAGATTAGACTTGCAGTTTACTCTGATCTTAAAAAGTAGATTCTAGCTGAATGTGCTAATAACAGATCCATCATGTGTTTGATTAGTTAAGTATAATTGTAAGCAAGTTCTCAGCTCTATTGGCTTCAGTTTTGTGTTTATTGTAATATTTTATGTTGCATTCTGTTGCTTGGAGATCCGTGCTGCTGGAAGCGCTGCTCTTCCCCTTATTTGTCTCTGTTGAACCTTTCCGATCATTTTCAGTTGCCAGCCAGATAATTCCATTTCGAAAGTGTAAGAGACATAAAATTGAGATGCATTGCATGAAAAAGCAAAAGTTCTGTAACTTGCTTTTCCAATGGATTTTCTAAGCATTATGGAAGATGATGTTTTAGTATGTTTCTTCATACTGTTTATTTTGTTGTGTTACTTAGTTTGCTGATGCTCTAGTATGAAAGAGGTGATAATATTTTTAATAGAATGATATGTTTTTAAAAGCTTTTATAATGTGATTACATATTTTATATACCCTTTTCTGTAGAATTTGTGAGTGTACACATTATATATATAGGCATGTATATGCACACATATGCATGCACATACCTGTATCTAAAAATATAGACAGTCTGAAAAGGAAATGTAATCAAGGTTTTCCAAGCTAAAACACAAGAAGTTCCACCTCAACCTGAGAAAGAACTTCTTTACGTTGCTTTGGCAGGGAGGTTGGACTAGAAGATCTGCAGAGGTCCCTTCCAACCCTAACAATTCTGTGATTCTGTGGGATTTAGAGAAAGAATCTTGGTACCTGTAGTTCAGAGATGGGTGAGAGGAGCAATTCTATAAGCAGGCCTCAGTAGAAAACTTCCCAAGGATATGAAAGGATAGTATGGTTTGGTGCAACTAGGAAGATTGCTAAGATGGGCCCATTTTTATAATTACTTTTTTTACCTTAATATGGAGATGGTATCAAACTGGTCCACCCAGCTCAGGTTTTTTATCTTTAATAATAGTCAGTAGTAGCATTTGTTTCAGAAGCGGGTTCTTTCCCGTCTGGGGTTCTCTGCCATGTTTTGTCATATTACGGATTGGACCATCCTTAGGAAGAGGGTATTTCTGGGCCATGGTGAGCAGCCATGGACTGATCAGTCTCTGTGAAGTTCTTTAACATCTATGGTTACTTTCTGTTTCTGTAAAAACCTGCAGTAATGACTGCAATAATTTAATTATGTAGGATGTGAGAAATACCTCCTTTGGCTTGTTTTAAGCCTGCTGCCAGATGGTCTAATTACATGGCCCCCATTCATGTGCTTTTGAACAGCACAGACTAACCATTCCATAACACTGGTAACTATAGAGCATTGTAATAATCTCTCTGTTTTCCTCATGCTGGAGGGATCCCAGTCTGTGTAGCTCTTCAAAGCAGAGGCTGCTCCATATCTTTGATTTCACTTATTAGCTGGTCCTTTTTTATTTCTTCAATACTTCTATATCTCTATGCAGCTCAGGCTGTGGGTGTTGCATGGATCTAGGCAGTGACACTGTTCTGTCTGTATTGTTTGATGTTCCTTTTATAGCATTTAATTTAACCTCTTTGAGAATTGGGCTGATGCAAAGGACTTCAAGATCTCTTTTCTGGTTACTATTGATGCAACATTAGCCCAGCTTTCTATATAAATAGTTCAAAATTTATTTTTGCTCTCAGCATTTACTCGTTAGTTAGTGCTGAATTTCAGCCATGTCCTATTCCTATTTATTCTCACTATATTAAGATCTATTGATGCTTTTTCACAATCAACTCTATTTCAGAATATCCTCAGGACTTTTGTATCATCATTGCATGTTGACGCTTCAGATGGCTATTGCCGTTTCAATTAATTTTGCGTGGGCTGATTTAGATCTTTGAGGAAATGTCTACTGGCAATTTTTTTCTTTTTGCGAACTTTCTACTCTTATTCTTTACTTCTGTGTTTTAAGAAATTGCTAATTCGGAGAAGAGCCATCCATTTCTTCCTATGTAAATGTGATTTCTTCAGGACCATTGGGGGGAGACCGTGTCAGGTTTTTGTTGTGGGTTGGGTTGGTTGTTTTTTTTTAATTAAAGTACACTGGTTGACGGGTTCGCTTTTATTGGTGTGTGCAGTCTGTTAGAAAAAGACCAGTAGATTTATCTGTCATGGTATTGGTGTAGGAAAATCCTATCGATTCTTGTCAATATTCCATTTAAATGGTGCAGCTATTAATTAATTTTGTAGAGTCCCATCCCCATCCCATCTCCACCAGTTTCTGTCCATTTTCTCTGATAGTTTCCCCACGTTCTTCTGGATCCCTCTAAAAGCTGATGTTATAGCTGCTAGTTTCTAGTTCCATGGTACAAGATGCAGCTTGTCACTGGTTATAACACAGAGTACAGGTTTTACTCCTTTGAAGATTACTAGAATAACACCTTTTCTTTCATATATTGGATCAAACAATTAAATACCTGATTATTTATTTTGTCCAGTCCATCTCCCACTTTAATTTTATGTGCTTTACAAGGGTATTTGATTAATATATACATTTTGAATGTTGTAAGTTGACTGATATGTTAAAAATACTCAAATGGATAAAAAAATTGAAATTGCTGCATTTCAGTGTAAAGATGGTAATTAAATGCTGTAGAAGATGTTTGTTATATGTATTAATTTTAGAATGCAATCTATAATTTCTGTAATGGAAAAAATGTTTGTTTTTAATCATAAGTTACATAGCTTTCAGTTAAAAAACCCTAAGCTGTGCCTTTTTAGTAAAGATCGATGTTTCTTTTTTTTAAATGGAATAGCCAATTACAGTGGTCTGATAGGTGTTATGAAAGCTTTTCTGCTTGTCTCATTGGGACAGTATTTTTCTAGGCAGATATTGCTGGGAGTCTCATCATCCCGTTGTTTTTCTATGGTTAAAATTCTTGGCATTTTCCCTTTTTCTGCTTTAGAAAAAAAAATCAAAACATATGCAAGTTCTAGGAGATGCTAGTTCAGAGTCGAATCTGTTGATAAGAACATAGAATTAGTCACAGATGAGTGTAGACTTGTTTTTTTAGGTTCATCTTGTTAGCAGCTATTTTAAAAACACAGTCCGAAAGAGACTTCATAGCAAACACATTAAAGGCTGTAAGAAAAAGGCCGAGAAATTAAAAAAATTAGTGTTGTTCCCCAAGGAAAAGTTACTTTGCGTGCATTTGTAATATTTGATGGATTTATTGGGCATGCTGCACTGCAACTTTATTGTAAGTAATACTTGTCCCAAATGGCAAATGATATTCTCACTGCCAATGTTGTTCTCTGTAGACATTTATGTAACTTTCACTATTGTAATAATTTTGCCATAAATGTCTTGCAGTTTAAAAGAACATCTCAATGCTTTTCTGCTTGTATAGAAAAGACTGGCAAGTTATTATCTTGCAATCACTGGAAGACACTTGACCCATCTTGACCTCCTTCTTTCGTATTAGTTTCTCCATCTGACTCATGCTACCAAAATGAAAGAAAAAAAGTTGTATTGCCTGAGTATTTTTAAGATCAACTCAACCTGATATATCATAAGTTTTGATTTTTTTTTTGGGGGGGACAGGGTGTTTGGATAACAATTTCACCCATCAAAATCATAAGAAAATCTGTTCTAGAAAAAAAGTGTGATTTTTTTTTTTTTTGAAAGGGGGGTTCGATGATGATTTCACTCATCAAAATTGTAGGAAAACTCATTATAGAAACAAAAGTTGGTAGGTCACTTTTATAGGGATCAAATCAGCCTCACTAATTTTCACAATCCTCTTTTGCGCTAGACTTTTGTCTGACAGTATTCAGAAACCTTTGCAATAAGAATGATGTAGGTAATTGTAACTTCTGCTCTACAAATAGGGTAGCAAAGCAGCTTAGAGAGTAAAGCAAAACAGTGTAGTGAAAACAGGCTTTTGCATACAATTTGCCATTACCTTTGTGTGTAGTGGGTTGTACAGTTATGTCTTCAAGTGTGGAAGAGTCCTGTGATGGTTTCAACAGCAGAATGGAACATAATATACAAAAAGGCCAATGAAGAAAAGAACCTCTAGTTCAGGAGATACTGATTGTGGTACAGAGATGATTTTTCTTTCCTGTAAGTGCACCTTTAGTTACCATATTAGCAGAATGTGAAATTCAGCTCACATCTGCACAAAGTGAATCACATCCAGGAGGATGTGCTATTAAACCTTATTGAGCCCTCAGCATTTCACAACAACTTCTGGAGTTTTCGGGTATTTGGGGTTCTTTTTCCATCTTTTAAATGAAATCTGAACTTGTTCATCCCTCAGTCTTTTCACAGAGAACTCTTTCACCAGATTAGTGAGCGGTAGCCACTGCCCGAGGTGTCTGACTGCATACTTTCTCCCTAGATGAGTGAGTTTATGAGGCAAGGTGGGATGATGTATGTGGCCCTGCCTGTGCTGCTAGTGGTGGTAATCAAAAGTGATCCTTTGTTCAGTTGGAACATGCAAAATAAGCATGACATAAACATATGTCTATGCAAGACTTGTCATTTTGGGGACAAGTGGATCTCCCCGAGTAGTTTTATCTAATTTAGTCATCATCTAATGCTACAACAGGTGGGAAAGCATCATTGTTCTTTCTTTTTCATTTAGAACAGCATCACAGTGTTACTACATGGAAAAAAAATTCTACTTTCTTTCAAATCTGCTGCATTTGAGTATTTTCTCAGCTGCTTATGAAGCTGCCAACTAAAGTACTACTTGTCATGAATACGTGAGAGAAAAGTAAATTGGCACTTTCTGTAGAATGCAGCAATTTGCATCCCCCTCTGTTCCTGAGAGCAATCTGTATTACATTCTTCAGAGCTTCAATATTTTTCCCCCTAAGAGATCTCATCTTGTATTTCCTGGCACTTCAACCAGAAACTTGTACATTAAGACATTTTTCTCTAATACTGATTTAACTTTCACTAACACAATTGCTCCTGTAATCAGACTCATAATTATACTTTCACCTGTTTTTAAATTATTGGTTATAATTCTTTAGCTTGAGCAACTGAGGATGTGGCCAGTTGACTACCCATATATAACTTTCAACCAGAGCAATGAAGCAATATTTGCTACCCTTTATAACATGACATCTTTGGTGTCTTGACCAGCTTCTATCAGCTTACTTCTCTTAACTTCAGTCCCTGTAACATTTCTTTTTGGATCACCATCAAGTTATTGAAAGAAAACAACACTCATTTGTGTAAAGCTTTTACCCTGTGGCAATATTGTAAATAAAAAATCCTTAAGATGACAACACAATCAAATGAAAAAGTGTTGCTGTTCAGAGGGTTTTTTACTCTGAAGGTGCTGTGTCTCTGAACTGTACTGAGGGATTTGAAAATGCAACCTCACAGCCCGAAAAAAATTTCTCTGGTGCCTGAAGTCAGCTGGAGAACAACCATAAACTTTTGCAAAAACAACTTGTTCAGTGGGTGAACTGCACGAAAGTATTGCTGATTGCTTCCTCACTGTACAACTTCAACATCAACAGAGTGAAAGGGAACTTTGCAAAATCTGTATTGAACTTGTGAAATGCCTTTGTGTGTGGTATTGGATCGTGGATTGAGGATTGTGGAATTTTGTGTCGGTTCTGGGAAAGGTGATCAGAGAAATGTGAAGGTGAAAAATCTATCGACTTTTGTGATATACAAAGGCATATATGACATATGGCTCCTTGGGCTGTGTTGTTAAGGCTGAAAAAATAATCTGAGAATTAGCACTGCTTACTGGACAAGATACTGGATTAGACAAGATACTGGATTAGATGATCATTTGGTCTAATTAATTTGATGCTAACCATTTTCAAATTCATGTTAATTTTTGACTGAGAAAGTTGTACAGTTTAATTTTGTACTGCTTGTTTTAGATGGGCACTGAAGGAGAGAGGAAAATATAAGTATTTCTATGAGATTTTAAAGTGAAATTTGTAAGAAAACTATTTGGGAAAAATTCAGTATCTCCTTTTTTTTTAGCTTAATGCTGAAAAAAAAAAGACTTGTGGTCATATGAAATAGTTTCTCTTTGCTGAAAAGAAAAAGATCTGAGATTCATTCCTATACCTCCAGTGTAATAGGTGGAAAAACACCAGTTGATTGAAAAATTTTAAGTCACTAGAGGGAGAAATTGGTTCATCTCTATTAAGTGTTTTTCATTACTGCATTAAGAATACATCAGCATACAGTAAAATATTTCAGCATAAGATGTGCATAAGCACATCTTTCTCTTACAGAAAGAGAAAATTTAAGGTTGCTCTCTCTGTCTGTTTCAACATGATACATTAACAATGTGTCAGCACAGCAGTAAAGGCTTTTACTGCATATAATTGTAAAATAATGCCAATAGGTAAATGCAAAAAAGATGTTTTGGGAGGAATTTTGGTAAAATAAACACAACTTTAAAAAAAATAAAAAGGCTCTAGGTTTTGGATGACACTAAAAGTTCGTACAGAATGCCAGAACATGGAAACAACTGTACCGGCCCAGAGCAGTAATCCACCTAGCACTACTCCTTTTCTTTGATGGTGATTAGAACCACATGCTCCAAAGGAAAATGCTTATAATGGGCAATTAAAGGATCTGCACATAGCAGGCTTTTTTTTTTCCCTATGCCCTCCCTCCCCCAGTTGCCATAAATTGCTGGTTGGCCTTTACTCTGACGTGCAAGTCTGACAAAACCTAGAAGGAACAGGAAATGACCTAAGTGTGGTTTTAGACAGTTTTTTTCTCATTCTCTACATAATAAGAAAAAAAAAACACCTCTACTTTCCCTTGATAGACAAAACACCTTTTAGAACTTTTTTGAAACAATTAAAGACCTTAGAAAAATATAAAACAGATCAGATCAAATATCAAGCACTGAGAAAACTGTAAACTTTCTATAGCAGACAAAGTAGAAGCTGACCTGCTGATACTCCTGGGTACAAAAGCAGAAGTAACATGTCTTTTTAAAAGCAAGCAAATGAAGCAAACATATGAAAAAAGAAACAAAACCCCAACCAAACAAAAACCAAAATCTTTTCTGCTTTCAGGGGGTAGTGTTAGCTTTAAGAATAGGCCTGCTGAAGGCCTATTTGAAACTTCAGCATACAGCAGAGCATTTTTGCTCTGTTTTTATATCTGTGCTGAGGGCAAAGTTACTGAAAATAGTAACTAAACATGTGAAGACTCTAAAGTTTACTTAGGTGCAGCTCTTGTCAAAGATTTGTATTTACAGGGAAGATCAGAATGCTGCGGAGTCTGGTGAAAACATTATAGTGGCCAGACACCTGCGTGTTCCAGTGTTGTTCTTATGTGTCCAGCCAAATATACTGCAGGTACTGTTTAATGTAGAGAATAGTATTAACTAAAGCAGTTAAGTAGAAGCAAATCTCTTTTCGTTGAAGGAAGATTTTAGACTTCTTAAAAAAGCAAAAGCAATGCCTTTCATAACATAGTGCAGTAGAGTCCACAGCTGAGTCGTTGGACAGGGGATATGACTGTTTCCGTCAGTACGTGTATCCAAACCTCAGAAGCAGGAAAGCACACACAGTTTCTATTCAAAGATTGTGGCTATCTGCAGACTTCACAACCTATTGGCCATTTTACAGCCTTGGATAAATAAATTGTATATAGAGTCAGGAAGTGATAAGTATTAGGATTCCAAAAATACCCTAGTTTTTTTCCTGTCCCATTTATTTTCATGGGAAGGTTTAGTGAGTGGAGAAATACCATCATGACTCTAAATGCCTGGAGTATCATAGTGAGGGCTGTATTTTGTCTTTGTTACAATATTCCACTCAAGTGGCTGCTGTTTTGGCCTGCAAGATTTCACAACAGAATGTTGTCTGTGTTATCTAAATAATGCTGCCTCTACTTTGAGAGTCATTCCTTGGTTGCATCACCTTTAGTTTGCAGCGAATACAACTTAACTACTTAATGACATACTGTTTTTCAACATCTACCTTTCCTACAGAGAGAGGGAAAAAACCCTAATAAATTAATAAAACCCCTAAGAATCTAGGTTGTATAGTGCAGTGTTTGGTTTTTGGGGTCATTAAATTACATGGATTAAAAACGCTAATTGCTTGTAAGCTGTTACACAAGACTAATCTAGAAATAAAAGCAATGAATCGAGCATTAGTCTTGTTTGAAAGGCAGTCATGAAAAGAAATGGATATGTAATGTAACCTTTTTCATATTTTACAATAAATTAATTTCTCATCTAGTTGTAGAATTTTGCTTTTGAATGAGGTGAATTTGCACAGAGTTGATTTCTGAATCAAGTTGCTATGGTGTTGGTTTCATTGTTTAGTTAATTCTATGCTTGGTTGCTATGGAAATACTTATTTACGGAGCTAATGCCTAATGGTGTCAAACAGATGCTACTAGCAACTAGGAATCCTTTATATTTGATCAATGAAAGACTCAGTCAGAAGTAGAAACTCAATTTTGTGCTCATTTTTCTCCATTAAAGTTTTGGAGCATGGAATGTAATGGGTGTTCTCGAATAGGACAAGTTTTATTTCCTTAACAAGCATTAAAGCACACATTGAATCTCCTGAAAAGTATCGTCAGTGAAACTAAATCCTGGTTTAGGTTTAGGCAATCATACAGCAATGCAACAAATCTTAATATTGTGTGTAGCCTTAGGCAATGTGCGTGTATTAGTTATATTTGACTTTTAAGATTGATTTTTAGATTTTTTAGGCTCTGAAACATCTTTTTTTGTAGCTGTGTATTTTAAATCTCTGTGTAAGCATGAGCGTTGTCCTTAGTATATGTTTGCACAAACACATGTAATTCTTGAGTAACTAAGCTGATATGATTTTGTATTTTATGTTAAAATAACTTAAAATATCCTGAAAACATATTTCCACAATTATCTAGCCAAATATAGTTTGAGTTCAGCATTAAAATTTAAAAAAAAAAGTTTAAAAATGCCTAGTGCACTTTTCTAGTAATTTTAGTGCTTTTTAACTTGAGAAAAGTAAAATCCACACTCTGTTATCATGCTTAAGCCTTTAGAAGTTGAAAATATTCCTCAGGCATGTCTTTAGCCAAATGGAGTCATGGTATTCATATAAAGAAGATCTGAAAGAGCTCCACCCTCCATGGCATCAACTCTCTTCTGAAAGACACTTCTATTGCAGGCCCTGGAAACACTGGCTGTGCTGTGATAGGAAAGATAACTTTTTCTATAGAAAAATAATTAAAAACAAAACAAAAACCTCTGAAGCCCTGCTGGTTTTCATTGACTGTCTTCTTTCATTTCTCATCTGTTTTTAGTTTACTTAGACTATAAAATTCTCAGAAGAGCACTTATTCCCTTTTTCTTTGTAAAAATTAATGTTGCTTTGTTCCTGTTCCTGTTGGAGCTATAAGCTGTATTAGGGAAGGCCTCTATTACTGTTACCTTGTGTACTTTTTCAACATGTTTCTGATATTGCTAACAATGTGTGCTTTGCAAAAGTGCCATCCTTAAGTTTTGGTAAGGGTTTGCTTGATATTCCTGTGTTCAAATAACGTGGCAATTCATCTGCAGTATTTGGAAATGTTGTTTTTATTGTTTGAGAAAACATAAACCAAGGGCAGTATCTGATGCCTACTGTCAATTTTCCTGCAAATATCCACTTAGGGATACATATTTAAAACTCCTGAGATTTGACTAAACACCCATGGTACTGGATACAGTGTTCATTCTTTAGAACAGCAACTTTGTGGAGAATTTGTTGAGCTTTAGCAACTTTTTTAGCCTTTAAAAAACCAAGTTTTCAGTGATGCAATTTCCTTCTGTTAACACTCTTGGCCTGTCTTGAGTGACATGTTTCCTTTTGACCTTGATGGCTGATGGCAGCCAGATCGGAAAAGGTCACTTGTACTTTGTGAGCTGGCTTGTCTTCTTCAAACCATGTTGAAATTTATTTCAGATGTTAAATAGATTCAATTATTATAATTGACCAAGGCATGTGTGGTTTTTTTGGTTTGGTTTTTTTATTAGCTATTCTTCAAAATCCTTATCAGCTTGACAGGCAAGTGTATAAAACCAAGGAAGTGTGTTCATTGCTCTTTGGATGAAAGGGAAAGACTCTGGCTTTAGAGTCAGGTTGATATGAGAACTCCTCCAAGCTGACTGGTAATTTGGCATAGATGGTTCGGGGGGGGGAGGACTATACATTTCTCACCTTTCAGTTCATCTGCACTATCAGAGCCCAGAGCAGTTTCATTTTCAGAGGAGCTCCCAAACATTCAGCTGCTGTGATGTGATGTGATCCAGCGACAATGGACGCTGAAAGCCAAAGTGTGTGAGTTACTAAGCAGAGGTATAAGTTGCAGCTTGGAAGTTTTGTGACTCAAGTCAGTCCTAGATAAGGTGTTTCTTGATGGAGGAGGTGAGGAAGAACGTTATGTGCAATGGATTACAAAATCTTAGTATTACAGAGCACAGATCTTTCTGCAACAAGTCTCATGTTGCAAAATCAAAAATTGCTGAGGCTCTGCCTAAGACCTAATTTAAGGTCTCTTGGTCTGTTCACATTAAGTCAAAATAAATGATATCCTTTTCACTTCGATTGTAAGATGAATGCAACACTGGGAATACTTTGTTGATGATCCCCACTGATTAAAGCTTCGACTCTCTAACTCTCAACAAAAAATAATGCCAAAAGTGCTTCTTGTTTAGTATTCCAGATTTAACTTGCAAGGTGTGGAGTTAGGCTAATTAAACTAAGGGAGGTAGGTAGTGAGAGAGGAACCACAATTCCCGTAGTGGTAAGGAGTAAATTCTTTAAACAGAGAAATTTTTTTTGCCCGGAAGTAGAATTTATCAGCTGTTAAACTTTAAAACTTTCACTCTCCTTGTCCTTCTAACCACGTCAGTTCTGCAGAAGGTCTGTTAAGGAATATGCTGCTGATTTCTTTTCCTTTCTCCCCAAATTGTTTTTGTGGGGGAGGCTTTCTGGATTTGAGTGCCATCTTGTGGAGCATTGTGAGCACCTAAGGAGAGGTAACACCCCTTTCACTAGTAACCTATAAGGATTTGCTTGGTGTAGAGATGTACCAAGTTGCAATTACCACGGAAAAATATTATTTGTTTAGCAATCTGCATTTTTTTCCCTCTGTGCTTAGCGGAAACGATTGCTACTTTTTGCCTCAAATTTTCATCAGCTCATTTTAATTACTTTGATGTGTGGCACATGGAATGAGCCCTGAAAATTTGACAGACTGTGACAGCCTGCTAGCTATGTTAATATACTACACCTGTCTTCTCTCAGAAGATGTGAATTCTGATTAATGGTGGTGTATATTGAATTAAAGAAAAAGCTGTTAGGAAAGTACAGGTAAACTTAAGTTATGTTTACTTCAAAATTGTTTTGCTTCCTTTGCTATAAAATTGGTATCAGTGGCAAAGCTTAAATCTTCTGGTTTAATTGACAACAAAAATTTTTCAGTGATGAATCCAAGCGGTGAAATTTTTCATTTAAATAAACTTGTGCATAAAATGGTGCCCTGCCATCTAAAATATCAAACCATTTTTTGCATTGGAAGCAGATTGGAAGATTATTTTACCTTGTGTATATTGGGTGAGCATGGGACACAAGATAGAGCAGTAATGCTTTCCACTGAATAAGTTCTGCTTCTGTGACTTTGAGCCTATTTCTTTACTACAGCAGGTCTAAAGTCAAAAGGAAGGTTTTGAACCTTTTCAGTCAAGAAGATTGACCCCTGCAATTATAGCTTATGTGAGCATGTGTGTGTACACATACCTGTACACAAAAGCTCCCAGTGGCTTAAAGGGTGAATAAAGGAGTAAAAGTAGTTGCAGCTAAAGTTTTGGTACAGAAATGTCCTGGAGCAAGAGGGGCTCTTTTTATTAAGAGTTCATTTACAATAAATGAATAAAATCAGCTAACATACCGTACATTTAAAAGAAAAATAAAATATTAGAAGAGGGAAACCTGTCTTCTGTCCCCTAAAGGAGGTTGCAAGATTGCGAGCAAGCTGACGCAACTTTGTGGACCATTAGTATCAAAGGTTACTAATACAACTAACAAAACTCATGTGGACAGCTGATCTTTGTTGCTGATTGAGTCAAAAATTAATGAAGCGGATTAATACAGTCTCTGTGTGCGAGCTTAGGAGAGCAGAATGAAAGCAAAAGATTTACTGATGTCCAATGCAGTAAATAAATGTCAATCTAGAAAGAGAAACCTCAGAGTGAAGATGTTGCTAAAACCAAATGTGTCATGGCAAAATGGGTTTTGCCAGGTAATGTTGGTTATTACCTTAATGCTTGTCAGTGACAGACTAACAGTTATCTCATTAAAAAAAAGAAAAAAAAAGAGACATGGTAGCTAGATTAATCACTTAAACACTTCAAATACTTAAATTCTTAATTCTTATTTTGATCTACTTGCATTAACCAGCATAGATTTCTAATATAGCATAACTTACTCCCAGTCCAAGCACATGCTTAATGATAGATCTCTTCAGTTTTCATAGCAAGTGGATGTCATAACTATTGACTTTAGGCATGGTTTAGTGGTATCTCAGTGAAGATAACTGAAGAGAAAAAGGGCCTTTAAGTGCCTCCCTTGCCTGGGCAATGCTGACACGTCCACCTGTGTTTTTTTAATTGACACTTTCTGCACCTTCTGCTGGACAAGTGCCAGACTGGAACATTGTGTTTACTCCATGAAAGAGCTATTAGTCTCAGAAGAACAAGAACATACATAGTTCTCACCTATTAAAAAAAAAAAGGCAGAAAAGTATCCAGGACTGCAGAATATGAACTGCCAAGTGGGGTATTGGCAGTTCATATTTTATTTGTGCTCTGTAGCTATCAAAAAAAGGACAAAAAGGGTTATCTTTGTATTTGTTTAATTTGTGAATGCGTGTTGTGCAAACAGGTTAATTCATCAGAGAATAATTAGAACCTGTCAAGAAGTCATGAAGACTGAAACCTTTTGAAACAAAACAGACATCTGACTTTCATTTCTTGTATGTTGTTTTCATTTTTTGTCAGTATAGAAGACAAATTAAGTGAGTGCTGTTGACGTACTTGAAGCTGATAGTATCTTCAGATTGTGTTGCTGACGTTCTTTTGCGGGTTTGGTGGGTTTTGTGAGGTTATTCAGAACACAGAGCTTTGTAACCATGCTCAATCAAAACCTAACGAAACCTCCTGCAAGAAAATGCTTTTGAAATCACTGGGGATTTTAACCAGTATTGGGGAGCTTTTTGCCTTTTTAAAAAGTGAATGATTTGATTTCTGCACGGTATTTACAAAAATTGCTATTGTTTGAATGGTTCTGGAAAGAAAAAATATACTGCAGGTTTTAGGCTAGATTTGATTTTGTAGGCTGAGGTGAATAGATGCAGGAAAGTACTGTCATCACCTAATTTAGTGTACATGTTAAAAGATTTAGAAACAATCCAGAAATATTGAACTAAGGCCACATAATTATTCTGTCATCAAGATATCTCTGTTGCATGCAATTTCTTCCGACTCTTCTATAGGGCTTTTACTGGGTAACATTAGCTAAGAAAATGGCCCAAGTTACATATAAAAACATGAAGGGAGAAACATTTTTCATTACATCACATAATCAAGAGTTATGTCATTGCTGTTTTTCAATATTAGCATATCACCTATTACTCTTTTTTTTAATTTATTTTATCTTTACAGATGATACTTTGGGATTGGGATTTGAAGCAATGGTACAAGCCCTATTACCAGGTCAGTATATTATTAATTTAATTAATAATATTGCATTGATTTTTTTTTCCAATTTATTTTTCAAATTTGCAATGGATAAGAGACTTATTTAAAACAGAGAATGCCGTGAAAAGTTTTGACATGTTAATAATTTGCAACATTTCCCTCTATTCCAGAATGCTGGCAGTGGAAATGGGGTTGATCTTTCAGTGCTAAATGAGGCTCGGAACATGCTGACAGACCTCCTGGCTGATCCATCTCTTCCACCACATGTGATTTCTTCCCTTCGAAGCATTAATAGTCTGATTGGTGCTTTCTCAGGCACATGCAGGCCAAAGGCTAGTCCATTCACACCATTTCCTGGTTTCTTCCCCTGTCCTGAAATAGAGGATCCTGCTGAAAAAGATCGAAAGCTGCTCAAGGTCAAATGATTTTAATTTTCATTCATGTGTGTGTTGCAATTAAAAAAAAAAAAAGGGAAAATTCATCAGGAAAGAATGCTCCTGTATGCATAGTAGCTTCTTTACTGAGTACCTGTGGTACCTTAAGGTCAAAAGAGAGCAGCTGTGAAAATACATTGAATGTAAGGTGATAGGTACCAAAATGCAAATTCAAGTGGTTGTTGGACAGACAGATAAAAAAAGCACTGGTGTGCACCCTGAACACATAATTCCTCAAAATAACAGCAAATATAAACTGAAGATGTTATATTCTCATGATATGGAGCAATCAGGGCTGTTCTTGATTCTCCCACATTCTTTATCTAACAATTACTGTCGCTGTGGCTTTTTCACTGACCTTCTTCCCCCAAGAAATTTACTCTTGTGGACAGCAAACTAGCCATTAGACAGAAGCAAATCAGCCATGTAAAAGGAAAAATATTGCTTCTTTCTGTGCAGCAAATCACATTATGAGACCAGTGTTTAAATCTGCTGTCACTTCTCCATTATCTAGGGTAAATAAGTGAAAGCAAGAATGTAGTTACTATATGATGTGTTAAAGAACGTGGTGGAAAAACATTAAAATATAGAAACTCAGCTGCAGGGCACCAGAGCTAATAATTCTAGGGTAGCCCAGTATTGGCAGCTTGAGGCTGTTTATTGTGGAGGCTGGTCTGGGACATCCTTGCTCTGTAGTTGTTTATATTTCCAGGAAGTGGGCAGCTGGGCCCAAATTGATCAATTTGTTGGCTTAGTACTTTGGAGCGAGACAAACTGCCTTGAGCCAGATTCAGCCTGCCTGTGAAATGTCTGTTGGGAACCATATTTCTGGGAGGGGAAAACTCACTGTCTACAGGTTATTCTTTGGAAGATCCTGCAGAACCATTGCAGTAAGAAATTCCTTGGAATGTCATATGGATATCTGCAGAAATCAGCTGGGTAGGGATCAAAGTCATTCATCATGTTTTTTCTTGTGGATTTCTTTAAAAACTACTAAGGATTAGTACATCTTTTAATTTTTAAAATTTCTATGCAGCTATTCAGAATTGTTTGAAATGAAAACTATTCCTTACTATAAAGAGTATGTGAAGTTGAAAGACTCTGATTTTTCACAGCCACTTTCTTTTCCTCCTTCCTGAAAGTAACTTTTTCTTTAAGTTTGGGGGGGGGTCTGTACAGAAATTTATATGGTGGATAAAACAGTGCTTACCACTGTCATTCAATGATTGTTTGACTTAGGGGTATGCCAAAAGATCTCCCCCTATGTACATTACTGTAAGAACAAGATTTTCTTTCTTTCAAAAACCAAATAAGTGAGCACAAACTCCAGATTATGACACACCGAAGAAAATAATGAGAGAGTATTTCTTCAAAATGGTACCTTTCAGACTATGTTGAGAGGTTCCCATTCTCTCTTTCTGATTTGGAATATAGAAGGTCTCTTCCAGATTTCAAATGAATTGTTTTTTTGCTGAGGATTATGTACATTTTTATTTCTCTTCCCTGATTGGCTTCCAAAGTGCATTCAGTTATAATAACAGCCCAGAGAAGTTGTGGATGCCCTATCCCTGGGAGTGTTCAAAGCCAGGCTGGATGGGGCTCTGAGCACCCTGGTCTAGTGAAAGGTGTCTCTGTCCATGGGGATTGGAACTAAATGATCTTCAAGGTCCCTTTCTAACCAAAGTCATTCTATGATTCTATGGTTCTTGTTGTTGCTGGTAACCAAAAGTCCTTTCATAATAACTTTGATTTCTAGCATGGTGTAAGTTTTATTTCCCTTTGTATAGTGATTACCAGTGACTTTCCTAGGATAGAGGGATCTGGAATTCCTTAGTCCTTTGCTACCTGTGCTTTGTGTATTCTGTGCTTCTGTGACTAGTAGGGGAAGTTCTGGATATTTGCCATATCCCAGTGTTCCCTCATTCTCAGAGTAGCCAGGAAGAGGAAAAAGTGCCAGGTGCTCTGGCCTTCTTTCCATATTGTGCTAACATGCGCACTTGGGAGTGGACCTTTCTCCTCCAGTGTTGGGGATTTTCATCTGTGCTCTCCAAATAGCATAGAGCACACGGGTTGGATTGTGGTCCGCTGGCAGAGAGATCCATTCCAACCTGAGAGCACTTTCCTGTGTGATGGCACGTTCCTCTGGTTCCCTTTCTGGTGGGACTGGTTAAGCACTGCTGCAGGTTTCTGTGGATGATGTGGTGGTCCTATTCTCCCTATGTATTTCCACCTTTCTGGCTCTGACTGCACTTTTGCAGGAAAGCAAACAGACTCAGGGCATATCCTGTATCAAGGACTCAGAGTAGTCTGGTCTTTCAGGGTAAGAAACTGTACTACTTTGTTTTGACACAGTTTCACCTTTTTTTTTTTTATTTAAACATGCAATAACTTTGAGAGTTACATGTGATCTCTGATGAAGGTTAAAATTGCAGAGTCATTATTTCTGACAGACTTTGAAGTGTTAGTATGCAAGGCTCACCCGTCCTCACATGAACCTCGTGACCTTACTCCACACTGCAAATATTGCCTTGGATGTTTGTTTTAAACAATTTTTTCCTGACATCTTTTTTACTATGCAGGATCTGATTACACACGTCATTATTATGCAGAAGAATCTCTCCGCTGCCCACCCTTCCCTCCCTCTGCTTAATGGTCAGATCTAGGCATGAGTTATCAAGTGGATTGTAGACATAATGCAGTGAGATATATACATATATTTTTAATTTTTTTTTTTAACATAATGTACAGGCTCTCTGTGCAATGGATGCAGGCATGTCATTTCGCATTTCCAGTTTCAGTTCAGAGATCCTGTCCTTTCTATTAGTTAGGTTCTACTAGTTGCTATTTAAACACAGATATACTTTTCGGGGTATTTCAGTAAGGCAGAGGCAGTAGGTCCTGAGCTATTTCCACACAGGACTGTTTGAGTGCCACTGACCCTCTTTGCAGAGGGCTTTATGTTCAAGTAAAATGATGATGCCCAGTGTTTGAGCTGCAGTGTGCCTAAACTAACACAGCTTCCAGACTGGGAGTGGTGAGGTGCCTTGGAAGCTTCCTGAGTACTGTGAGGCTGCTATGGAAGTAGAGAGGGATCCTTGATGGATCAGAACTGATGCTGTGAGTTCTGCATCACCCTTTTCACAAGTTCCACAGTACTTACACTGTTCGATATTCAGCATCTGAGTTATCAAAATCTCAGACTACCTTGAGAGCTGGAGAGCTTTGTGGTTGTAGAAAAAGAATCCATAATCCTACAGCAAATTACTATCACTACCTATATTAATTTGGGGAAAGAAAAAAGAGATGCGAAAAGTATTTATTCTTAATAAAATAATTAGATGGCATCTTTTCTATTTTCTTAAGCAATAAGAGCGAATGTAAGATACCATATTTACTGTTTCACTGTAAAAAGTAACAACACTGTACAAACCACAAATAAAATTTTAACATCTGTTTTTAATTACACAGATTTTAACCATGGTTAAATTACTCAACAGGGATTAAATAGCAGGAGTAGCCTGCCAACCCCCCAGCTGAGACGAACTTCAGGAGTTTCTGGCATGTCACCTATAGAATCAACATCTTCGAGATGGGAACGGAGTAACAGCAAGAGATCTCATCAGGAATATGGCACGTCAAGGTAGGCACTGAACGACATTTTAAGGGCAATAATAACGTTGGAACTTGGCAGCAGAAGTATTTGGTGTAAAATCTTGTTAATTAAGGCTCCAAATTCTGCCAGTATAAACTGGAAAAGTTAATTATATACTATGCTTTGTAGCTCTGATCTTGAGTAGAAATCAGGTCATTCTGAGGTTAAATGGCGTGCTCTGTCATTACAAGTAGGCCTGCATAACAGTTTAAGTAGGAAACAAAAGAAAAACCCGAACACACATGATTGCAAAACAAACTGGTTTAGTCTCTAAGCTTGTACTAACTTCCTCCTTCTTTTTATTTGAAATATGTGTCACTCTCCAACTTCCATATACCCGTATATAATTAAAAAGGTGATACAACTTTCTCATGTTTCACAGTCACTGTTCTGTGTATTGCAACATTTATTATTCCTACAGCCATCAAGCAGGTGGTAAGGTAAATTAAGGTAGCTATCTCTTCTCTGCTTGTTAGTCAATATGGTGCAAATAAAGTGTTATTTTCAGAATTAAGATAACATTTTGAATTAGGATTAAAATAAATGCTTTTTTTGTTTGTTTAATGTTGTATATGAGTGAAAATTCACACATTTAATTTTATTTAAATGTGTAAATGGGTGTGCCTTTGCTCCTGAAATCTGTAAAAATGTGTGTAGTTTTGCTTTTTCTGTTTGGTTGTTTTTTAGTTTGTTTGGGTTTTTTCCTTTGGTCATAAGTAAAGTATAATAGATGCATTTTTAAAAAAGAAAATATGAGTTATGCTGATAATTGATAATTATTAATGATGGATGAAGGTTTATACACATGCATCCAAGAATTTATTTATCAGTATTATATTTAATTTTGAAGTGAACCATTTAAATAATTTGGCCTTTGCAATGGCTTTTTCCACTTTAATAAAATATGCTTAAGCCCACCTGATTCAAAGCAGCAATATGGAAAACACCCTCACCTAGAAGACATGTTCACTGATTTATGGTTGGTGTCATGCCCTCCAGAGTTCTTGCCAACGCTTACTCTGTCCCTGTCTCTTTGCACCTTCCAACAATTGTTCTTTTCAGGTTCCCTTTAACTTCTAACACATAATCATCTCCAAAACCCCCATGGGTGTTTACCTTATTGATAAGGTTAGATGAAACAGATGCACTGGTGTAGCTGTTCCTGCTGCCAAGAGGCAGTCCTGCCATTCCTGCATTCCTGGAGCACTTTGTGCCATTGACTGAGATGCTTAAATTGTCAGAAAAATAACAACTGACTGCTTTGAACTGCATTCTTGCTGAAGTGAAAAAGATATTACATAGTGGTACTATAAATTAATATTGCTGCAAAATTTGATTTAATGTTTCACAATTTTTTTCTACCCATCCAGACAGTACTTAAAAGCAAATCTTGATATCTACTGCTTTATTTGTATGTGAATTCTTGATTTGGGTTCTCATTCAAACACTAGCTCAAGATGAACTGACCTTCCCTAATATGTAGTCTTCCTACACTAAATAGTCTTGCAGCATTTTTATGTGCTTTAAAGTATTACATGTGAGCTGTGATAGCTAAACAATGTACAAACAGTGAAAAGATCAATCTATCCTAGTTTTCAACCCAAACATTTCTGAAATCTGACTAACATGTCAAGCATCAGATTTGTTAAGGTTGGAAGGGACCTCTGGAGGTCATCCAGTCCAGCCCTACTGCCAAGGTAGGCTCACCTAGAGCAGGTGACACAGGAATGTGTCCAGGTGGCTTTGGAATGTCTACAGGGAGGGAGACTCCACAACCTCCCTCGGCAACCTGTTCCACTGCTCTGCCACTCTGAATGTAAAGTTCTTCCTCATGTTGGGGTGGAACTTCTTGTGTTTTAGTTTATGGCCATTGCTCCTCATCCTGTCCCTGGGCACCACTGAAAAGTGTCTTGCACCATCCTCTTGGCACCCGCCTGTGAGATGTTTATATCTGTTGATGGGAACCCCTCTCAGTCTTCTCTTCTCCATGTAAGAGAGGTGTTCCAGACCCCTGCTCATCTTTGTGACCCTCTGCTGGACCCTCTCCAGTAGTTGTATATATGCAGAAATAAATCTATGTTTATTCTTTAACTCATTTTTTGTATTCATATATTTAAACAAATGATGGGAGATTAAGAATTTTTTCTGTATTTGACTTTTTTTGCAGTCTGATTAAGCAAGATTAAATCTGCTTCAGTAAACACTGTTTTCCCCCACTGAAGAGAAAGAGTTAGTTTTACATTAAACGTTTTCACTTTGAGTACACATATACAGTTATTTTTAATTGCATATTACATTTTTACTTGCTAAAGGAATAAATTTGAATTTTGGAGTGAAATTTCATGCCTAGAACAGCAGATGGCAGGATTCAACTATTGAGTTGAACGATTTGGCTACTGAAGCACAATCTGACTTGATGTCAAAACCAACTTTAGTTCTAAGTTTGTAATAAATAAAATAATTAAGTATTCAAAATTTATTTGCAAATCACTGTAGCTGTGTAAGGTTTTGATGGTATTTCCAAAGTAATCAATCCTCTAAATGTTCTCAGATCTGTTAGAAAATAGCCTGCTTTGTTCAAATGTTTGAGAAAAGTAGCATGTTAGAAGTAACACCTATTGCACTTGGTCTGAGTATATTTATTGTGTCATTTTAGGACTGTATAAAATTGTCTGTTGCTTTCACGCAGTACCCAGTAGTTTTTATTCCCTATAATTGACATATATTGTCTAGCTAATGTTTCTAATACTCTGTCTTTCTTGAATGGTAGTGGTTCTGTCACAGGGCAATATAGCTATTTTTAAAGCATTTTATTTAATAAAAATGGAAGAAAAACTGGGAAAGTAAAAAAATAATTCTTACTGTTCTCTTTTCAGCCAAGGATCTCATTCAAGTGGGTCTTTTGGTGCAAACTTGCTGACAATACCAAAGCAAAGATCATCTTCTGTGACATTGACTCATTATATAGGTCCCAGACGAGCAGGTAAGATCATGCAATTTATGCAGCTTAGTGACATGGCACAAGACAGCAGTTAGTACATCATGTGTTACATTTGGGTTTTTTTTTTCATATAAAGGTAGTACTAAAATAACATCAGCATGTTCGTGTTGTTTAAATCTAGTCTTTGTAAACAGCCATGTTTTTATTGTGACCTGAACTCCATGTCATGTTTGTTTTGGAAGGTGCTTCTCCTGGTCTGAGTCCTGTGGGTTCGCCCAGTCATGGATCTGTCTCCAGCGGGGCTTTCAGCAACTGGTCACCTGTAGAATTTCCTGATACCGCTGATTTCCTTACAAAACCGAGCATTAATATACATAAGCCTCCAGGATACACATCTAGCTCTCCAGATTTTCAGCAGCAAGTTAAAACACCTGTAGGTTATATGTGTAGCAGGTACTGTAAACTCTGTTACATATTTGGTAACTTCATGTGTGTTGAAAAGAATAGAGTTAAAATGAAAAAATTTAGCTACACCTATGCATCTGCTAGGATTGAAAAAAGGGCACATGATCTCATAATAATCTGTAACTGTATTATCCTGGGGAAACTAAAGAATGGTCTGTGTATGTCATTGATTTGAAATGGCCCATCTCTCACAACAGCTGTTATTTTAGAGTAACAATATCCTATGGATTTTTAGAAAAGAAGGACTTCTTACTTGGGAATTGAATTCTGTATTCCTGAATACTTTCTGAGTAATGAGCTCTACTTTATTAATGCATGGAGGTGAGTCCGGGGGAGGTGATGGTTGATTGTTTAGCACAGACTAAATCTTTGTGTGCCAAATTTAGGAGAAAATACTAAGGTCACTTGGAGGGACCTTCAAAAGCCTTTTTAAGAAAAGTAATCTGCAGATATTTTTCAGTAGAAGACATCAGTAGCAAAAGAAGAAAATTACTGAATGTTGTAAATATTTTTCATGTATTCTGTAAGCTGTGGACGTCAGATACTCAAACCTGTTCCAACACCAGAACCAGAATCTGCAGAACACAGAGACAGAAAATCAGGTGGGATTTCAAAATAGACAAATATTTGATATCAACTTGCTGCTTTTTTTTTCCCTAGGCCAGTTAACTTAAAATTTTTATATTTCTACATAAAATTTTTCCTGTACTTTAACTCATATGCATATATTTTACTTTATTTTGTGATTTAGAATAATCAAGATAACATAAAATATTGCCTGCTTCATAGTAAGGATTTTAAAACAGGCTTCCACTCATACCTTTATAGTACTCCATATATCACACAAGTTCTCTGCCAACTCAGCTAAACTAATCACTGAACCAATTTTTGCAAATAAAAAGTTAGTTTTGGCTTTTCTCAATCTTCAGATAAGTTTTGTCCAATCCATTTTGTCTATTACAACTTTTTTGTTTTATAATTCTTAAATAAAATGGCTTAGAAACAAGCTGGAACTTATATTTCTGTGAATAATCTGTATGACCAGTTCAAAAATTATTAGACAGTAGTAATTCACAAATAAATTATTGATATAGTATTTATGTGTTTTCTTTCAGGTGAAATTGGAAGTGCTAATGTTTCAAAAGAATCTTTCCACCATACAGAGAAGAAAAAAGATGAAAGGAAGGAAATGATCGATCAAACACAAAATAATCTGCTTGTAAGCATGTAATTGCAAAAAAAGCTTGCAATAACTTTTATCAATACAGTATTCCTTTATAATTTCTAACGTATTGTGAAGAGGTCTTTGCATTGCTAAAATTGTAATTTCTAAAGGGAAATGATGCATTGTTGGAATTCAAATTTTTATTTAACAATTGTTTATTTCTAGCTTGCATAAATTTTACTAGCAAATGACAAGAAGGCTGGTCATTGTATGAAGTTTTTATTGATTAAAATTGATTTGTGCATATTTAATGTTGAGAGTATGCTCAAACAGTGATCAACTAGTATTTTATCTTGGAAGTTCCAGTAAGACTTACAAATGAATGTTGATACAGTGCAGTTGATTGGAAATACAGGGATACAAATGGTTTATTCTTTAGTAACATTTTGGATTTATATATCAGGTTTCTTAAAACTTGTTCAAATAATGAACTGGTAAAGCTCAGTAAATATCTGGTTAGCCTATGCATATTTTTGCTTTGTTTTATTCACTCATCTTGTTTAAAAAGAAGTAAGAAGGAAAATTTAGCACCGTCTCAGAAAACGCTGGAATCTGCTGCCCCAGTATGGGAAAAGTCAAGCCCTTAACTGTGCTATTTGTACTATTGATTTATGATTTTATCATGGCTGTAGTTACAGCACCATTCAATTTCACTAAAGTTTTATCGTTTTCCTGGCTTTTTTTGCCAGCTCAACTGATAAATTAGTTTTCATTGTTATTTTAGGGATGATAAAGTATCTTAATCTCATACAGGTGGAGCAGAGTTATACAGTAGAAACAATGTTATTAGACCATGATTCACTAATGGAGAAGATGAACAATTGGAATTTCCAAATTTTTGACCTTGTAAAAGAAATGGGAGATCAGTCTGGAAGGATCCTTAGCCAGGTTTGTTGTCTTTTGTTATATGAGGGAGGGTATGTAAAGTTGTTGTGTTTATATATTTTATTTAAACCATGAAGATGTTTTGCAGTCAACATATATATGAATGCTATCTTGACAAGTAGAAGTATGATTTCTTGCGTGCTCCATCTCGTAAACCATAAAAAGTGTTTTGTCTATAGACAACTTGTTCCAAATTTTCTGAATTTTGTTCTCAATGTAAAAATAGGTTAGACTCGCAGTGACTAGGTTTTGTCATAATATGCCATTTCCTGTGAAAAATTGTCTCCTGCTTTCAGAATGACTACCTTGTTTGTCAACCATTTCTTTTTTCTTTATTTCAGTAAAATATTTCTGCCAGCGCTACACCTGTGGGGGAAGAGAAGTGATCTTTTAGGCAGTCTTTTGCCTCTTGATCCTACAAACAATGGGATTTTTTTTCCATGCTGCTTTCTGCATGTAGTATCCCTTTTATCTCTTTCTGACTTACTACTAAGCTCTTTTGTGCAGTTTCGTGTTGTGCTGAAGCCAATCTACTGGCAGGTGCAAAAGTATGATCCTGTTTGCTCTTTCCCAGCTTCTCTCATTTATCAATGTCATCTGGAAGCTTCTCTCTCTTTCTTTATAGTGGATTAGCAACCATGGAGCTATAGTAGAGCTGGATTTGCTTCTGATCTGCCTACAAAATATTTCTATTGCCAGTATCTTAGTTTTCTACCCTGGAGTAGAATGCATGTTATTTTTGTTCAAGATCAGTGTTAGGAACAAGCAGCTGGAAGGAAACAAGTTAGAGACACTTTGGTGCAGTTGGAACCACAAGCCTGCACCTGTACTGAAGTCAGGAATAAACAATGGGGATAATTTCATTTTTGTCATTAGACACCGTTTTTTCTTACATAACGCACAATATTCTGGGTATTGTATTAAATCTTCAATTAGCCTTGTTTGATCAAACGTTTTCAGATCTTTTGTCACCTGACTTAGTTCAAGTGTTAAGGTACAGACTAGAATGCCACAATCCACTTTTGAGTGGTGTTTTTACAGCAGGATGCTAGTACTCTGTGATCCCCATTGGCTTGCATTCCATTTGTGTGCAGTCTAGGGGATAGTTGAAACCTCCAAGTACTTTAGTGTACAGGTTTTGACTCTGTGTATCACAGAATCTGTGTATCACTTCTCCCTGATACTGTGTGTATGTGTATGATTTCTCCTCCTCCCTCTCCCATCCCAGTCCTTTTGCCTGTTGTGCTGCAAGCACCTGAGACAAGTCTTACTTAAAAGACAATTAAAAACTGAATTTTAACATCTATTTTAAGGTTCTGAGATTGGGTCTGTGAAAGGGGGTTGGTTAGAACTGGTGGAAGGAGTGATGTCCCCTCGTTTTGCTCTCCTGTTCCTTTGAGCTCCTCCCACACTTCAGAGCCTCTGTTTCTCTCATGTCTAGGACAAAAGTTACAAAAATGAGCAGCAGTCACTTGTTTTAAAACGTTTTCTTAATATTTGCAGCCTTGTGGGGTGATTAAGGTGGTGAAGTTCACTAAGTTCTACATGTAAACCATAATATATGTTTTATATATATATAGGTGTTCTGAATACATTTTTGAAATATTTTTTTCTTTTACCAACTGCCTTTGTTAAAAACACCCAAAAGTGTCAAAATTAAACACAATGTTGAGACGTGGTTTTGTTTGTTTGTTTGTTTGTTTTGGTTTTTTTAATAGTGATGACTGATGCCAGAGTTAAGTAATTGGAATTTTTTAATAATAACTCAGAATATAGATTTCTTCTTTTTAGGTCAGTAATGGAACAAAGCATGAGTTACTTACCTGACAAAAAAAATTGGGGAATACTATTAAAAATAATCAATTGTGCATAGAATTTATCAGTAAGGAAATAAAAGCTTTTATTATTATTCTGCATTGAGAGGATAATAAAAATCCACATTTTTGTGCTAAAAAAATAATTAAATATATCTTTATGACAATAGCATTTTGATAATCTTTAGTGGAATTTCAGTAATTTCCAATTCTGTCGGCAAGAAAAATTTTAAAACATTAATATTTTTGAAGTTAAAAAAGCAGTATATGCACAGGTATGTTTTTCAGACTAAACTTAATTTTAATATATATTTAGGTAACTTATACCTTGTTTCAAGACACTGGCTTGTTTGAAATTTTCAAAATTCCATCTCAAGAATTCATGAATTACTTCCGTGCACTAGAAAATGGCTACAGAGATATTCCCTGTAAGTACTATCCAATTACATTTGGGTTTTGTATATATCAGTGTATTTCCTTTAGTGTGTGTATTTGTTTAATGTTTAATACAGAAGTAGGCAGTGTCTGAGCTTAGTACATTTTTAATGAATACACTTGACAGAATTTAGAACTGACTGAATGAATTGCAGGACAAAATGGGTGGACTCTAAAACTGAATTTGTTAATATGTTAGTTGAAAATAATCTTAAAGAATCTGACTGAGTAGTTGAATCAAACATACTGAATTTACTGGGAGAATATTTGTTGATTTAACAGAAATTTGGGTTAGCTCCTTAATAAAATAGTAAGAAAATAGAGAATTTTGATGGTAATTATCCATCTTGCTGTCTAGGGCAGCCAAATTTATTGGAAAACAAAGCAAAAAACATACTTGCCCTGCACACCCTCCCACTCCCTCATGTCGTGGATGTTTGTCCAACTCAGGTGCTTGTAGGTATCAGATTTCCAGCCACTCCAGTGGCTTACCATCATTGATTTAAAAGGTCACTTAATCCCTTCCTGACTCCTAAGTAGGATGAGGTGTGCATAGACAATGTTTGATGTTTATCTAACTTACTTCCTAAAACTGTTTGGTGATACATAGAGCCTCTACGAACAATTTCAATTCAAATTTTCCTTTATATTTAATCAAAATCTCACTTATGCATTTGGTACATTACATTTTTTTTCTTCTTCCATTTGATTATATTTCACATAATGTTTTTATTATATCTTGATAATTTTCAGATCACAATCGTATCCATGCCACGGATGTTCTCCATGCAGTGTGGTATCTGACAACACGGCCCATTCCTGGATTTCAGCAAACTCACAATGAGCATATAATGGAAAATGAAATGGGTATGTATTCACCTAGGTTATTTTTCTGTTTTGCTGGAGAATGTTTCAATGAAACTATAATAAGTAAACCAAATTACTCTGGAAGAAAACAATTATTCTTATCACTAATTTTTTTTTTTTGTATTCTAATATAAGGCCGTAGAAAAATCACAAAGTTAGCACACACTGTTCAGAAATATCATGCAGTTGACTTTTAGAAAAAATTATTAGATGAGTAATGGTTAGTTTGTTAGCCAAGAGTACTGGTTCACTTAATAAATTTTCTGTGCTGAATGAAACCTCAGTACTCTGCCACAGTTAGGGTATTTTTAGCATTTGAAATACATTAGACTAATATTTCTTAACTTTATTGGAAAGTTAAATAGACCAAAGAAAAGATACCAAAGTATTTAACTTAATTGAAGTTCTCCTTAATGGCTTTATTGTAAGAATGACTATTTTTGAATTCTGTATTAGGTATCACATGCAGACTTTCAGGCATTACATGGCCATCCTAACAATAACTGCATAAGAGCATCCTTGAAAGAGAAATAAAGGCTCCAAATTCAGATCTTGTGTGAAGTTACTTCCAATGAACCTTGCTTTTGTGTTGTCTCTGACTTCATGGAACTAACTTTTAAACATAAATTTGTAGCTTTTACTGAAATGTATCCTGTAAGTAAAGTATAACTATTTTAAACATAGACTTTCATAGTAAATGGTTTCTATTTCTGAAAAATGAAATGAGGAAATCAAGCACACTCTGTTTTACATGTGCAGTAAAAAGAGACAAGATGCAAGTCATGGCTTTTAAAGGGCTGGAATTTTAAGAAGTAAATTGTGAACTGTACAGAATATGTTATTTCTCCCTTACTAATTAGCCCTTCTGCAGTCACCTTTCTTTTTTCCCAGGTTGTCCATATCCACCAATTGCAGCCTATTGCCTTTTCTAAGTGTTAAATGTGTTGGGACTGGACACTTGACTGGAAGAAAGTAAAGTGGCAAAAATCCTTTTGTTCTCTTTTACAAAAAGAGTAAAATTAGAATAAGAAATTATAGTCTTATTGTTTTGAAACTCTTCCAGTCTAAATGTTACTAGGATTTTTAATCCTTGCTTATTCTACTAAGGTGAAAGTGTTCCTTTTTCATTTTGTGCTGATGAAATAAGAGCTACTGTTTTTTTTCTTTTTTTCTTTCTTTTTTTTTTTTAAGTAGTGACTTTGTAAATGAGAAACTGTGAATCTCTTATTATGCAAATATTTTTAACTTAATGCCCTTAGTTCCTTTTGCAATAATTTCTGCTGTCCCCCAGGCTTTTCCTATAGGCCTGCAAGTTCAAGATATGGGCAAATTATAGAAATACTAAGGGAGATACTGTTTGATCTTTTCTTGGTTGGAGGCAAACTGTAGATTTCTCTCTTAATGCTGTCATTTTAAGAAGGCAATGAAATTCCAGGTATGCCTGACAGCTGGAGGTCTTTAGCAGCACAATAATAATGGGAAGGCAAAAATATGACCTAACAGTGATGTGTAACCATTGGTACCCATGTGGATTTTCCAAGATCTGTAGTTTGGACTTTGAGATGTACACTTTTGCTAGTTTTTACCCCTTCTCTTCTTTCCCTTCCATGGAACAAATACCTACAAGTGCATTTTAATAATGAAAATCTTGGATTGTTATTGTTGTTTTCCAAACTAAATGACAACTGTACTGCAATCAAGAGACATGGCCTAGATGACCAGTGTCCCTTGTTCCACTAGATTGCCTTTTGTGCTTGCTGGAACATTCCTCTGAATGCTTTTTCTGCAGCACAAGTGTAGCTGAAAAAGAAGTGGCTTCCTCTCATGACTTCTAAGGCACTGCACAGTTTTGAGGATCGAGGCAAATCTCTCCGTGATGAATTTGCAGCTTTTCTTCAAAAGTGTTGGTTTATCTATTAACAATAGTAAGACTTTTTCTTTTTTAAAGTGTAAGTCTTTCTCTGCCAATTATTCAGCTCCTTAATTACAAGGATAACCATACTATGTTCGCAATAGTGTCGGGTTAGGTTAAAATGTATTACAAATGAAATACTGTTCTAAAAAATATTTTATTTTTGTGCTTTCAATTTTTTTTAGAGGAAGCCAGTGGTATTGCCCCTGCTCAAGTCAGCTATATTTCTTCAAAAAGTTGTCCCATTGCTGATGACAGTTATGGTTGTTTGGCATCAAACATTCCTGCTTTGGAACTGATGGCTTTATATGTAGCAGCTGCCATGCACGATTATGATCATCCTGGTCGTACAAATGCTTTTCTAGTGGCCACAAATGCACCTCAGGTAAGACATTCTTTAACCAGAAAATTATTTGACTGTGTCTGAAATCAGAATAAAGAAAATTTTTCTCTTCTATATGCCTACTGTAACCTGTTTAGGATCATTTGCCCAATTTAAGAAATTGAGAAATTAATTTGAACCGTACTTGTGTAATGTTTTTATTTTCTTCCCTGATAAATTCTGATGTGTTTTGTACCTATTGGTTGTGTATGTACGTAAAAACAGTTTCCATTTTACTAAATTGAAAATAATGACATAAATCAATGCAGGTTTGAGTAGGGGATTATTTCATAGAGAGCTGGCCCCAGCACTGTCTCAGCAGCTAATTCATGGATATCTTACATTTTGGGAATCCTCTGAAATCTAATGTTACCTGCAATTACTGTGAAAACACAGGTTCCTCTAATAATCCAATTAACTGCAGCACCTAATAAGAGAATTGGGATTGTTCAGCCTAGAGAAGAGAAGGCTCTGGGGTGACCTAATTGTGGCCTTCCAGTACCTGAAGGGGCCTACAAGAAAGATGGAGAAGGACTATTTAAAGAGCGTGTAGTGACAGGGCAAGGGGGAATGGCTTCAAACTGACATTGGGTTTAGACTCGATATTAGGAGGAAGTTCTTCACTGTGAGAGTGGTGAGGCACTGGAACAGGTTGTGCCATCCCTGGCAGTGCTCAAGGCCAGGTTGGATGGGACTCCGAGCAACCTGAGGAAGGAGATGCTATGCACTTCAGGGTCTAAAAGGCAAAGACAAGAGGTAAAGAAAAATAAAGCTGAATGAAATAGCAGATAGAAAATCGGGGTCGGAAGAATTGGAATGAAGAGCACTTCGAGGAGGAAAAGATGCCTGAGCTGCATGGTGAAATATTTTTATGTTATGGGTGGAATATTGTCTGAGGAAGGATATTTATGATGGCTATTTGGATGTATTTTAATAAGTTAGAGACAAGAAACTTATAGTAACCACAACATCAACAACACTTAATCAGAAACCGATATGACTTGTCAGCAGATAGAGACTTTAAAATGTAATTTTCAGTAAGTTTTCAATAATTTCTTATGCAAAAAGAGTTTAGGATATTGGCAGTTAAATATTTCTCCTGAAAACAGTATACAACAAAGAACAAAAATAAACAACACAGACATTCATCTTCAATTTTCAAAGATATAAACATTCATTTTGTTCATGTTTTCTGAATTTTTTCAGAGACTTTTTTTAGGTTCTATCTAATTTATATTCAATTAATTAATTTCTAGGCTGTTTCATATAAACATGGAAGTTGTGAGTAAAATCTATTACTGTTTTAATATTTTAGTTAACTCATTTACAGTTAAAATGTACAGTATTAAACATAGCACTTTGAAAACTAGTGATAAACATTTCCCATTAACAACAGTTCTCATATGCTTTGGAGTTCTTTTTGTGTTTGGTTGTTTGTTAGTTTTTGTGGTTTGGGTTTTTTTTTGGTTTTTTTTTGAAAGAATACTGGAATTAAGAGGAATTAAAGGGATATACTTGGATCTTTCTTTGGTCCACATACACACACTCTAAAGTCTACATTTTAAGTGGTTTGTATATGTGTGCCTACAGTCTGAATGTAGCTGGCACCAAGATATTGTTAAGGGCTTGTAAAGAAGGAAAAAACTGGTAACTGTTGGGTTTGGTTTTTTTCCCTCATCTGTCATTTTTGTGTCACTTTAACCCCAAAATTAGAAGGCAAAACATAATTTCCAATTTTTTTTTGTTTTGTTTTACCTAAGACTTGTTTCTAACTAGCCCTTAAACTTCAAAATATTTAATTATAACTTTAAAACTTGACTCTGTCATTTATGATCCTCTGGTTTTTTTGTTTGTTTGTTTGTTTTTCCTGTAGGCTGTTCTCTACAATGACAGATCAGTCTTAGAAAATCACCACGCTGCTTCTGCCTGGAATCTTTTCTTATCACGACCAGAATACAACTTTTTATCAAATCTCGATCATGTAGAATTCAAGCGTTTTCGCTTCTTGGTGATTGAAGCAATCCTTGCCACAGATCTCAAGAAGCATTTTGATTTCCTTGCAGAATTTAATGCCAAGGTTTGTTACATTTTAGCATCTGCACTGATCTGGTCCTGATATACTCATGTTATCATTGCTTCTCAGTAGTTGTTAGCTAATAACTTGCATTTAAGTTTTATAATATTTGAGTTTAAGTTATTAAAATGCAAATAGAGTATTTCCTTTGTACAAGTAAATTGTAGATTGTTTGTAGATTGCCTGATAAACCTAGCAGGTGTGACATTGGGGCTTACAGGAGACCTCGATCATGTCTCACGTTTCCATCTTCTGAGAGATAATAAATAAGAGAAAAAACCTTTTTTTTCTTTTCCTATATAAGACAAAAAGTGATATAGGAAAAACTATTGCAAGTTTCTGTTGTACAAAACCTGAAATAAACCAAAACCAAACCCACTGATGAATAGTTTTAATTTAATTTTTAAAAATGTGTGTGCTTAATCCAGGTCAATGATATCAACAGTAATGGTATAGAATGGAGCAATGAAAACGATCGACTACTGGCCTGTCAAATATGCATCAAACTGGCAGATATTAATGGCCCAGCCAAAATTAGAGAGCTGCATCTGAAGTGGACAGAAGGCATTGTTAATGAATTTTATGAACAGGTGGGTGTGGAAAAGGTAATCTACTCTTTTTTTAATGATTCTTTGCTTTACCAATGGTTTAACTAAATTAAGCATAATTTCTTGTGTTAAATCTTCAGGTAAGATATTTCCATCTTCTCATTCTGAATAGTAAAAATTTTATTTTCATGGGTAGCTTACGTACATGATCTTTCAGTTTCTATTAATTGTGTTACAAAGCAAGTTCCTGGCCAATGTTGTCCCTTTTTCAGATATTAGGGGTTGTTTTGCAGGGGAGAGGTTCTTTTCATAGGATAATGCTGATAAACCAAAATTAATTCTTCCACTGTGGGAAGTAAAAATCACAAATATGTTTCCAGGTCAAACAATATGTACAAAATCTACAAGACTGGAAATGTATATTCACCTAACTCTTAGTGAAAAGACAGAGGATATTTCAAAACTTTGAAAATGAAATATTAAGAATAAACATTAGTAACTAGCAGTATTAAAATGTAAATAATAATTTTAAAAAGGAAGTTCCATAAATAATCATATCAAGATTAAGTGGAAAAGATCTGAAAATTTGTTGCCTATTTTTATAATAACAACTTCTATAAGTCCCCCAAAATATATTCTGTATTCTCTGTTATTTTTCTGTAGTCACCTTCCTGAGGAGTTAACTATTTATGAGGCAACAATCAAGGATTGAAAAATATTTTTTCAAACTAGGAAGATAAAAGTAAACAATAAAAGTCCTTTGGAGATTTAGGTAGCAGCAATAATAATCTGAAGTGCTTACACTTACTGTAAGACTTTAGTATTCTAAGTTGCTCCTTTATGAAACAAACTTTTTCTTATAAAACTATCAGGTCCATGGAAGTACTGAGATAAATGATTATAACTCAGATTTTTCTATGAACAACTTCAATTTTTTTCTTCTCCAGTTTATAAAACGGGAAGAAAGCTGCCCTGTAAATGCAGAGGAATAACAGGCACAAGGATATCTCACAGCAAAGAAATATTATGGACTATGCAAATCTCAGCCATAATGTGTCTTTATTTTAAATTGACCTAATTACATTTTCATTCATTTAGTCTGTACTGTTATTGCCTCCAGTAAAAAGATCATGTGATGGTTCAGGGAATCATAGAATATCCTGAGTTGGAAGGGACCACAAGGATCATCACGTCCAGCTCCTGGCCCTGCACAGGACCATCCCCAAGAATCACACCATGTGCCTGAGAGTATCATCCAAATGCTTTTTGAATTCTGTCAGGCTTGGTGCTGTGACCGCTTCTCTGGGGAGCCTGTTCCAGTGTCCAAAGAGCCCCTGAGTGAAGAAACTTTTTCTAATATCCAACCTAAACCTCCCCTGACTCCACATTGTTTCCTCAGGTCCCATCACTGGCCACCAGAGAGAAGAGATCAGTGCCTGCCCTCCTCTTCCCCTCATGAGGAAGCTGTATACTGTAGTTCCTTGGTTCCTTAAAAGTAATTTTTAAAATAAAAATTTAAAGTTAATTTTGTGAGAAATTCTGATAATTTTTTAATTTCTTTTTCAGGGTGATGAGGAAGCAAGTCTTGGATTACCTATAAGCCCCTTCATGGATCGTTCTTCTCCACAGCTTGCTAAACTGCAAGAATCTTTCATCACTCACATAGTTGGTCCCCTTTGTAACTCCTACAATGCGGCTGGGTTGCTTCCAGGGCAGTGGGTTGATGAAGAGGAGGAGGATGCAGAAAGTACTGAAGATGATGATGGTGCACAGTTAGAGAGTGATGATGAAGAAATGGAAGATGATCTTATTTTAAGTAAGTTTCTGTATTTCAGTTGGTGCATAGTTGTCATTTAATAGATTCAGATCAGCAATGACAGTTGAAACTGAGTAGTACAAATTTTGTAGGTTTTTCTATTATGCTGCTTCATAAATTTTACTCTTTCAATAAAATTTTTGTTACTGCCAGAAGATTTGCAACTTGAAACAGAAACTCATTGATGTCCTTTGCCATGCCACTATTTAAATACTCATAATAAGCATTCATATGTCTTGTTCAAACTTACATCTCTTCTGCAATGTGCCTTTGGTTTTCTATGTGTAAAATACAATTGCTTTGAATGTCAAACAATCAAATATGCTTATAATTTTGCAGAAGTTCAAAGAAAAAAAGGTAGACGAATATTTTGCCAGCTAATACACCATCTCAGTGAAAATCACAAAATATGGAAGAAAGTCATTGAAGAGGAAGAAAAAACCAAAACCGAAGGAGCTAAACTGCTGACTGAAATCTCACCTTTACCTCAAGCAGATGAAATTCAGGTTATTGAGGAAGCTGATGAAGATGACGAACGACAATTAGGGGAAGACAAGACATACTAAGAAAACTCCAGTGGTGTCCAGTATGATGACAGCCTACGTTTTTTCCACTGTGCTGACTTTAGCCTGACACAGTTTGCATAAAATTGAAAGGCCTTAATACTGTGAGAGGATTCTTTTTACTCTAGTGGAATCCCACTCCTATGCACTTTCGCCACACAGAATATGAAACTTTATTCAGAGATTGAATATTGTATACCCTGATGCAAAGTTCTTTATGCCTTAGTTGGTATAAAATATCCTGATATAATGCTGCCTTGCTGAATATGGAACTCTTCTTTTCCCTGAGGTACCTGCAGTTTTTAAAAACATTCAGTGACTTCAATTACCAAAGTGGCAAGAACTTTTCGCTAACCAGGAAACGCAGGATGAATCCTAATATTGTCTTGAGTTGCTTATTTCATGTTGTTTTTGAACATGAATGAGAAAAGGTCTGTGCCTGTATGAAAACTATGTTACTGTTGCAGTGCAAGCCTGTTGTGGGGTGTCTACTTAGTGCAGTAGTGTGCTTAATGTAGTCATCTCAGAGCAACTGTTCAAGGACTGTGACATAAATACTGAATTCTGATATTTGTGGTTTAAAATAAGAAAAGAAGATCCAGGTGCATCTATTTCTGATGCTTTTTATTATTGTGCATAATCTGATGTTTTATTTTTGCAGAAAATATTCAGGTTTGCAGTGGATGTTCATGATAATTCGTTGAATACAAGGCCATTATCATCTGTTGCCTTGCTGTTTTGTGGTAGAACATTAAAAACCTGTTCCGCTACTTAAATTATGAAGGAATTTTTTTCTTTTGGTCAGAAGTCATGTTATATTTCCTGCCCTTACTCAGGTTCACGTTTAAAAACAAGTCAGCTACATCATAGATTTTTATCTTGCACCGATTTCCAATATTAAATTTTAAGGAAATAAGATCGTATCTCATTTATTCTTTGTATGTAAAGCTTTAGGAGAATTAAAGAGGGTTTTTTTTAAAAAAAAAAGACATGAACTACTGTTTCAAAATGGCTATTTTAATTTGCCCCACATCTTTTCTTCCATCACAGACACAGCTTATATCACCTTCAAATTTGATGTACATCCTGAAATACATATATGGAAACCAGAATGTGAAAATTTTGTGTAAAGTTTTGAATCACAGCACATCACTGTGCTGTTTTACATTTTAGATTGTTGAGTTTTAAAATAGGAAACTTAGACATTCCACACAAATGTATTATTAGGAACACTACCATTGTAGGTCTAATTTGGAAAAAAACAAACAAAAGAAGGCATAAATTTAGGCTATAAGTAAGTAAGCAAGCCACAAATAAACCTAGTTTTAAAAGTGCACCTTTTAGTACTAAACATTTATATGCCATGTAGTTGAATTCAATAAAAATCAAATGCACGTGTGTGCCATTGCTAAATGTATCTTAGCAATTTGTGTTTACATTTACATCAGTTGACTTGAAAAAAAAGGTAACATTTCTAAGATAACCTTGAGTACATTGTATTACACTATTTTACACAAATTTTTATTCTGCTCTTTGATTGGCCAGTTTAAATCAATGAAAGGGGTTTTTTCCATTTTTCACGAATAAGCTTTTTGTTGATCCACTTAAAAGACCACTGAAACGTGCTTTGCTATTTTATATCTTCAGTGCAAAATCCCCCTTTACTGCCATTATTACTATCACTGCATTTTTTTTTTGTAACATGAGCAGTGTTAAAAACAGATATTTCTGTCATTAATAAAGTGTTGCACTATTGAAGCTGGCACTTATTGATCATGCAGTTGTATGTCTCTTGGTCATATGTTTTCCTAACAGATAATGTGAAGACTACAGAAACTCTACTTCTTTCAGTATGCTGTATTCTCAGCATTTTATGTTTAGCCTGTGTGCTTGTAGATATAAAATATCATTTTAATACTGTTTAGTATCATCTTGCTTTACCTGAAAACATGATACAAATTAGTTTGTCTAAAGTCACTGTTCTATTATTTTACATGATAGGTTTCCATTTTTAGTTTCCCTTTAAAAATTATTATTAAAAAATAATGAAATAATAAGAAGGCAAACGTAACACTTCATTTTTTTACTATAGCACTGGCAGTATTTATATCTGGTGAAAACTTTCCCAGCAACTTTCTTATCTCAGGTTTCCCTTAAACTCTGTAGAAATACTGAAGCAATTTTAAAATTCAGTAAGAAGTAGCAAACCTTTTGGAAAGCAAAGCTTTTCCAATTAGATATTTTCAAGTTACATAAGCTTGATTTGAAGATATTTTTAATTATGAATGTATTCAAAATCCCCCTTAAAATGTCTGTTACTTACGTATGCACAGTATGGGACTAATTATTACTCTAAGAGGAAGGGGAAAAGAATGTACAAATGTCAGCAAAGGTTGGTTCAGGGCATGTTTGCAGAAGTGGATGTAGCTTTAACTAAAGGTGCCTTAATCTTTCAAAAATGGTAATGAAAGGGTGTTTGAATGTTGATTGAGCTGTTGTCAAAAAGAACATCTCTCCATATAAGGTGTAGCACTCTTATTCTGGTAGCAACTCGCTGAGAAATTGCAACCAAATAAAATGTGTGATCACACTTCAATTCACAGCGACAAAGAACACACAGAAGAACACACTTGAAATACTTTCTAATGAAACACTGCTTTTTCTTTGTTCAAGAAGTGGACCAAATTAGCCTACACTGAAGTTTACGCTGATGCAGCAGATCCACGTTTTATGCATAATATTTTCAGGTTTGAGTCTCCCATCTCCTCATTGCTTTCTTTTACGATGTATGTCAGATTACTTGCTCCCATGCATACAGTGCATACAGAACTAGACTACAAAGTTTTCAATAAGGACAAAATTCTCCTTGTGTTTCTGGAGACCTCTGGATATTATGGAGGTACTAAACTATCAAAATTAATTACCTGGATCCTCTTCCCATGAGTTCTTCCTCCATGACAAAGTTAAACGGTGAGTCTAAGGTTCAAAATGAAAGGAATTGTGTAACATTACTTAAGGTAAGTTCAAACTAACCAAGTTTGTGTAACACCTGCTTTGCTTTGCGCATAGAGCTGTTTCTTTGTACTTCTTGCATTCGGTTTTAACCACAACCATGGCAGGTGAATCAGCAAAAGGAGTTAGCAGAATTCAAGAGCTCGCTTTTAGCTTTGGTGCTTCCTCCTAGGCAGGCGTAGTCGAGGCTGAGCTTCTGGATCCTCTGAAAGCAGGCACAGAATTTGAGATAATCCAGTGTGTGTTATTGCCCAGAGAGGTTGGAGTCTCCCTCACTGGAGATGTTCCAGAACCATCTGGATTCAATCCTGTGCCATGTGCTCTAGGATGACCCTGCTTGAGCAGGGAGGTTAGACCAGATGACCCACCGTGGTCCCTTCCAGCCTGACCCAGTCTGTGATTCTGTGTGGCACTGACATTCACATGTCAGAACTTTCCCATTTGTCCAAAATACTTTTGAGAAGTGTCTCATACTCTGGTGAGTGTGAGATTAGGAATCTCAGTCTCAGAGGCATGTTTTGGAGCAAAAGGATGGAATTTGCTTAGAGCATGAGAATAAGAGGATGAAAGGATGACATAGACACACAAATATACAAAAGATATTGTGATGAGAGATGCTGTTTCTTGTCTCAAGCCAGTTCATATTCAAAATAATATGGAAACAGGATATCTTTGGCAAGTTAGAATACTTGGATTGTTAAAAATTAAATAAAAATAGTAATGAAAACAATAATAGAATTATCAGAACTTTAATAGTGGTGCAAGTTTTAGAAAATTGATTTTTCTGCGGCCAATGAAGATTAGATGAGAGAAAATAAATGCAGGAAGTTGATTAAATGAGATACAAAAAGTATGATCAAGACAGTATTTATTGTGCTTTTTTTCCTCCAGCTTTCTTCAGAATTGTGTTCTGCACAACATGCTGCTTCATTCATGTCGATGTTAAGGCAAATGAGGTAATGAATTGCTTTCATTTTTGCAATGAAGAACTTTCCTTTTAATATCTTCTGGAGTAAGCTTTTAACTTGCTATGAAAAATATACTGTAGATTCTCAGAGATGAAACTGTCAAAAGAACACAACTGTTAACTACTCCCTATCTGGTCTTAATTTAATAAGGCCATAAGCAGTGAGTGTATTTGCCCTCTGTTAAATGCAAATGAATAACATGTTTCAGAGGAAAGAAGAAACAGAAAAGAAAGCTGATGGACTAAGCTGCTGTAGGATAAACATTCCATTGCACTTGAGTTTCTAGTTGGCAGTGACCCTCCTGGCATAGTGTACATACCCTGTATCCTTATGAATCCAACTAATAGATGCAGAACTCTTAAATTAAGAACCTCAATGATTTTGTTGTCCATTTGTTACTGTCATTTCTCGAAGACATTTCTGGCTTAGACTTGGTTAGTCTCATTTCTGGTATCTTCAGTACTCTAAAACCCTACAAAAAAACAGAGTAACTAGCAGTTGGTCGTTTTTGTTAATAAAGCATTAAGCTGTAGAAGGTGGTTCCAGTAAAGAAACTGTTTTCCTTTGATTCTGAGATTGAAACATCTGTCCAGAAATAGTCTGAATTTAAATGCTACTGTGATACACTCCTGAACAATGAATGCTTAAAGTATGTGAGTGATTAATGCTTACTTGGTTCTGTGTGACACTACAGACACCCTTTAAAAAGGGCACAACATGAACAGAAATGTTGGACCGGAAGTTTTTTTTTTTGGAATCTGTAGGCCGTGAGTCATCTTTTGATTTCTGTACTTCAAGAGATCACAGGTGATGGCAACTGATGTCTGTGGTAGGTTCTGCTGCACAGGCTGTGCTACCTGGCAGAATGTTACTGTCTGTGAAATGCTAGTAAAGAGAGTAAAAATCTTCTAGTGAGGAGAAACCTTCCACCTTCTGGTTTACCTGTGAGGCTTCAGAAATAAAAAAAAGATACCATTAAACCAACTAAGCCTTTAACGGCAAGAGACCATAGTGTTTCAAATTATTCCTGCCATTCACCTTGTGATTTGTCCATGCTCTAAACATCTTGCCAAAAAACAGGTGATGAGTCACTTCTGACTCATCTCTCCAGATCAGCAGAACCCTTTGCACCTTGAATGAGATCAAAGTATTTTCATTTAAATTGCATATAAAACAAAAACTAAGGCTCAGCTTAAAATGCAAGTATTACACCAAAAATCCAGAGGATAACATTGACATTACTCACTGCACGTGGGGAGCAGACTGTAGACTTTGTCCCCTGTGCCAGTTAGATGTGAAAACTTGCTCCTTTATGTAGTCATTCAAATGGACTTGGTTTGCCTCTCTTTCTTTTGTCATGACATTCATCATACTAGAATTTATTAATCTCTCTGGTATTGCCAATTTATCTGACTCATATTAACTAAGCTTTCTCTCAGGCAAAGAAGTGAATGAAGAAGCCCTCCTATTTATCTTTGAGAATGGAATTTTGTAATCATTTTGTTCTATTCATCATAAATAAGTCATGACCAAAATACTGTTTCAGATGTCACACCCCAGGAAAAATATCTGTCCATTAGACAGATTGCAGAATTCCAGTACAGACCAGTGAGACTGATGACATGGTCTAAAGAGAAGGAGAAATATAAAATTAATTAAAGAGAATTTTTCCCTGTCGAGAGAAAATGAGACTCAAGTGAGATACTCTAAGGTTACTTAAGACTTCTTCAAAGAGTAATCAGAATAATGCTTTTGATGTTAATAGTATTTAGGAAAAGAAGTAACAGCTTTATATTGCAAGGTTCAACATGGTTCATTTTCTAAGGATTGAGAGGGCTGTGACTCACTGAAATAGATTGTCTTGGACTATTAAGGAAGTCTTTGAAAGTAAAAAAGAAGTCTGAAATATAGCTTTTAGAAAAACACATTAATGGATCAGATGAGTGAACTGCATAACTCACTGAGATCCTTTCTGGACCTATTTTTTAAATACTAGGACTAGAGATGAGATCTGATATGAATCACTTAAATACCAATACAAAATTGTGCACAGCTATAGAAAAAAGCCAAATAATAACATTATTTGTTGTGTACTGATCCTCTATTTCGGTGAATATTAAAATCTTTTCATTTACTGAGCATTTAACTGGTAATGCATCTCCCACCAGAAACAATCTTTTTATTTGTTGAGGGAGAGAGCTAGAATCCTCTTGAAAAAACAGATGAGGTTTGAAGCTCAGCCAAAGTTAAGAATCTATCTAGTTGTCAACTTGTGAATAAATGGAGATGCAGTAGCCAAAATGTTTTTTAAAAATATGATTATCTAAAGTTAGTTTGCTAAAGCTAATTATATTTTAAATATTTGTCAAGCCATATGAGCCTTTCTAGATCTTGAAAAATTGCATACTTAAGACATTGGGAAGTGTTGGACACTTTTGAAGATGATGTAATTCATATACTTACAAAAAGAATTAGTTTAAGTGATTGGGGATTTTTAGATAATTTTTAGTGTTTAGCACTAAGTTTTATTCCCATCAACAATGAATTATTCTTACAGTCTCTTTTCAAATTTATAATCATGACATTCATTATGCCACAAAGAACTTGAATATTCTATAGATTATACCCACAATTTACGATTAAGTAAATCCAGTATTGGTATGTTGCATTTCCCTCTATACTGTGGCAGTTTAGACCATACATTCTTTGAGAGAGAAATGGTATGTCTTTACACAATGTAAAATAAAATGGAACAAAATCTGAAGATGCCTTGAAGGGGCTTTAAAAAACAATTTTCATGTGTCCAAAAAAACCAATTAAATTAACCTCCTAAGCTATATAGGCACAAGAAGGGACGTAAGTACCTATGTTTTTCCAGGAAAAGGTAGACTTAAAAATTCTGCTGTGGTGCATGTTCAGCATAACTATTATTTTAAATGGGCTTATTGTACAAGTTGAAGACAACCAAAATGGCAGTTGGACTTCTTAATCAGGGATGCGTGTGGAGAAAGGAAACTTAATTACCTGAGAATAACTGGAATTCTTTAAAATGTTTCATCCACAGTGATTCTGTTACGTACCTTTCATTCCTTATTGGTATGAAATCCTACCTGGATTACCTTTATTAGTGAAGGACCTGAACAATGAGGCCTTGTTTTGGTGAAGGTATAAGTCTCCATTCGGCATACAGTGTGGTTCCTGTTGTCTAGATGGTAAGGGTGGGCCTAATGTAGTTAAGCATCCAAACAAATGAACTTTAATATAGAAATTCATCTTTTTAATGTGTAATAGTTTTTCATGCCTCTGATAAATCATAAAAGATTTCTTTTAAGTTTTTTAGAATGAGTGTAGAAAAGGAAGTCAGCATTTAAACAAAGCAGCAAAATAAATAGTAAATTTATTCTATTTTCTGGTAAATTGCTATAGGCCGGTCTATATCACATGTAAAATTTTAGGCAAGCAGCCATCTGCTGCAGTAATAGTAAGCTATTGGATTAGATTGCATATTCTTGTTATGCTCCATTATTTTAATGGGTTTAATCTATTTGGAATGTTACTTATTCAGAAGAATGTAACAAACATAATATCTCCTGAAGTCTGGCAGTCTTCCGAAGGAATGACCACTCTGGGTATGGGTTCTGTCTGATTCGAATGTCATCGAGGTAGTTGACAGCCTTCAAAAATACCTAAAGGGATAATCTAGAAATGGGAGAATCTGCTGATCCTCAATTTATATTGTTATGAAAGGACAGAGTAAGGCATAATATTTTCAGAATGGTTGTTTGATTGGATCTTGATTAGACAATGGGTTTGAATTGTGAGGCCCAGTACAAAAAAACCACCTTGGCCATGTAGCTTGTATGAAAATGCATGTCTGTATTTTCACAGAGCAATTTATACTGGCAATTGACCTTTCCAACTCTTATTAAACAGTCCCCTGTACTTCGCTTGTTATCTTGTGTATTCATCATTCCATCTTTCTCAATCAAAGGTAACTTGTGTCTTCACCAGTATGATTTCCTCCCTCTACCACCCTGCATTTATCCTGAATCCTTATGTTTTCCCATTTGATGCATTGTTGCAAAAATCACAACATTTTATTTTCACTGCTTTTTCTGAGTGATTTGACTATTTTTCATTGTGTTTCTCTCTGAGCTTGCTACTTTTCTTGTGAAAGTGCTATCTTCATAACAACGTAATCTGCCTCATCTACTGCTGTTTGCACAAACCCTTAGACTTAATTCAGGCTAAAGAATGCAGGTTGGTTGTTATTTTCAGTGTTCGGACAGCCTGAAATGGAATTAGATTGAGAATCTAATTGTGTAGCAGAACAACACACTAAATCAAGAAAAGACCTGCTTGCTACATGAGCTCAGGCTGCTTTAGCACTTGAATAGTTAGCAGGGGTTTGGAGTTCAGAAAGAATAGGACATTTTATAAGCTGGTGATTGAGACAGGAGGGACTACTGTAAAATCATGTCGTTAATTAGATGCAAATTAGAACCACAGCACAGAAGAAAGGTCTAATAACTAATTTTAAAGTTTTGGTAACAATCCAGGATTAACTATCCCCACTGCTAGTTGTATACCTGGTTCTGCATTTAAAGATGTTCAAAGTATTCACCTCATTCCTAGTTTAAAGATATTTCATCTCGACTTCTATTTATGTTCTTGCCTACTTACTGAAGAGATCATTTATCAACTTTTTGGACTCAAGTCACAGTCACATGTTTGGTAAACCAAGCAAATGAATTATCTTGAATGTGTCACTATGCAGTACTTTGTACTGTACATTTCTGTGGATATTCTGGTGTATATTCTGGAGCATGTTCAGTCACCCAACTGATCCAAAAATTTTATAACAGTGCCAGTGGGTCACCAAGTCTGAAGTAGAAGGGTATTAGCTTGGACTTGGTGCTGCCCTGGTATGATCACATACTATTTGGTCAATTTATAAGTCAGTAGAAGTACCTTGCAATAATCCAGAATATATTGCACAAGTATATTCTTAGTGATTTTTATGGCTTTACAGAAACACTACTGATTTTTTTTTTTAATCCTCCTTCAGCTATAGACAACAGAAACAGGGTTCAGTATTCAAGGAATGCTTGTGCCAGCACCAAATACTTATATAGCTTCCACAACTGTCAATGGTTGGACTCAATGATCTTAAAGGTATTTTCCAAGCTAAATGATTCTATGATTCTATCCTCATTCAGTATTCCATAAACAAAAGATCTTTTGGCTGAACAATTAAAGTTCATGTTTAACTAACAACTCACCACGAATCCCAAGCTCTTTCAGAATTACAGCTTTTAATATAGATGTCCCTCATCCCATGCCTGTTTTCTGTGTCATTGGCTCATACATATATGCATTTATATTTGGACATGCCCAAAAAGGCCAGAGTCCAGAAAGAAAGACCTTCCTTCTGTTGATATTGGATCTGGCCCACAGGGGGTCAAAAACATGCTCTGTGAAATGAATGGATTGCAGTATGAGTGTATGAAATGAATATCTCACCTTTTTCACTGCTAGGTGCTGTGCTGATATCCTACCTATGACAATCCTTGTTGAACACGATCTGAAAAGATATGAGCTCACCTTAAGCATCTTCATGCCGAGTTGCCTTGCTTGTCCTTGGCACGCTGAGTAACTGGAGGTTTGGACCAGCCAGTAAAAAATTATTTTGAATGACATGTCTGTTCTCTCAACACACAGAGAATCTACACGGAATCTGTTTCTCTCCATGAGGTGACAACTATCCCTAACAAAATATCTGAAAATTTACCAGCTGTTGTCCAGCCATCTGCAGGCTAAAGATGGCGTTGCCATGGATCTCCAGGGCTGTTTAAGCAAGATCCCTTGGCTGATGACAGATCATGGTTCCACATAACCTAAATCATATTGGATTACAAACACTTTGCTCTCTTTTAAGATTTCTGTGGCTCCTGAGCACCACATTTCCCTTTACTTGTGATACAGTGACACACCCCCATAGCTGAAGGAACTATTGGTTCTGCCCAGTGAAAGGCAATTTTCCTTGCAAGTTCATAGTGCTTCCAGTTCTAAACTACCATCAAGAATTCAAAGAGGTAACTCTGGGAAAAAAAAAAGGCAAAAAAGACAAAAAATAAATACTAGGGGGAATAAAACATAGGAAAATGGTAAAACAAAGAGCACAATAAATGACATTAGTATGCAAAAATGAGGGGTCACAACTTAAATGTCTAGAAATCTTTTTGATCAGTATCTGGACACATTGTTTTAATCTAAAATGTTAGGACACTTAAGGCCAGGCAGAAAAAACTGCTGTTTAATGCTTTTTCTCATCCTTAAATTCTACACTAGAAAAAGATATACTGGTTAATATATCAACCTTTAATCCCAAAACAATGTTAAATAGCAGCCAGCTGCTATCTATGCTAGATATTTCAGCCTTTGAAAACTCACCAGGAAATTCTGAACATCTGACTGGCTACTGATATTCATTCCTAATGAAGTTGATACAATAGAGAAATTCCAGAGGACTGGAAAATACTATTCTTATGTCAGTATTACAAATTATTAAATTGGATCGTTAGGATAATTCTAAGTCAGAGGGAAAATAATGAAAAAGTTGATACAGAATGAAATGTGTAGATATAACTAAAACTGATAAAGATTTACAGAAAAGACAGTTTGTCAAATGTATTTGATTACTTAAACGAGACCGTAAGTTGGCAGATAATGGTAAAAGTTTGGATTGATATTCTGAGGCTTTTAAAAGGCATTTTGATTTAGAAACCAGAACGACATATAATCAATATGGTTCTCATTAAATGGATTAAAGACTAGTCAGGAGTTAGATCTCAAACTACCTCAGCAAAAGAGAATTATAACTGGCCAGCTGCATTTTGAGCATAGCCTCCTGAAAAAACTTGTTCTTGATGTTTTTTAATCCTACCCTCACTTCAAGTAGCAATATTTCAATCATGTTTTAACCAAAGGATTGCCTAAAGTTCCTGCAACCCAGAAGGCAAGACTAGATACTGACAAAACTCTGGCTGTCTGATTTAAGAGCACAGGGTTGGGTATAGAAAGAATTAACATGAGTCCAGAACTGTAGCTTGAACTCTTCGACGTTGCTTCATACTGAAGGCACCCCAGTTCAATAGATTCCACAGTTTTTACTTTTGCATTTCACAAGCACCCAACATCTACTTATGCAGGTATCCAGAAATGCCTCGGTCGTGACTCCTAAGCCCCACTGTTTGCCAGTGTCTTAGGAGTGGTTTATTCATGGTTTTCATGGTGTGCCCAGTGCAGAGCAATCAGACTTGCATCCTTCCTCTCTTTTATGAGTCTTAATTCCTCTCTATGAAAGGCAGTTAATTATTCAACAAGTGGAGTAACCTGCCCACCCTCTTCAGAGCATGAGGAATAAGAATATGAGCTGCTCGCTGTGGGACACATGGGTGTGACCACCCTCAGATGAATAAATTAATCTGAACCTGCTGCATCTGAAGTCAATAGGCTACTACGTAAGTGAACTGGTATTAGCTCTGATTCTTCTCTTTAGCTGTTTCAAAAGAAAGGAAATATTTCTGAAAACATTGGGTCAGCAGAAAAACACCAATTCCTGCCTTTCAACTTTCCTGCAGCTCCAAGTTGAAGCATTATTTGTATAAAATCTGAGGTCTAACACTCAGCCTTGTCCTCAAATGGCTGCTTGCTCAGTGTATGTTTTGTTCTGAACCTTGTTCTGAGGCCCTCTCTCCCCACATGGCAGGGACAAAATGCCATATTGAGAGTATCAGGTTCTCCTGTAGGGTCTGCAGACACAAATCTTTATCTACCATTAACCTCAAAGCTGTCAAGAATAGAAAATGAAGCTGGCAGAAGTCAAGAGTAGCTCCTATGCCTAATATTTGTGCTTAAAATGCAATTAAGGTGTTTCTCTCCATCCTATTCCAACCTCCCTCCCCAAAAACTCTCTTCACTGGTCAGAACAATGAGCAGCTTATTTTCTTTGCTCGTAGGATAGTTACATGTGACTCTGGTAACATAAAAACTGTTTTTTTCCAGACTATTTAAGCAGAGATTAATCATTACATAGTGCTTCGTGTGGGAAGGCAATGGAGGACACGTGTCTGGGAATGCAACATACAGGCAAAAAATTCCTGTATATGTCGGGAGTATGGCAATAATTGAACACTTTGTGTACTTGGCTAAATCAGAAGGAAGTCATAAAAGATCCTGAAAGTGAATTCAGTTATCTGATTCACTAGAAAACTGTGACCACCTAGGAATATAAAGCAAGGAGAAAGAAGGATTAAAATGCTTTAATAGACAATCTGTCAAAGCTGGAAAAGATAGTTTATTCTTGGTTACAGAAATTTAAATAGATATCTTTTAAACCTTTTTAGCTATAAAAACTTAAAGGAGAATTATAGAGAACAGCTTAGTTGGAATAATGTAAATGAGATTTCCATGGATGAATTCAAGTATAAACATTTTGAACCATAATCTCCATGCTTATAAAAATATCCTCTCAAAGTAAAATGATTTGCTAAGTAATTAAATATATAAAAACCATATCAGAAATTAGATTTAAAATAGACCAGTGTAGTGAAAACATCAGTTTTACATAGGATGTGTTCCACGCTTCTGGTTCCGTTCTTTTTCTGTGAAAATCAAATAAAAAGAAACTATTTACTTGTGCATAAACAGCCAGAATTTATCTGCAAGTCCTTTAAGTTGGCTTTCTGGCATGAACATGTTTAGAAATAGAAGGCAAAGTGGATCTTGAGCTGCAGCTTAGAGCACTGTGCTCCACCTGACAATCCTGACCCTTCTCTTCACCGTCTCTCCGCGCAGATGAGGTAAGGCTGTGGTTGTAATGTCATTCCTAATCTTGGTTTGAGGTCTGGAGTCACGCCATGAGGGAAATGCAGGTGAAATCGTTGTAGTAACGAAGTAAAAAACAGGAACATTTCCATTCGAGCTAGTTGTTCTCCAAGACAATGTCTTCTTCCTGGATGGAAAAGAAGGTTTTAAAAACACTTTAAATGTCTGCAGTTGCATTTTCACTCTTCCTATGAATAAGAATGATAATTTCTGTGTTCTAAGAGGAGCTGTACAAACTTGCTGGTAGTATTGTGTAAGAAGGATAGGTGATAATTTACACTAAGAAACAGATTTTAGAGAATTTGTTGCTCTCACCTCACAAATGCCACTGAAACGAATTGTCAAATTTATTTAGATATATTTATTAGCTACTTTTTCTTGTCTTGAAGTACCAATCTAGACAGAAGATGCTTTAAAAAAATTATACTGTTAATTTCAGCCTTTTCCTCCTACTATTTTATTAATTACACCTACTTCCAGTCATTATTAACTGGCAATTATTATAACTTTTTAAGGTGTATTTTTGTTAGTTTATATATAATAATGAGCTCACCTATATAAAAGATACTATGCCAGAATTTGTTATCTCCAGACTGCATTATATTGAATCTCTTTAAAATCTGTTTCATCAGAACAGAGGATATCATTCTGTCCCTTTATTGCCATCACCTCTATGTTATACAGCTCTAGATTTATGAAAAGGAACAGTGGAAGGAAGCACTCTTACCTAGTGAAAAAGGAATAAATGCATCTTTCTTGACAAACTGCCCATTGCTGTCCAAAAATCTCTCAGGAAAAAACACTTCTGGATTGCTCCAGTATTTTTCATCAAAGTGAACGGAGTAGAGGTTTGTAATGACTGTGGTGCCTTCAGGAATTGAGTAACCACGCACAACAGTATCTTTGGAAGTTGCATGGAAAATCCCGAGTGGAACTATGTTACAGAATCTCAGAACTTCATGTAGAACAGCCTCAGTGTATGGCATCTTGCATTTCTCTTCAAAGGTGGGCATTTTGTTTGGGCCAACGACTAGATCAACCTCTTTTTGAACTTGCCCTGTTAGGAACAGCAATAAAAGCTGATGTTTATTGTGCAATAGCCTTTACATTTTAATTTAAACTAAAATATATACTTTTAAAAGAATACTGAAACATGAAGTATCTTATACAAAATATAGTAGCTTACAAACTTTTAAATTTAGATTCTATATTTCTTGTCCAGCTAGTAGGAATTATTCCTAGCATATATACCACTAATCTTCATTTAGAACGTAATTATTTTCAGTAAAATCGTGTTTTAATATAGTTTTCTTTTCTTGTGTATATTTTTATTTCTGGAGCTCTTCAAAACTAAAGAACAAGTAAAAGGATGTAAAAGATAAAGTAAACTAAGTACTTGAGTGAACACCGATAAGCCACAAGTGGCTCAAATCAGCCACTTGAACTTCCCCTTTTTTAACTCTGCTGTGATTCTTTAGAATTGTCAGAGTGTAAAATCATTCTCTCTAGAACCTAAAATATCTGAAAAAACACGGTGAGAATTAACAAGCACAGGAGCCAGAATTTAGCTCAAAAGGAACAAATTCAACCACAGCTATTTTTAAAATTAAGTTCACGTACTATTGAAATAAACTCAAAGGTATTTAAAATGCCTTTAAGCCTGTCCCTCAAATTCTTTAAAATTAGCAACTCAAATCCCATTAAATCTTGTTTTTACCTAGGTTAGAAAAGAGCTTTCTCATTTTTAAAAATCTTTAATCAGTTCGTTCAGTTAATTCATCAACTAAAATAGCTGAATAAATGAAAGTAAGAAAATATGTAAGAGGTTATGGCTCTATGGAGATATTTGAATAAACTTTGGTTCTACTTGCTTAGCCAGATATTTTAACCAGCTAAGTGAATATGGGACTTAAAATAACGATAACAGCAGCAACAACAGAGCTTTGGCATCAACTTCTTTATTTAGTCTGAATGATTTGTATTGTTTATAGCATGCCAGGCCTTAACACACAATACCATCATATTTTCACTTTCATTTTTTCCAAGTGAAGCTGTACTTACTTTAAAAACAAATATAAAATTTGATCTCCGATTTTAGAATAATTGCATTTTATGCCCCAAGATTTAAATTAAAAATTATTCTAGATGAGAAAATCAGAGTGTATAGAGTCATGCACATACTACCATAAGAAGAAAGCCTAATTTTTCATACATGAAGATATCTGATTCTTATGCATAACTTGAGAGCTCAAAAGCCTTATAGCTACAGGTAGTGCTATTGTTCCCACTCTGAAATGATGACGAAATTGATGTTAGAGCAATGATTTTTGGTCAAAGTATCAGCAGTAACTGTCCAAGTTATCTTGGCTGCTCTTCCTCCAAATACTGGAAGTCCCTAATTGAACCAAGCACTGCTAAGGTTTTGACAGGAAAAGTGAAGTGGAGGCAGTGAAATTAGAGACATGACTGTTCACTTCTAAAATCCAAACTTCTGCACAAAATGTTTGGGCTGACATTCAGACACATATTGCTGTCTTACTTCAGAGTGAATGTAACACATCTTCTTTGTTTTTAAATGCCATTTCTGTTCTTTCAGAAGTATGAATATGAATGTCTATAACATGTAAATTTATTGTGAACTGAGGCACTTAAGATAAAAAGAAATAGTACCTAAACTAACTACAACCTGATTTACATTTTTGCTGATGTTTGTATATTTTTAATTTAGTTTATTACTTTCATATTTAATTGCATTTTCTTATTATTTATTAACAGCATAGGTTAGTATATCTGCCAACAACAGACCATGCATCACAACACTAAATTTAAATATATTGGAAATACTTAAAAATATTAAAGCTTCATAAAAATGTATTCACAAAATAATATGTTAAAATTTTGTCATGACACTTGACTTTTGATATCCTCTTCATCTGCGTATCAAACAAACTTTTCACCTCTGTCCATAGTATGTTTGGTAAATGATACAACAGAATAATATACACAAACCTTCTTTTTGGTAATGACTATGGATCACTGCACGACTTTGAAAAAGCATTTTAAATTTGCAATAGGAAAGGGTATCAGTTCCTCAAAATGTCAAATTTCTTACCTTGAATGTTCGGATAAAGAGCCATAAATAACACTGCCCATCTTAAAACATTTGTTGTGGTTTCTGTTCCAGCTATGATGAGTTCTCCAACAGAGAAAATTAAATTTTCTCTTGAATATGTAGATTCTGGATCATTTTCATTGCAATCCATCTCATCTAAATATGCATCTACAAAATGTCGAGGTGATTGAGGCTTCCTATTTTCAGAGACACGTTCAATGAGATCATGAAGAAAGTCATAAACTTCAGCTGCATTTCTAAACAGCTGCTGGTGTTTCCCAAATGGCAAGATACCAATCCAAGGAAAAGCATTATATAAAAATACAGAAGCACTAGCAGCTAATTCAATGTTTTCACTAAAAATCTCAATCATGTGCTGAAATTCAGTATCTTCGTAAGTAAAACGTTCTCCAAAAATAATCAAATTAGTAATGTTTGAAACAGCATTTGTTATCAAGTGCTTAAGATCAAACGGTCTGCCTTTGTATGTATCAATGGCGTCAAGAAAAAACACAGATTCTTCTGAAATTTTGTGTTCAAAGGACCTTTGACCATATCCAAAAATTCGAAAGGTATTTACAGCTAATTTGCGATGTTCTGTCCATCCTCTGCCATATTTACTGTTCAGTAAGCCTGAAAAAATATTTTGACACGTATTTTATGCAACGCTTAATTTTTTTTCCCCCCTAAGATAATAAAATCATTTAACAAGACAAAAAGAGAGAAAAAAAAATTTCAGACATCTTTCTATGGAACATAGACAATCCTTTCCAAACAAAACTGTTTAAGAAGCATCAAGTATTTTATGATAGGAGACTAAGTAGAGAAAATGGCTAAAGCCAATGTTTCGTGTGATTATGTCCATCTATTGGACAAAAATTACATTATTATACAGAAGACATTAGCACTCACCTCCCATGTTTGTCAGCTTCTTAAACAAGGGAAGAGATGGCCTATCTGCAAAGATTTCACTTTGATGAACGAGGCATTCTTTCACTGCATCATAGCCATTCAGTACAACAGCAGATATACCTCCGAGGTCAAGACTGAAGATCTTTGGGGGGAAAAAATATAAAAATTGTAAAACGCTATTACAACCAAATCCTAAGAACAAATAATGAGAACAAGTAATGAAAAGTGAAACAACACTAAACAGTGCAAAATACTTGAATAACTTTCAGTAGGGCATACAGGTAACCAGAGGCGGTACAGTTGTGGCATTACAGTAGAGTCTGTTGTGAGATAACTTGCTCTGTCAAAAGATAAAGCAAATTATCTCACACTGCATTCTGTGCTTTGCTGTGCACCCAAAGCAACCAGCTCTCCAAGGCAGGGACTGGGATACTTTCACAGTCATTAAAAAAATGTGAATTTGGTACAACAATGCATATTTTTCAGAAAAAAAATGTACTTTCTCCTACCATTAGTAGATACAAGTAGGTATTTGTAGAAGTATATATTTATCTGATAGTTATGTTATATACTTTATATATAAATTTTTTTATTAAGCACTGGAAATTAAGTACATGTATTGTCTACTTTCTTAATTTGCTGAGACCATTTCCACAAGAGGGAGAAAAGCTGTATTACTGTATCTCTGAGTCAAGGTAAATTCCAACGGCTTAATTTGGTTAAGGGCAGTACGGCTGAAATTCCTATCACAGACTCCCAACATGTCACTTAATAATGGCAGACACAGAAGTGGTGTCAGTTGTGAGAACAACCAGGCTGCTCTCAGTCCTTTCTGCACCTGAACCCGGACACCAGCTTACTTTGCACAGGCTCCCAAAGAACCAGTAGATGATAGCAGTGATAGCCAACAACTGACAGCACAGCCCAGCTAGGCCCATCCCCTGTTTCCAAAGCATTAGATGCTTTGGAAAAAGATGCAATGCAGCCTGCAGAAGGTATAAACTTCTGAAGGATAAACAAAATGAAAATCTTAACCTAATTTTAAAAATTATAACCGACGCTAAACTCATGATTGAAATCTTATATCCCTTTCCATACTTTCCTTAGCATTATAAATCTGTATTTTTACCTATACAAATCTCTGTATTTTTCTTCATCTCAAAGCTGTTGACCTCCACAATAAGAAATTATACTAGTCTAATTACACATTCTGCAACAACTGGGTTGTCACCAAAAGGGTTGTCAGGCACTGGAACAGGCTGCTCAGGAAAGTGGTGGAGTCACAATCTGTAGAGGTATTTAAAAGCTGTGTAGATGTGGCACTTGGGGTCATAGTTTACCGGTGGATTTCATGTGAGGTTAATGGTTGGACTCAGTGATCTTAAGGGTCTTTTCCAACCTAAATGATTCTAGAGTCTATGACTGTTTTATTTTAGCAAACTTGACATTTTCACTATTATAATGGCTTTTCTTTTCTATGTGTCAAGAACACATTCCCAATAGATTTCTGTATACCATTTGTGAGTTTTGTATACTTTGATCTAGCCTATTTATCTTTATTCCTATGTCATACATAATTTTAAAAAAAATTCTCTTATTGTATTTTTCCAGAGCACCCCAAATAGGCCATTTTCAAGTTCCTCAAAATTCTTCAGGATCTTTTCCGACAGTGACTAGAACTACATACAGCATTCCAGGCAAGTAGAAAGCTTACTTTATTTGATGACACATTTTCCTTCCTATTTCCATTCTGCTTGTCCTCGTATTTTGCTTGAAACACATTTACTTTTTTTTTTTCTACTGCCAAAACACATGCCTGCCTTTCCCCTTTAGATCTAGTTTGGAGTTAAATTTTATGATGCTTGTAAGAATACACTGCTGATGAAAAGAAAACCTGATCTGTAAGACAGTAGAAAAAGAAAATAAATCCATTCTTAGTAACGCTAAGGGACTGTAAGTTAGTATCCCAAATACACCACTGAAGGTACATTGAAAGTACTTTGAAGGGAGGTGTTTTCAGTGAAAATGTTGCCTTATCCCAGTGCCTGCTCTTTCAGTGTTGTAATTTTGTTAATTTTAAGCCCAGGACTTGTGGATATGAAACAAGGGAGTTATTGCCATTTACAGGACACCAGTTTAAGCTCTGTAGCCCCCCCCCCAAAAAAAAAAAGAACTAAGAGCAGGAGCCTACGGAGGGAGCTGCGGGGTGAGAGACAGGCGGAAATCCTTCCCGTTTGCCGCGGGCCTGTCCCCGCTCCCACGGGAGGGGTCCCGGCTCCCTTTCCCGGCTCCCGTTCGCCGGCGGGGCGCTCCGCCCCTCGCGCCGCTGCCTCCGCCCCGGGGACACCGGCACCGAGAGTCGCTCGGGACAGCTCCGGGGCACGTCCCTCCCGGCTGCTCCTCCTCGGGCTCCGCCGCCAGCAGCGAAGCCCGCCCCGCCCTATCCCGCCCCTCTCCCGCTCCGGGGGCCCCGAGGAGGAGGCGGCGGGAGCGGCGGTACCTGCCCGTGGATCTGGCTCTGCCGCCGCATGTAGATGTGCGGCTGCTCCGCGCCCAGCGCGGGGATGTTGCCGAGGAGCGGGAGCCCCGCGGGGCCGGGCGGGAAGCCGGGCGGCCGCCGCTGCTTCAGCAGCTGCCGCACCACCAGCGTGAGCAGCAGCGCCAGCGCCGCCGCCAGCGGCAGGAGCCAGGAGCCGCTGGCCGCGGCTGAGCCCGGGCGGTGCCCCGGGTCCGCCGCCGCCGCCGCCGCCCGCATCGGCCCGAGCCGCCGCTTCCTCCTGCACCGCCCCCGGCCCCGCGCATTGGCCCGCGGGGGCTCCGCCCGTCACGTCAGGCGGGTTCTGCTTTTTTTTTTTGTTACTTCTCCTTTTTTTTTTTTTTTTTCCTGGAATAATAATATTCAGAGTTGGTCCCTTCGGGTTTATGGAGTGCCGAAACCCACCGCTGGCTGACTGTGCGCTCTACACGCTGACCCTCTGGCAACCGAGAAAAGTAACCGGCAATTCTTCGCTCCTCGTTAAAGTCTCTGTGGAATCTAAAATCCCCAGTTTTGAGACGTCTTTTCCCAGAGCCCCTTCGGGTCTGCGGAGCCTTGAGCCAATAAATCCCTCTGTAATTCCCACTGGCAGTTCTTTACCTTGCGGATTTCTTATAGTAGGTGGGTGGGTGGCAACTCCACAGGTCGTGCCTGTGGTTCCCTGTCCGCGGGTCACTGGCCCAGCCGCCAGCGGTGCTGGAGAGCTGCAGTGGGAAAGCACCTGGTGCGCCTGTGCTCACAGGCAGCTGAGTGTGGAGGGGAATGTCCCTAGTCTGTGTGACCGAGCCACAAGGAGATCACATATTTAACTTAACGTTTAAGGGTTATTGTTATTCAGTGGGATGATCCCTCAGCAAAAGGGCGCGAGTTGCAGAAGAGACCGAGATCTGTTACCACAGAGCTCAGAAGGCATTTGTGCTGTGCTATGTGACATTCCTGCTAAAACACTTCATAAACAAACCCAGATTTGTTTCCACTTGCACTGGTTTTGCTATTCCATTACTACTGTTTTACAAGCAATTTTCAGCATAACAGAAGCGTTCCTGGTCTGTTAAATTTTCTGTGTCACGTTTTTCCAACTTGAGATGTCTTTTTTGTTGCATTCAGCTTAATATCTCTACGCAGATTCTTAAGAACATTAATAAGATCTAAACTGACAAAGAATTTATCAGTTATGGAACCTGGCTGTGGTTACATACTTTACAGTCTAACCATCGAATGCCTGACTAACTCTCAGTAAGTTTCTGTGATAGGACATTCTGCTTCAAACATGGTGGTACTGACCTGAGAGCACATGGAACAAAAGCAAATGTTGCACAGAAGGCAGGTGGCCAAGAACCCAAACGCAGCGAAGGACGTTGCTTTGGGAGTACAGAGAGGAGGTAAGAGCTGTGTGTTCAACAGGGGAACAGGGATGGAAGCTGGAAAGTGGCAAAGTGTAGCTCTTTGGCTGGAAAACCATCTGCAAGGGATCTGTGAGGCTTCATGGCAATCAAAGTGGCCATCTGGGTGCTTGCTGGATACATCACGAAGCTATGGAGTGTAGAAAGAGAAGAGGATTCAGAGAATGTATTTGCTCACATTAGCCCAGGTTGGGCAGGTTGAAAAGGATGGACAGATGTCCCATGTTACAGTAACTTTTAATGAAGGCAAGTGCAATGATGCAGTCCTGGTTTTTCTCAGCTGGATTTGATGCCTATGTGTTGTCATGCCCTGAAGGCTGGTTGAGCTGGTTGGCTGCACCAGGGTCTGTGCTGGTTTCCATGGGTCAATAGAGAAAGAAACTCTGATTTTCAGGTGAGAAAGACTAATTCACAACCTACAGGCAATTATACAGAATTAACTTGCAAGATGAAGTTGCATTTGATTATAGTGAGCATAGAAACATTAATATGCCACATACATCATTTTATATGGTGAATGGTGTGGTGTACATGCATTGGTTGTTATTGCAGTCTCAGTTAGAAGGATGTAAACCATTATGTACCTAAACTTCTGTTTTTGGAAAAAAGAGCTTGGTACTTTTGTCCCCTCATCCTCCCTCAATAAGATGACACTTGAATAGTTCTTAAAGTATCTGAGAAAACACAGAAAGAGGTACTATCGCTTTGGTTGATTTTTACTGCCTATCTTCAATGTTCAGTTATTTCAGTCTGTAATACCCAAAGTTTTAGATGATCATGATCTCCACTGCATCTGTAGAAGAAAAGAAAGGTGATTGACAGTTTTGGCAGCAAGCACTTTGAAGGAGAAACCAGGCAAAAAGACCCAAGAAGTGGGGGGAAAAATATACAGAAGGAAAGCCAAAATATTTGACTAAATAGAAAGGAATAGACTTGTGTGGGGAAAAAAAGGCAACAATATTTGACAATTAAGCAGAGGAGAGAACAATCAAAACTGACTTTAGTGGTGACAGAAGAGACAGTGATGTTATCCACTGTAAGAGAGGAAGGGAAAGTGAAGAGCATGACTGCAGAACAATAAAATCCATTTTGGTCAAGCCAAATGCTAAAAGGTGGTGAATCAACCCAGATTAAAGATCCGAGAACCTCTAAAGGATGCATGATTAAATGGAGGTAAAAGGATCAGCATGGACAAATATGACTGAAAGTTGTCAAAAGTAAGTGATAAATAAAGTCTTGTGGAGAGATGAAATCACTTAAGAATGCAGGTTTGGGGATGCAAGACTCCAGTGGCTGTCCAAGGGCAGGATTCCTTGCCAGTTTCTGATTGATCTTTTTTTTTTTTTTTTCATTCATTCATTCATTCCTTCAGAAGTGTGTGGGCAGCTTGTGCTGAATTGCTTCTTTGGGAACGTTTTACTCATCTTAATCATGGATGATCAAATGAGCAAACTCATAGGATGAATAAAGGTTTTTTTATTTCAATTATAAAAATGATGGCTGAGTAAAGAAACCCATTAAAGCATGTATCTTTATTAAATTCTAAAACATTGTAGTCATCAAGTTTTACAATTACTTTGCATTGGAAATTCTGTAAGTAGAAGTTGGAGACAATTAAGTAACAGGAAATGATTGTGTTCCTGTCCTCTCAAGAAAAGCAGAAAATAATTATTTGGCTTCTTATTCTTTGACTACACATATATAGCTTTGACTTTTGAAGAAACATACTGACAGGTGTGGCTGTTCTTTTAGTAACAATATGAAGATCCTGATGATTATTACACTTGGGAGAAAAATTAAGTGGTTTCCAAGTTCCATTAAATACCTCACAGACTTATATTTAGCTACAGTTTGAAACAGTCTTCAGATTTTTTTATTCTTCAGTGTTGACATTGTTGCTGCACTTCTAGAAAACAAGGTAAACCTTTATCAGGTAAAAGTGTTTCCATTCCTATAGTAATGTCTCTTGTGCAGTGAAATCATGACAATCTTTATAAAATGTTATGCAGGAAAACAACTTCTCTATAGCCATAACAGTAAAGGTTTTACTCCTTTCTTTTGAGGGTGGAGGGGCAGGGAAAAGAAAGATGTCTGTACAAATGCCTGTAAAACAGGCATGCTTCTCATGGAAGAAATTAATTTCATAAGCCCACTGACGAGTTTAGAGTCATGTGCAGATGTTATCTATTACACTCACAAAGCTCTTTTTAACCCATGTCATCATACTAAATGATCACCTTATATGTTACAAGTACCTCCTGAGCTAAGCCTGTAATGATGCTGGTGCTTTCCAGATTTGCTAAAACAGAAAAACACATCTAATATTTTCCCTTGTGAATTTTTTCCTTCATCACAGTCCTACTATGCCTAAACATTTTATGTCTGTCAGGAAGGCTCATAAAGCTATGCAACTGGCTTAAAGACTGTAACTTCAAAAATAGTTTTGACATGGTTTATTTTCTGGCTCTTTTACAGTATACTTAGGTCAATTCTACGCATAAATTTAGACATTTTTCTTTTTAATTGATTGTCTCATGTAACTATTGGTTCCCAGAAACTCTGCTTTAAGTAGATTAGCAAATATTATGTTGTAATAACCTTTGCCTTCACGTACTATTTACCAGCACTGAGAGAAATCTTTTTGAGTCCCAAATTTAGCTGAAGGCACAGGCCTTGCACAGGTTCCTTTTTTAAAAAGTCAATTAAACAGCCAGCTGAGAAACAAGTGCACCCAGTCCTGCTCACATGGAGGGCTGGACTGGAAACATCAGGATGTGTAGCTGTAGTACCAAACAATGCCAGGACAACTGTGTGGCTCTGGAAGGGACTGAGGAAAATATGTTTACATACATACACACACAGTGGCTTCATCAGACCTCAGTACTGCAAGATGAAGAATGAAATGATGACACAAGATCTTCCACTCTTCTTATATCCTGTAAACAACAAGCGGGGATTAACTTGAGGATTTAAGACAGAGTTTCTCACCATACTTTTGCTGACATGCTCTGATGATATACAAGATAGTAGTATAGTAGTTGTGCAAGCAATCAAATCAAAGTTTTATAACCATACTATTGCTTAACAAGGTTAGGTTTCTGTTTTGAGGCTGTTTGTTCAACTCTTTTATTCCCTGCAGAGTGGACAAAACTGAAGTGGAAATAGATGCTGATTTTGAAATATTTTTGGAGTGAGCTTTTCCTCCGTAGTTCCTCGATACTACCCCGGTAATGCTGCAAGTCTGACCCTGGCTCTGTTTGGTGAGCTGCTAGGGGTTCTCCTTGTCAGCCCACTGGAGGTGCAGCCTGGAACAGAACTGGGTCTGGCTGGAGCATGGATGAGTTTTGCCAGTTGTCAGAGGGCGGGAGCATTTTGCCAGGTGTCATGAGAGAGGGTTGGAGCCTCTGTGAACCTGCTCCAAAACTGAGCTGTGGCAATGCAGGACAGAAGACGACACAGCCATAGCCAGCTTCCTTGTGGTCTGCCCTTTCTGCCTTGCCAAGCAAACTTCAGCTTCAGCACAGGACAGCGTGGCCCAGTCGGTTTTAAAAGATTTTTTTTCACACTGGGTTTTGAATATATAGAGGGAAATTGCTGCAAGATCAAGAGAGCTTTTTTTTTTTTTGCAAGGTAGGAATGTTTCAATGAGATTAAACCAATGCCACAGTGATCTTCTGTTTAAAATGTCTTTCATAAATCAGTATGGAAGCTTTTCTAAGGCATTTTGGAGGAAAATTTTCTTCCAGAGTGATTAATAGATTTTTCAGTAATTAGCTCAACAGCAGTTCCTCGTTCTCAAAAGTAGGCACTGAAGCAGCCCAAATTCAGCTTTAATGTCCATTAAAATGGAAACACTTTAGTGTTGGGTTTTATATCAGTGTTCTAGTTCTCAGGAAAGTATTTTATAAAAAAAGAATATTTCATTTTTGGGCCAAATTCAAACCAAACTACAAGATGGAGAGGTAAAATATTATTTGTGTGAATAAGCTTGATGTGAGCTTATGCTAAATCTGAATATGGCTTTTCAGAGACTATGAGAGCAGGATTAAGCAAAGAATTCAAACAATTAGGGATGCAAGCTTTGCAAAAGCAATCGCCTACAAAAGTTTGGATGATCAGTAGTGTTATGTTTCAGAATTTAAGCCAGTCTCTAGTTATTAAAATTATAGTATCACAGAATTTGGAGGTGAAAGATATGAAGAGAGCACATGTTGCTGATTATGTTCCTATCCCAGAGCATCTCACCTATATATGTCATTCCTGACAGATGTTAGAGTAACATGCCATAAAACTCTCCACTGAAAGACATGCCATAACTACAATGCAGCCTATTCTCACATGCCATTATTCTCAGTTGTAGAAAGTACTTTTAAGGTGTGGTATCTTCTTTGTTGCCTTTTAAGACTATATATATATATATATATATATATATATATATGTATATAAAATACAGTACCAGATTGTATATTGTTATTGCTTCATGGCAAGTATTTATATTTTTGTTATTACATTTCTCTGTAGTCTTTCCTTCTGTTAACTGTTTCCCCAGTCTTTGAGTTTGTTTCTCATGTTATGGGATCTCTGATAATTTTTACTGGCATTTTTCTGGACTTTCTCCAAATTGCCCAAGATTTTTGAGGTATGGCATGCTGTCCCAATTGGAGTACACTAGCAGATCTAGATCTTATTAGCAACAAGAAGAGTGTAAGAATTACCTCATGAGCCTTAAAAAAGATATTCCTTCTAATATACAGCTTGCTTTTACAGCAGCACAACGTTGTTAACTCTGGCCTAGCTTATTTAATTTTCTGCAGAACAGGTTGCAATGAAGTGTTAGAATGGTAGCTCAGCAGGGCTCACTTTGCCCCATGGGGCTTATAGAGTCTTCTTAGGTAGCAATGTTTGCTGACGGTTCATGGAGGCAGGATCCTGAATTAGAAAGACCAGGCATCCAGCAGAAACTCAGATAAATAACTCCCTGGCTTCTCTTTGTAAAGAAAGACCATGTGATTTTTAAAGCTGGCTTTGTCATGGATTGCCCCTATCTACAAAAGCTTAATTAGGTGCTATGAAGCACAAACTTAGAACAGAAACCTGAATCATGCTCACCTCCCTTGTGAAGAACTTACTGTGTCTGTGGATCGTGGCATCATCAGTCTACCCTCTTCTTTCTGTAAAGTCTCCTTTTCTCTGCTATGAACCATTATTGGGAATGGAGATTGTATCTCTGCAGCTCACAGTCTTGTCTTTCTTGAAGAATTGTATTTTATTATTGAACAGAAATTGTGACATAGTAGATAAATGTGTTACTTTTGTTTAACAGCATGTCAGCTGGTAACATTTAAGAACTTCACTGCAGTGTCTGCGGCTTGTTGACATAATGGCAATATTTACAGTAGATGAAATGGCCATACTTTCAAATGCCTTGGTTGAATTATATCAAAGAGTATAATATTGTAAGAAGTTGCGTCTAGTGTAGAGAAGGTCACTTTAAAATAACCCAGATTTTTCTTATTCTTTACAAATTTAAACAAATTTATTTGAAAAAGAAATTCCTTTTACTTGGAGCTGTGGGTTGCATTAGATAATCTGATTTCTTAAAATAATAAAAAAAGTCCAGTAATTCTGTAGCTCTTAATTTCATCTGCTTTGAACTTATACCCATTGATTATTTTACCTGATATATTATCAGGCACTGAAGAAAGCAGAGCAAGTTATTCGGAACAGATTGTTTCAGTAAATGTCTTACTTTCCTAGTGCAATACTGCAAAATACCCCTCTCTGCTAGTTTTTTCATGAATACTTAACCTCTAGTTTTGGATTTATCAAGCAACAGCAGACCATTATTCTGTGAAAATCCTGTATCTTTTTTACAGCTTCAAATATACAAACTTGTCAACTCCCCTTCTTCTCCATCTTACATATAAGAGAAGAGAGATTTGCAAAAAGCAAATCTATCTGGGGAGACCAAGTGACATATAGCTGTGGGGGAAAAATAGGATAAGCATTCCAGCTGGGAGTCCCTCCATTAGCGCTGGCAAGGAGCAGCCAAAATGCTTGCCAACATCCAAGTGCTATATCATCTATACGTGCACAAAAGTAGATCTATTGGCATTCGTACCTGTTGGTTTAAATTTACGTTTCTTCCTGTGAAAGCTTAAAGTGGAAATGTTGGCACCTGAAATCCTGTAATCACTGCATCCTACAGGCTCCAGCCTGGGACCGAGTTGCACTGGCAAGAGAAGGACTTGAAGTGACTGGAATCAACCATAAAAAAAAATTAGCTTTTTCCTCCCTATAGGAGGAAACTGAAATATATTATTGCACCAGAATGGTCTGGATTTTTTTTTTTAACTTTTAAACGGGAATATTCTATATGGACAAGGAGTAAATAATTCTGCAAAGGAAATGTGAACAATTAACTGTTAACACGGGAAGAGAAAAGGAACAGTGGAGTTGAGGAGAGAGAGAGAATAACTGTCAGGCTGGAAGCCCAGTCATTTAAATTCCTACACTTTGTTTCTGCTGGTGTAACTGTATAAATCACACTAAAACAGCAAAAGAGATGCCGAGCCATTTCTTTAGGTGCTGCTTAATGCTCGTAAATGCAACTTCAGAAAAAAATACTTTGAAATCAGAACGGGAGTCCTGAAATCGGAAGAGATTTAAAATCAAATACTTAAACTCCTTCTCCCTGGAGATTCCCGAGATGAGCATACGTGCGAGGGAGCTGCCCTTTAAAACGAACTTTCAAATTTGGCCGCGCCGGGGGGAGGAGGAAGCCTTCCAGAGATCACCCCTCTGTGAGGGCTGCAGCTACGAAGACGTCTTAGAAAAAAAAAACAAAAAACACCAAACAAAAAACCCCAAAGCAAAAAACCAAGAAAAGTGGTTTGAGTTGTCGTTTGGAAAAAAAACCAGAACCAAGACCTCAAAAAACTAAAGGGCTTTGCAATCGTCGTTCTGCAAAACGAGGGCGTGGAAGCGGCGCAGCGCCCGCCGGTGGCCACCCGGCGCTGGGAGGGGAGGGAGCAGGGGCGGCCAAGGGGGGTTGGCACCCCAAAGGCTGACAGCGAGGTAAAGAACAAACCCTCACCTCACGGACAGCGACCCGCCTGTCGTTTTCTGTATGTCAGTGTTTCTTTTTAAACTTCCCAGCTAAAATCGCATCAACAAAACATCACCCGCCCCGCGGCTATTCCCAAATTTTCCCAGTGAAACACCCGGCTCCAGCCGCCAGGAGTGACCCATGTCATCGGCTTCTGCAAGAACATAAACGAGGAGCCGCCGGGATGTCCCCAGGAAAGCTCCCCGTCCATTTTGACAGTGAAACGAGCGATCCAGCCGCGCTGGGCACCCGTCCCCGGCGCGGCCGCGCTCTGTGTGCGGGGCTTCGCTCGCCACCGTGTCACTGCGGGCGACAGCGGCACAGGCGTCACCCACCGAAGCCGCCGGCGGTGTCCGCAGCCGCCGGGAGCCAGGAAGCACCAAGGCAATGCAGGGGGCTGAGGGCAGGGGCGGGGACGGGCGTGGCCGCGCCGCGCCGGGGGTCCCGGGGACTGGCCGCGCCCCTCGCCCGCCTCCTCCGGCCGCGGTCCCTGTGCGACCCCCGCCCGGCCCATCGCCCGCTGCCGGCGACTGCCGGTGCCGTCGTCCTCGGCAAACGCCCAGCGACTTCGGGCGGGCAGGAAAGGCGCTCTCGGAGGACGGTGGGAGCACTCTCCGCGCCCAGGCGCTGCCGAGCATCCCTCGCCGCCCCCTTCTCCCCCTCCCAGCGGTGTTCTCCCACCCCCGTGCCGCGTCGAGCCGCGTCTCCCCGTGGCCGCTCCCGCCGGGCCGGTAATTGCTGCGCCTGGGTAAACACATCACCCAGGCAAACATCCTGCGCGGGCAGGTGCGGTGCCGCCCGCCGTGACAGAGGGTCCTTGGCGGGTGATGCATGGGCAGCGCGCAGCTGCCCGGTAATCCCCGCCGGCGGGGCTCAGCGCCGCGGAGCGCGGGGGCGATCCCCCCTTGCCAGGTGCCTCTTCCGTGGACGGAAAGGCGCTGCACCTGTCCCTAAAATTGTGTGATGGAGATGGTGACGACGATGACGATGGTTTCCTTTAGGACCGCGGAGTTACTAGGCGGACCCGTTCCGGGGTGGGGGGCGGTGTGTGTGTCCGGCAGGGCACGGCACGGAGCGCCGCTCGCTGCCGCTGCGGGACTGCTCGCAGGTGCCAAGCGTCCGTCGCTCCGGTGAGGAGCGGCGGGGCATCGGCCGCCAGCGCTCCCTCCTCTGCTGGGGCACCGAGGGTTCCCTGGGGTTCACGCTTCGTGAAGGGATCAACTCTGGGGAGGCGGCGACCGCGAGCACCGCGTACCCAGTTCACATCCCGCCTGTCCCCGCCAGCGGGGAGCCCCCGCCAGCCCTTACGTCGCTGCTGTCGGGGCACCCGGGCTCCCCGCTGGAGCCGCGGAGGCTGCCCGGGGCCGGGGGCGGGGTGGGAATTCCCGGGGAGGGAGCGGCCCCGCTCTGCAATGCGGTCCCGCTGCTGCAGAGGTCGCCACGCGTGAGCGCTCCCGCGGGGGAGCGGCAGGAACGGTCCCCCCGGCGCTCCCTCTCTCCCTCCCTCCTTCCCTCCCTCCGCAGTGCCCGCCGGCGCCTCGCCCGCCCCGCGCCCGATTTTTGTGAATGGGACGCACGGGAAGCGGGCCATGACGTCACCGCCGAGCCCGGCCCCGGTGCCCAATGGCGGAGCGGGGCCCGTCGCGCGGCCGCGGCGGTGATTGGCTGGCGGGCGCGCGCGGACGCCCACGCAGGCGGCGGCGGCGGCAGGTATAAAGGGGAGCCGGCGGCGGTGCGTGACAGCGCGGAGCAGCGGCGACACCCGCACCGACAGCACCCTCCTCTTCCTCCTTCTCCTCCTGCCCGCCGCACCGCCGGTAAGCTCCGCGCCGGCTCCCGGTCCGGCTCCCTGCGCGGGGCGGGTCGCGGCAGCCCTGTTTCTCTCCCGGGGTGCGGGGCCGTGATGCCTCCGTTCATGTACTTGTGCCAAGGCAGGTGGGAGGCGGTTGTTCCGCGGTCTCTCACTTCCTTTTACCGCGCCGACACGGCGTGGAGTGTACGGCCGGGACCGGCGCTCCCTGCAAAGCGGTGCGGCTGCTGGTCACAGAGCCATAGGGAAGCGGGGCGTCCTTTGGAAGGTGTCTCGTCGTTCCCGTGAGCCCCGTCGAGTATTGGGAGCTGGCAGAAATGAAGATGATGTGCTAGTTATGATGTGCTCCTTTGAGTCCAGGGAACCGATGCTGTGAGAAAGAGATGTGCGTCTCTAAGCAGCTGTTTTCAATTACAGATTTTTTTTTTTACAGGTTTTGTTCTTATGACTGATTTTTAACTTATCCTCTTTTCTGGTTTCAGAGTAGAAATATTTATTAAAATTAAACTACTTAGTTCTTATAGTGTAATCTGGAGTATTAGTGTGCTGATTGCCAAGAAGCATCTTCAGGTAAAGTGCTAACAGGGGCACTTCATTCTTAAAAATGTTAAACGCTAAACGTTTTTTTCCCCTTGTGACTTGTATCCCATAGCTGTCTGTTCATGTTGGACACACTGTCTATGACATTGTGTGCAGTAGTTAGAGGAATGTCTTTTCCATCAGTTTGGGGGGAAGTGCATTAAGCTGAATGCAACCAGCTGTAAAAAACTGCAGGTCTGAAAAGCCACATTTTTCTGTCCTGTAATAGTGCTAAGCTATCTTAAAATTTTGAGAAAACCAAAGCACAATAACAATAATCAAAACAAAAGGAAAGGTAACATAAAAAAAATATAAGCTGTTAGTATTTGTGCTACTTGTGGCTAAGAAGCAATGACCTCTTTAGTGGAACTTGCAGGATTGAGAGGGTTGGAAAACAGCCATTGCTTGATGTACCTCTTTGTTGTAGAGAGGAAATCATGGTTATGCTGAAGATTTCATCTTTCCTTGCTGTTTATGCCTTGGTTGTGTGCCAGATGGACAGCTTCCAGGCAGCCCCAGTCAGGTAAGAAGCTGGTCCCGTTGCTGAGTGCTATGTCTGAATGGTATGAAAACAATATTCTTTAGAGGTCTAGGAGGGAAAGAGAGTATAGTGAATGAGAGACGTGGCTGCTTTTTATGCTGTGTTTGACATTGTGGCTTTTTGATTACGTCTATGAAATGCCTAACGCTGCGCATGAGGGTGGCTTGCACATTCACAGGGGTGAACGACATTGTCAATGACATGCAGCAAAACGCATGTCAGACCCCTCTCTCCTGCGTGTGGCTTTCTGCAGCAGTCTGGGTTTTATTCACCCTGTTGTGCTTGCCTCTGCTCAGACCTGGCTTGGAGTCCATAACGGATCGAGTGACGCTCAGTGATTATGAAGCTCGGAGGTTATTAAATGCGCTGGTGAAAGAGTTCATACAGATGACAGCAGAAGAGCTGGAGCAAGCCTCTGAGGGGAACAGGTAAGGACTGCAGTCCTGAGCAGGAGAAAGGCAATGGGGCAATGTTACATGTTTGAAATTTAGCAAAAGCCATCCTAGCAGATGCTTTGCAGGTTCAAGATTTTTTTTGTTTTCTTGGGATTATGGCTAACTGTGGTCAGCTAACTAGTAAAGGATGATACTGCAGAGACATCCTAATACCGGTGTTGGAAAATGTCTTCCATCTAGTTAACCTGCTTCTATCTGTCTTTTACATCTGAAAGTGGAGGGCGATTTGATCTTGAATGAGTGGGTTGTGTAAAAAATATGGCATCAAAAGGTATGTCTTCTAGTGGAGAGTTAGGGGTGATTCAGTCACTCTTGGATTCTCTGTCATGAAGGTGCATGCTGTTGTAAGGCATGGAAAGTCCCTGGCAGAGGGGATGTGTTCCTCCTAATGCACGCAGCATCACTCTCCCTTAGACCAAAGGCATGCAAGAGCATTTGCATTATCCTAACAGGATTTGCATTGCAATGCATGGTGATGTATGAGAGACTGAGCAGCATGCTGGAAGATGTGGGAAGTTAAGCTTCCTGACCTCTGACTATGAGCATCCAAAAGGCTAATGAACTTGCTTGTCAACAAAGTTGGATTCATTGAAAAATAGTGTTTTCCTTCTGACTGCTTTTGTATGAACTTGCCTTGCATGGAATGTGATGCAGAGGGTTTGGATTTATTTTGAATTAATTTTTAAGTTAACTAACTGTAGATCTTTTTCTAGGGAAGAATTGCATGAATGTGCATGTTTGAGGTTACTCTTCCTTTGGCATGTCTTTATTTTTTTCCCCCCTGCAGCCTGGATAGACCCATTTCCAAACGCTGTGCCAGTCTGAGTACTTGTGTGCTGGGCAAACTGTCTCAAGAATTGCACAAATTGCAAACTTACCCTCGCACTGACGTCGGGGCTGGAACTCCTGGCAAGAAACGAAATGTGCTGAGTGACCTGGAACATGAACGCTATGCAAACTATGGGGAACCCCTAGGAAACAACTAAACATGCTTATTTCTCCCCTTATCCCTTTTTTTAACTTGATGCATGTGGATCTAACTTTGATTGCTAACTTTGCTATGTTCTTCTGATTCTGTTTTCGACAGAGAATGTTTGAGATGGACCTAATGTTAGGAAGACAGAGAATATAACATGCATACCAAGCTAGGGAAAAAATAAATAAAAATGATCAGCACTGCCTTGACATTTTCAAATGATTTTATTAGACACTGATTAAAAAAATTTTAAACAAGGCTCTTCATTTCTGGCTGCTAAATGTGAAAGTAGATTCCTTCTTTTGTGCTTGCCCATGCACTTGTTCAATAAACCTATTTTTCTATAAGGATTAGATTTGCTTGGTTTAATAAATTGTTTTAGAATGTGAGATTTCTAGATAAGGCTAGAAAAATTTTGTAACTTGTCTTAATGTTCAAGAGAGGCAATGATAGTAATTTCTAGAAAAACTGAAAAAGAACTTAGAAGTCAAAATTATACATATACATTGATATGTAGTGCTGTAATCAGGCATACATACAGTCCTCTTGGTAAAGAACCTGAGAACCAAAGAATTCAGGGAGGGCTCATGCATGTTCATTCAAACAAACTAGAAATGTAATCCTGTTTAAAACTGGGTACTGAACACGTCCAGGTAAGAATTTTGTGTTCTTTTCCTTTTTTCTTATTTTACAATAGGTCTTTGCACTGATATATTTAAAACTTGTGCACCTTTAAAATATTTATATTAATTCACCTACATTACATTATCTTGAATTAAGGATTGAATTAGTTCTGTTGCATTACTGCATCTATCTATCTTGTAATGCAAAAAATTGGCATGGTGCTACAAACATTCTTCATTGTTAACATTAATAAACTGTCTTGTGATGGTTATCTGGCAAAAATCCCTCCTGCTGCAAGAAAAAGTCAATGCTTTAGTAGAAAATTCTTCAAGCAAGGACTGTGTGAATGAGTATACCTTGAAGTTCCCATCTAGCAAAACTGTTAGCTGCAGGCTGAACTCTGAGCACAGAACTAACACTGTTGAGGTCTGTGACCTATTCCCATGGTGAAGTGTTGTAGCAGGCAAAGGTCTAATTGCAAGAAAGAGAGGTTTCCCTCATTCCCATTAAATACCTGGAAGCAGTATTTTTATGTGGTTCAGCCTCTGAAAGCAACTGGTCAGCTGCTGTGCACGTACAGCCCTATCAGAGTCACTGACAAAGCTCCCGCAGTCATCAGTGATGCTGGAATTCCATGTGCTTTCTGGGTGTTATGGAGCATAGGTGTTGAAGTGAGAAGTGAAGGATCAGTGTCTGCTTCTGCCCTGCAGCAGCACCACAACCAAAATGCAGATCTGAGCTTTTGGATGAAACAGAAACTGCTAAAATGCTCTAGACCTGGACCTCCTTGGCACCTCTCAGTGGTCATGCCTAGCTGGAGGCAGGCAATAGCTCAGGTGTTGCTGAAAACGTGGGCTGGCTTAGTCTCCAGTCCAACTGTCCAGGAAAGGCAGGGCTTGGCCACCTTCTGTAAAGTAAGCTTGACATTTAGAAAACTGTAAAGATGCATCTTTTAGCACTTGTAAGCTGTGCACACAGAAGGTGACAAATGCTCGCTGCACAGCAAGCCTGCTTTTTCTGCTGTGGAAGAATCTTTCCTAGTCATAGTGTCCTTTACTGGTGTTCTGTTGCCTGCAGGGTGTGTGCTGTGGGAACTAACTCTTCCTTTTCCTTCTGAAAAGCAGTGTAACAGCACAGAAGCGGGCGTGCAACACGGCGACCTGCGTGACCCACCGCCTGGCAGACTTCCTGAGCAGGTCAGGGGGAGTGGGCAAGAACAACTTCGTACCAACCAACGTGGGATCCAAGGCCTTTGGCAGGCGAAGAAGAAGCATTCAGATATAAAAAGCTGTGGGATAATGTGAACATGGTAAATGCATTGCAACAGTCAGAATCCCACGGTGCAGGCAGCCTGTGCCATCACCAAAGTTTTAGTTTTGCTGCACGAGTAACAGACCTACAGTGGTAACCTCTGAGAAAGCAGGGCAAGTAACAGTATAAAGAAAAATGTTACAAATAGAACAAAGGCATGTTTGGACTGTGAAGAAGAGCTTTTGTAGATGTCCTGCTTGGATAACTATCTTCACAGAACATTAACTAAACACAACAATTTGGTTGAAATTATTTGCTTATTTTACCAGTAACATTTCACTATCAACATATCAGTAACTCTGGTTTTCTTTCTTTCAGATTGCAATGAGACTGAGAACTCGACTTTAATTTCTAATGGAAGCAGCTCTTCTCCATAAACCAAGACAGCCAAAAAGAAGATTAATTTTTCATCCTAATATTGAAAATGTTTTATTTAATACAAATGAAAACACTTCTGTTATGTATAGTACAAGAGAATCTAGTTATTAAAGTTAAATTATTGTATATTCTTTTTATATGCAACTCTATTTCAAATAAAATGTGACAGCATCTATTATTTATTTATCTTCCAGCTTATGTGATCCATGCTACTTATCCTGGCCCTACTGCCAAATCTCGGGGATTATACTAAACTGCTGCCTGGCAAGGCATGTGTATTATACAGTGTGCTGTGCCTTGATGTAAAACAACTAACCTGATTGTACAGTATGTTTAAAAAAAAAATCACTTCAATATTGTATTATTTGTGAATTTACGCAAAATTAAAAAAGGTATTTTAGATACACTTGGATTGAGAAACTGATTTTTCATTTGGACCCACTTATGGAAACATTTGGCTCTAAGTCAACATCGTTGCAGATCAGCTAGCCCATTGATCTGCTCCAGCATTATTAACTATAATACTAGAATTTGAGTCAAAAGTTCAGAACAGGAACAATAGCTGCTTTTTATATATATTAAAAAAAACCCCCAAAAAATCAAAAGACACGACTTAGCAAGGCTTCTGCTAGAAAAATAAAAAGAAGCCACAGTTACATTTAGTAAAACCATGGAGACAAATTTCATCATAGGTGGTTTAAGACTAAATATTTTTATACAGGATGTAGTTCAGATGTAATGGCCTAGCATACTCTGTAGATTTTTGTGTAAGGTCAAAAAAGTGAATTAGAAAGGAAGAGAAAAGAAGCTACGGAAATGTACATTTCTTTGAAGCAATCCTGAGACAGAGTCTATTTAGGGATCAGGGATAAATAATTAGAGTGAGTGGAGAAGAGGGTAGCTGGAAGCATTCCATGGACTTCTAAGTAGTGCTGCCAACTTCCTTCTTAAAGCTGCTGCTGTTTCACTTTAGTAGCTGAGTCAGATATTTGTTTAGATTTGTTTCGTGCTTTACAGCCTGACCCTAAAATCTGCTTCATCAGTTCAGATGAATCCCAGAATGAGTAAAGGAAGGGACCACAGTGGGTCGTCTGGTCCAACCTCCCTGCTCAAGCAGGGTCATCCTAGAGCACATTGTACAGGATTGCATCCAGGTGGTTCTTGAATACCTCTAGTGAGGAAGATGACTCCACCTTGCTGTCCAAAGTAGAGGTTAAGGCTCTCACAATCTCTCTGTCTGTCTCTGCTGCAGGTGTCATAGCAAAAGAGAAGCTTGGTCAGCCCGATGTAGACACAGTCAGTAAGGCCTTCCAGTGACGACGCTTCTGTACCGTGCTCATTCATGGCTATGATTTTACTCCCCTGGGAACCCTTCAGCCCTGGTAAGTCAGTGTACAAAGTAGATCTTGTAGGAGATATAAGCCAGTTTATAGGGAAAAGTTCTAATGCCTAAATGGGCAAAGAAGGGATGTTCAGGCTTGGCTTTCAAATTTGTTGCCCAGAGGTAGTCTAGTGCTTTTTTTTTTTTCATTTTTCCCTGAAGTATTTGAGTTTGGCTGTAACTGGGTGTCTTATACCTGCATGGTGAACCACCACACTATCTTTGTGCAAGGATCTGGTTGGGTTAGACCAAACTGCCAGTTTTGGAGCCTGTAAGCATTCTCTACCATGTTTCAGGTATTTTTCCCCATTTTTCTTTACATGAAGTGGGAGATCATATGCTGGGGTCACCTGGCTACCTCAGCAATACATTTCCCTGTCACTGCACAGGGATCCTCTGGGCACAGGTGGCAGTGTGTCTCTTTTGTTCCCTACTACAGCACGTAACAGCTTAATCTTCTCCAAGATAAAATACTAAGCACAGCTATTGGGATGAATACATGTAATTTAGTGATTCATATTCAATAAGAAGCCAGGCAGCATTCCTAGACCCCTGCTGGCTTCAAAGTCTAAATGATCAGGCAGTTTATTTTTTTCCATTTACAGCCATTCTCTACTGAGAGAGACCCGAGACTGCTTTGTGTAATTGAATGGCATCTGTAGTGTCCATCTAGTCTAAAAACTGTTAGTCCTTCTTTTCACTGTAACGAAGTTATACATTTTTTCTGTCAGACAATGGGATTTTCTCAGACTAACATTGTACACCAAAACACAAACCTTACATGTAAAACATTTTGGTAACCTTAGTGGTGTTTTTTACATTGTCCTGGTTGTAGAAATATCGGATGGAACTTTTGATACATGTGTTTTGTTTAGATTGTTGTTTTCTTTTTCTTTAGGAAGAAATAGCTGCTTTCCTGTCTCAAGATCTATTCCTGTTATATCTTCTGTCTCTTTTCTCATTAGAATGTCTGTACAGAAATTCAATACACTCACCTATACATATTCCTGTAAAGGACACAGTGCCAAAGCACTATGGAAGGAAGGCTGAATATGAAAAAAATTGAGGACCTTTACATGCTTTTCCATGATGTGAAGGGATAGAAACCCTTCACCAGGAAAATGAGTTGCTCATTGCTGCTTTCAGAAAAAGCAGGTTGTTGTTGAAACAAGAGAGAAGCAGAGATGTGAAAACTAATTTTTTTAAAAATTTTTTTAAAATTATTTTTATTTTAAGGCTGAAGACATAGTAGAAGGAATTGCAGAGATGCTAGAAGGTTGTCAATCACTTCAACTGACTGCGAACAAGTGGAAGGAATTGTTTCCATTTTTAAAAAGTACTGTTCTGGGTAATATTACCCAAAATTATCAGCTCTTAAATAAACCCTAAACTTCTACCCCAGGAGCAAATCTGGTTTGGAATTAGCATTTAATAAGGGAAAGTATGGTTTCTAATGTACTTATCTTTCCATTTTAATTACGTTGCCATTCTAAGCATGCTTAAAGCAGGTGGAAAATACAGTGTTGGTGCAGTACCTGTGAGTGGCATCAAACCCAAGTTACTTGGTATTCAGTCAGCAAAGACACTACAGATCAGTCACTCATGAGAGTTTGTGTTCTTGTTTATGAGGCAGTATCATCATGACTTCAGTTTGGTTCTGATGTCTTCAGATATTTATCTGTGTGTTTTCTTTAACCACTAGGGTTTTTTTTTTTAATCCATGTGCAAATGAAGGTTTTGGGAGAGTACTTTTCAAGTAAAGGTAAAAGGGGAAGAAATTTCCAAGAAAGAAATATCTGAGGATAATTTATGGTAGATTGTATTAATGTAGCTCTAGAGTTTTTTAATTTGCAGACTGTTTTCTAGTGTTTTGGTTTTCCAGTACAAATATGGGCACATGCACCACATGGGCCCAGGAAAGGTTATGAATTTTGCCCAGTTCTCTGCTCTGAGCTGATGGCAGGTAAAAAAAGCACCATCTTGTGCCAAGTGACAGTGAGAGGAGGGCATCCAGGGATTGTTCAGATGCTTTTGCCTTGCTGGTGGGTGCAGCTTCCAGCTGGACATGAGCAGGGACAGCCACTTGGGATGATGACACAAGTCAAATTCACCTGCTTGCCTGCTGTTGTCATGAGCCCCCAGATCTGCTGTGCAGGGCTGTGGCACCACATGGGGCATAAGGCAGCCATGGGCCAGCTGGTGCTGTGCCAGGTGATGGATAACAGGAACTAATACCAACATGTGTCCCCACGGACCTTTGCAGCTGCCAAAACAGAGAGGCAGGAGCTGTTCAGCTGTGTGCTTCTTGTCAAAGGGCAGGTGGTCTTCTGCTCCTGTATCTGACTGAATTTTTGATTCAGGATCATTCACCAGGACATCACTGCATATATCACTAGAGCATCATTTTGAAATAACCCAACTGGACTTTCACTGTGTCTCTCTCCAATACTTAGATAATTTTTTTTCTCCTTCTGTTAGTGAAATTTAATTCATCTTCCTGAAAGCTTCCATTATCTGCAGTGTGAGAAAGGAGCAGAGCTAATGCTATTGCTTCTGACACTGAACACTGCCAAAAGGAACTTATAGCAGGCAGTAGTAAATTTTGGTATTGGTTATCTAATCCAGCATTGTCATGTCTAATTAGCAGATTGAACATCTCTACAAGGTGAATAGTTTAAAATGTGCTGGAGAATTTGGGTCTGTGCGTTTTTCTAGACTGAACTGTCTCAAAATAGGTGAATACTGGTTAGCAATAAACTGGGTGTTTCCAGCCTGGCTTCACCCATGTTGAACACTGGCAGCTTGGTTCCAAGCTGGCCATGCTCACTGCTTCTGACAGTCAGCTGAATGCCCTGGCAGCTGGAAGGGGTCTGCACAGTGCAAACATTCGCTGCCTCTTTATTGTTCTAAAATGCACCCCATCCTTTCCCTGTTCTGTACGGAGTTATCCTCTACTTTTGCCTTCTAAAACTGTTCTTTATCGCAGAAAATGTCCAAGGAGTATGGTAACTATTTTTTTTTTCCAGCAGAAAGTAAATAATTCCCACTTCTAAATTACGCCAAGCATTGCAATACTTTCTCCATAAGATTTCTGATCTCTATGAAATTTCCCATTCGATGGAGTAATCAGAATCATTGCAACATTTCTCTTTTCTTTCTATTCTTGGCTTTATCATAATTCTTATTTTCACCAATTACTCTTTTGGCTGGGGCTGAGCTGGGATCCCAGCTAAATTATTAGTGTCACCTCCACAAAAGCACTTTAAAAGTCTGAATGTATACCTCTGGGCAGGCTTTTTTCCACCCCTGTAATGTGTGAGAAAACACTCCCATTTGTATTACACTCATATTGGCTGTCCATAAAAGAATGCTTACACTCCTTATTTGGCTTTCTATTTACTTCTGTTGTTTTCTTCTCCTTTTCAATGGCTTTCCCTAACAACATTTTGTCACATCAGCACATGAGCCAATTTGACATTGCATTAACCTGTCCAGTGTCCATGAAAACTACAACATATATCCATTTGGCTTTCCAACTGCTCTTTGAGAGTCTTGAAGCCACTCTTCTCAGAGGAGCCTACATGGCAAGGAGTGTGGTCATCTGCAGGTGACAGTCATGTCTGGTAGAGGCACAGGTACAACAGGCTTGAGTAACCCTGGCCAAGGTTGTCTTGAATAACTACTTCCAAGATAGCCAGCAAACATGAGCACTTGAGATGCCAGCAGCTATGCTTAAGAAAGGAAATTGCCTTGGGATGAAGCAAAGGAGAGGAGGCTACGACGGCTTTAAACGCTGAACAATTTGTGTAATTACGAAGTGTGGATGCAGAAGCAGTGCTGTTTGGGAGCTGCCTGCCAGACAGCTCAGGTGTTCCTCTGAGAGGCCACCTATCATATTAGAGCACAGAAGGTGGAGAGGACAGCTAGATTGGTGTTTTCAGTATGTTACTTTGTTTTTCTTAACATGGTGTTTTGCGTCCTGCCAAGCATTGCAGGTGGTCTCTTATCTCAAAGTCCTCTTTGTCAGCCAGCTCAGAAAGGCTGGATGTGCCTGGTTCTGGGGGCTGGAGTGTTGGTTTAAGGCAAGTTGCTCTAGGCCTGCCAGGTCCCCCAAAGGGCTGTGCCCCAGCTCTTTCACAGGGCAGGAAGAGGGATTGATAACTTCTGCTTCCCCAGGCTGAAGCCCCAGCCTTGCCCAGTGGCCGAGGTGATCCTTTTGGCCCCCGAGAGAGAGGCATATAAAGGCTTCATCCTACTGTATGAGCTACCCATTGCCTGGCATGGTGATACTGTCATAGCCTGAGAAGGAACGTAGCTCTGTGCTGGTTTGCTGCCTCTCACCGGCTCCCGTCCTCCCACAGCAGCCGTGACCCAGAGCATTGGGTGTGCTGGAGTCTGCCTACTCCTCCTCTGCTAGGGCTGAAGGAGATAGCTCATGGACCCCAGTTGTCCCCTTCCCGGTAGGTTCCACCGACCTTTCTTGCTGCACAGCCAACAATTTTCCTGCAGAGCTTTGCTGCAAGTCAGAAATCATAATCATAAGGAACAATTTTCTTTTGCTGTTTAGAAAACCAGAAGTTTTGCTCACTTTTTGTTTGCTTCCTCTCAGGCTATTTCTGCTGGTATTGGGTTTGTGTGGCAAGATTTTGGTAGCAGGGGTGGCTTTTGTGAGAGATTCCCCTGCAGCCCGTGGTGCAGACCAGGGTGAGGCAGCAGTGCTCCTGCAGCCCATGGAGGTCTGCACCCTGTGGAAGGGATGCACGGTGGAGCAGTTTGTGAAGAAGTGCAGCCATGAGAAGCACTCATATTAGAGAAGTTTGTGGAGGACTGTGTCCCATGGGAGGGACCCCACTCTAGAGCAGAGGAAGAATTTGAGGAGTCCTGTACCTGCAGAGGAAGGAGCATCAGAAACAGCACGTGATGAACTGATCACAGCCTCAGTTTTTCATCCCCTTGTGCTGTTGGTGGGGGAGGAGGTAGGGAAATTGGGAGTAAAGTTAAGCCCAGGAAGAAGAGAGGGGTGGGGGAAGGTGCTTTTAAGATTTGGTTTTACTTCTTGTTATCTTACTGTGATTTGATAGGTAATAAATTAAACTAATTTCCACAAGCTGAGTCTGCTTTGCTCATATTGGTAACTGCTGAGTGATTTCTCCCCATCCATGTCTCATCCCACAAGCCTTTTGTTTTATTTTCCCTCCCATGTTCAGTTGAGGATGCAGAGGAACAGAGAGGCTTTGGTGGGCACCTGGAGTCTAGCCAGGGTCAACCCACCATACTGAAGGAGCATCCTCATATGCCTATTTGGAGTCTTTATACTTTCTTTGTAGCTTGGCAAACACTTTGAAAGTCCAAATCTATTATGTCAGACACATTAATTTGCCCATTATTCTACTGACATGTTTGAAAGGTTGTCATAGGTCTTCACTGTATCTTATTGTGGAGAGAGCCAATTATTCTAATTAGCATATGTTCCTAAAAAAGATGCATAGATAGTTTATAATTCCGTTTTTAGCTCATGATATAACCATGTTTTTATATGGAACAACATCATAGTTACCCATTAGTACTGGGTAGCAATGGCTCATTATTGCAAATGAATTTGAAGCAAGTGGATTGGAGGAAGGATGACAATCCTCCTAGTGCAGTGACTTCCGTGAGGACAGGCAGATTTTATCCATGAAATAGGCTTAGTAACTTTTAGGTACTTTTTAACATCCGTCCTCCCAGACAGGCTGAAGAAGACAATGTTGCCAGGGATGTTTTTGAGTGTGTGTACATTTTCCAAACAAGGTTTTTACTCCTACTTAATGCAATGCTCTCCTCATAGGTTGAAACAGTCTTCTTTATCATTTTATGGTTAAAGATACTATCTAAGAGTTAAATTAGTTATGAAAATGAATATTGATTTGTGTTCTTAATGTAATAGAAGCAGAGAATTAAATAGAAAAAGGAAATAGATTTGACCTTTAAATGCTGGAATTGCAGAGTTTAAATGAAAACTGCCTTAGTTTTTTTTTTAGAAGATTTAGAGATAAACAGATGAGAGACTAAGCCATTTAAAACACTTGACGCATGTTGACAATGGAGGCAAAGATTTTTTTCATAAACTTTATGCACTGGCTATTACTAGTTTAAGCTTATTCCTGGTAAGGTTACACATTTCAGTGTAGAAAAACTTTTGTTTGCATTATGTGAAGCTGCCTTTTGCTTCTCTTTCCTAACTTAGGTTCTCAGAAGAGACAAAATATTTTTATTGTACCCTTTTCTACTAGACAGTGGCAGAACTTGTTACCTTGCTCCTCATGTGTCAAAGCACTGGTTTTATAACTTAGTATTTTAAAACCAGATGCATTTAGTATTTAACTTACTGATATGTCCTTGTGACTGAAGTTTTTGATAGGATTGGTGTCTCTATTCTGTTATTCCAGTGACTCTCTGAAAGATGATGGAATATCACCATATAGCAGCAATATGTCCAGCTGCAGAAACGGTAACTGAAAACCTTATCCCTGGGTCCTGTCTCTTGTTAGCACAGGTTGCCAAAGTCTTCCACTCACAGAAAGAACAGCCCAGGTATCCTCAGGGTCCATAAGACCTTTCTCTCACTGTAATCGCCAGTATTTCCTCTCAACAAAAGTTTTATTTCTTGTTTGTGTATTCCTTGCAACATTTGCAGAAGCTATGTTTTAGAGGCTGCCACTGGTGCCACTCTAATGGTGTGGCAGGTAGAATTTGAGGTAAAACCCCTACTCTTTCAAAAGTTTATAATTTAGCAGGTGAACTACACTTCTAGTTCAGTTGCTTGTGACGATATCATAGAACCATAGAATGGTTTGTGTTGGAAGGGGACCTTGAAGATCATCTATTTCCAACCCCCGCTATGGGCAGGAACACCTTTAACTAGACCAGGTTGCTCAGAGTTCTAGCCAACCTGGCCTTAACACTTCCAGGGATGGGGCATCCACAACTTCTCTGGACAACCTGTTCCCGTGCTTCACCACTCATAGTAAAAAGTTTTTCCTAATATCTGATACAAACCTACTCTCTTTCAATTTGAACCCATTCCCCCTTGTCCTGTCACTACATGCTTTTGTCCATTTTTCCCGTAGGTTCCCTTCAGGTACTGGAAAGCTGCTCTAAAGTCTCCCTGGAGTCTTCTTTTCTCCAGACTGAACAATCCCAACTCCTTCAGCCTTTCCTAATAGGAGAGGTGCTCCATCCCTCTGATCAACTTGGTGACCCTCCTCTGGGCTCACTCCAACAGGTCAAAATAAAAGTTCACTTGGTTGTTTCTCACAGCCAGCCAACTTTAACCTGATCATGCTCCATCAGCCTCTCAAACTGTGCAAGAAAACTGCTTTCTCCATCAGCCTATGGGATCTCTAGCTATGGACACCAGGATTAAATTCTCATATGGGTCTATTCACTTCTCCAGCCAGGTTTTGCCATCTAATCAGAAATTCAACCTGAAACCTGATGGGTTTCAAAAAGGCTTCAGTGTACTGACTAGGAAAGCCTGTGATTGTGTGTCAAGTGACTTTTGCTTTATACCATATAATGACCTTATTTAGTATCCCATATCTCTCACAACTCACTATTTTCTCAACTTCAGTATATCCAATTCAGTTGGCATTTCTCTGGTGAGCCAAATATCCTTTACAGCACTCACAGAGTACTTTAAATTGATATAAATATAAAGTGTATCTATAAAGCCCATTTATATTGCCACAGAAGTATGAAGTGCCTTTAAGATAAAAAAGAATCTAGACTTTACATTTTCATGTCTTCAGTTCTGCCTGAGGTTAAAGTTATATCTGGCAAGAAGACAGGGAAAGGCTAAACTTTCTGTTTTAGCAGGTTTTCAGTGACTGCATAGAAATGAAAACTATATAAACCTGCTTAAGTTAAGGGAGTGATTGGTAAATACATCTTCTAGAAGCTAGAGGGCACAGGAGCCACAGAAAGTCTCTGGTATAACTCAGTTACCAAGAGGTGTGAGTGAGTCAGAGTAACTTTTGAGTCTTTTCACATAAAATGGCACTTGCTACTCACGTTCAAACCAATTTTGTTCTCTCTCTAAAGAGAAGCGACTGAAAATGAGAAATGTCTTTCTGGATTTTTATCATTTTTTCAGATGACCTAAAGGAAAATCAATTATTTGTATTGCTATTGGTCTAAATGAAGATGTTAAATATGCTTCCCATTTTTAATCCAGATTAGTTCAGTAATAAGTTTATATTCTGCAGGAGCTCCTATTATTAACTGATAAACATTTAGATGGAAAAATCAAATGTAAATTCACGGGAATAGAAGCATTGCTCTCAAGCATAATAACATACAGATTTCAGATTTTCACTTATCTAGCTGGTCTGGTCTAAGTGTTTGATAACTTTTCTTCACCCCTACACAGTATCTCTGTGATAACAAAGTCCTGCTGTGTTTTATGTTACAAGCCACATGTCTATTAGAGTGATACCTGTGTGAGAGGGACATTGGCAGATTTTTTGCTGTATACACCAATCCTTATTTTGTTTGCATTAGAGAATAAAATTCACAGGCCTTGCCCTAAATATGTAAGAGGAACAGAGCATCCTGACCTGCTCTTGGAAGACCTCCCCGGATTCCAGTGTGTTTTGTTTTCAACTCAAGCCAGTGAGAAAAAAGATCTTTGCCACAGCATGTAAAGAAGACAAGATGTATGTATCGATTAATTTCTCAAGTCAGTTGACTTTCTCATTAACAGAAAATCAGAGGTACTGTGAGTTTGTAGGACTCCAGAGTCCCAGAAAAAGATTCCCCCCAGCCTTTGTGAATTGCTATGTTTTCCCCAGGTTTTATGCCTAAAGCCAGATGGGTGCTGAACCCCGGGATGATATTGCAGTAAACAAAAAAAGACTGATGGAGTAATGAGACTCCACTGAATTATTCATTGGGTCCTAAATGATGCAGAGAGAGTTATCATAGTGAACAGCCTTGAACTCGAGACCAGTGCCAGGCACAGCCCTGCCTGTGCTGTGCACCTGACCTGTTTTTCCAGGTAGGCATCCACAAAAATGAATGTCTTGTATAAATGAGCTGGAACAACTGTGTTTGGTAGCTGTCCAAGAAAAAGAATAAGAATTCATCTAAGAATAATCAATCTAATTCCAAAAAAAGCCTAGTTAAGTGCATGCTCCAGTGCAATGGACATAAAATTAAAAGCACATTCAAGGACTTTGCTGCAAAGCAATGGACTTCTACACATCTTTAAAGAGAAACACATCTTCAGGCTTGTTGGCTGAAATCTGATGATGGTTCATAGTAAATATCACAGATAACTGCAAGAACACAGAGGATGTCAACACAGAGTGGGTTGCAAAAACCAGTGTGTACCAATAACACAATTTTAGCACATGAAGCATTTTCCCAGCTGGCCTTTGGAAGGTGAGGAACAGTACAGCCTCATCCAAAAGGTAGGTATCTTGGGGTGTGGTACTCCCACTGCTGTCATGGTTTAATAATTATCAGTGATGTGTTAATGTACTGAGTAGGGAAGTTAAGAGAGGGTGTCCGGCATAGAGAAGCTGTAGTAGAGAAAATTGTGATAGTAAGGTCAATTGTGTTTATAAAATGAACTGGCCTTTCAAATAAAAAAGTATTTGGAAGTTTATTTTTAATGGTTCTGTGAAGGAGTTTCTTCTGAAGCCTGCCAGTAGTGGTGTGAGTGAAGCATTGTTTCACTCTACAGCTCTGGAGGAAAGATCACATTGGGGGTGAAGGGAAGGTAGAAACCCCTCTGTAGAATGAATTTGGAATCCCACCCTCCCACCTTCCCAAAAGAACGTTTTTTCTTCAAAACGCCGTTACAAACTTTGGTGGAAGCATTAAAAGATTCAAAATTACCACATGATAGTCTGATTGCTGGTGTCCACTCATGGCAGAGAACCATTGGCAGGGAGAATCGTGCTGTCACTTCAGCTTTGTTCTGGGCTTGAATGTGGCAGTGATGACAGGTGCTATAAGAAAATAATGGGTGATACCATGGGGTTTGCAAAACATGCAGTGTCACAAGGGCTGAGGAGTTATAAAATACTGTTCATTGGGTGCCATCTGTGCTGCCTATTCAGTGAGGCAGAACTTTGTAAAAAAAAAGAGTAAAAGCATAGAAGTCGGGGCAGCATTTTGAACTGGGCAATAGCGAATCAAGGGAAAGCTGATATACTCAAGCTTTCCTCTATGTGACTTTGTAACATAATGTCTTTTTAACACTGTATTATTACAACATCCAAGTATATACTAATATGCAGACTAATTTAACTCATCTGATACCCCATTTTGGATGTCTGGTTTCCTTCTGATGGTGACCACTGCTGAGCTGTCATACTACTTGAAATTACCCGAGAACAAGATACAGATGTTCCTCCATAGAACAATTTTTTTAATCCTCTGATGATTTTAAAAAATATAATTTACAATTTATTACAATGGTTTTCTTTTTCATTAAAGGGAAAGTTCATTAAAGCTTATTAGGATGCCTTGTAATCCTAGAGTAAAATTTAACAAATTAATCTGATCCTTTGTCATAAGAAACAAAAATTTATTTGTTTTGCTACTGGATATCAAAGCATATGGCTTTTGGAAAATGTGACTCTTCTTAAAGGCATTTTTTTCCTCACAGTAATTTGCAGGAGACTGAGACATGGTTCGTCCTAACAGTGCAGGTTTCAATTTAATACAACATTATCAACTTTGTGTGGTAGAAGACTGCTGTCTTTGCATTTCCTGTAGCAGATGTGCATACTGCCTTTGTTAGTTCCACTTGGTGAGATTGTGTTGTTAGGCAGAGGAATGGAAAAGTCTTAGTGTTGTTTCCCTGAAATTATGCATATTTATGTGTTGCTACTGTCACAGGCCTTCCCCTTCCTGCCTGGTGACTGGAGCTATCTACAGTACCAGGTTTGGTACTTTGTTCTCTGAGCTTGACTTGTAAGAGAGCATGATTTATAGGGAGAAGAGAGCAATGGGAAACTGTTCATTCTAAAAAGTTATGTAGTCTTGGCTTCTTCTGCACAATGGACTTTCAATTTCTGACTTCATTTTTTGTGATATCTTTGCCTATAGGAAATAGGATGAAATAGGATGATGCTCAGCTACTGCTTCTCTGAACTTTTGACACTCTCACTGGCTATTTTCTGTGTGTTATTCCCTATCCAGTCCAGATGTTTCTGCACATGAGCCACCCAGCCATTCAGCTTGGTTTTTTTGGATGGCAAAGCCTTGATCTTGTCTTGTGATGGAGGACAACGTTAGAATGTGGAGACTACACGTATTCTGTGGAAGGGCTCCAGCGACTTCGGCGTTCTTGCATGATTGGATGTGGTTAACAGAGCCACAACCATCAACTGCTGCTTTAAACTGACCTTGGCAGAGGTTGTGTGATTTCTGTAGTGTTTCTTTGGACTAATTTGGGTGCCCTGTTTTGTGTTCCTGAGAGACTGTAATTTGAGCTTGTGGAAATCACGTGAATGGCGCTCGGGATCACTGGGACTCCTCTCAGCCTGTGTTTGACTGATGCTGCCTGCAGCCTGCTCTCCCAAGGGGCCTTGATGTTTTAAGCCTAAATTCGGATCTGTTCCTCCCTTGAAACATATGTTGACTGGTAGTATTTTTAAAAAAAGATTATGTTAAAAACAGGTTGATCACTCCTCAGGCCAGATTTCTAAACTAGCTCTGCACCAAGCAGGTCTTACTAGAACGACAGAGCCCGGCTGAGCACTGTGTCCATAAACAAGACAAAATGGGAAGATTTTTCAGAAAAAACTTACTTTAGGATATCTTGGCAAAACCCTGATTAAACTGCTTGTTTTGGGCCACAGTGCTTGTATGGGTGGGAAGAGCATGTGGAAACCTTACCTTCTCTGCAGAGCTGTCAGCCTAGGTCAGGCTGTCAGAGAAATGAAAAATTGGGTTTCCTCTAACTTTCTCTATTGCTTGTATAGCATTAAGTTGCTGGAATAAATCCAAGAGGGAGGCAGAAAAGGAGAAAGGAAGCTCATGTTTTCTAGTGAGAAGATTAAGAAAAAACTTGAGTGGCGATTGTGCAAGGACTTTGGTTGTGTCTTGCTGTAGGCACTGCCCGATTACTGTGGGGGGCAAGACAGAGCAAAGGCTAAGCAGGGACTGAGAATACACACAAGTGAGACTATGTAAAAAGTAAAATAGGAGGAGATAAACTGGAAAGGGCTAAAATTCAAACCTTTAATTCCAAGAGGGAAGACTATTCTCCTTCTCCCCCTTTCAATTTTTGGGGGGCCAGTCCTGACCACAAGCTGTATGGAGGAAGAAATGTGCCCTAGTCTTAACAGAATTTGGGACGCTATTTAATCTACACTGGATTGTTGTGGTTTAACCTGACAGGCAGATAAACACCATACATCCACTTGTGCCATCTCCCCCTGATGCCAGTCAGATGAGGGAGCGAACTGGGAAGAAAGAATAAAATTCGTGAGTTGAGATAAAGACAGTTCAATAGGAGATAAATGGAAGGGAAAATAATAGCAATCATAATGATGATAAAAGAATTAGAAAACACAAAACAAGTTATGCTCAGTGCAATTGCTCACCACTCATCAACTGATGCCCTGCCAGTTCCTGCGCAGCAGACCCTGAACAACTTTCCCCCCATTTCATATATTGACTATGCCAGCATACGTTATGGAATATCCCTCTGGCCATTTTGGACCAACTGTCCTGGCTGTGTCCCCTGCCAACTCCTTGTACACCCCAGTCCCTGTGCTGGTGTGGTGGGGTGAGAAGCTCAAAAGCCCCAGACTTACTCAAACATCATTTAGCAACAACTAAAATGTCAGTGTTTTATCAACATTATTCTCATCTCATATCCAAAACACAGCACTGTACCAGCTACTAGGAAGAAAATTAACTCAATCTCAGCTGAAACCAGTATATGAATGAAATGAGGAAGAGAAAAAAGGAAATCCAGGCTCAGCAGAAATAATAGTTTTCATTGAGTGAATGCAATTGCAGGATGCAACCACATCCAGCAGCCAGGGATAGAAAAGAATGTTGGTGGTACCCTTAGGAGTGTTAAGGAGCACTGGTGTCAATGACAGTGCTTACTGACCAGTCTGAGCCCTTACAATGAGAATAATTAATACCAGATTCCTAAGAAGGTGGTGGAATTTGCCAAGCATCCAAAAAACAACCAGACCATTTTCAGGTCCTGACTATTTCCTAAAGAACTACTTGACCCCAGGGGCCTATAGCAGCCATGACAATCTTCCTTTGCAAAGCCTCTTAGAATAGTTCCATTCAAATACAGACATAATTATACCTCTCCTCACAATATTATATTTCAAATATCCTCCCAGTAATCAGAATCACTGCAGTGTGAGTGAAGAGCTCCTTTATCCTTACAGCAGAAAGCATATGAACTGTTATGAGCTAAAGAAGGTTTATAATGGGAAAGGCTAATAGAAAAGGCTTTGAGGCATCATCACAGTCACGATAAAGGCATGAGCAAATCTGAGTCTGAGAGCGAGCGACAATGCTGCCCCTTTACTAGAAAATGCCCCAATGGAGAGTGACTGAGAACAAGAATCCTCTGCCTCCCCCGCAGAAAATCACGGCCACAGAGAAGTTGTTGTATATTTCAGTTTGTTCCCATGGTTTTAATCTTCTAACTTGCTCTAATTATTCCTGTTCAAGGCTGATTTATGTTTGGCAACTTTACGTTAAAATAAGTTCCCTTTAACAGAGCAACACTCATGCTTGCCGGCAGGATGGGGGGAATATGACGTGTTCAGATGCAGTGGGAAGAAGTCTTTTGGCGAAAAAACCCTCCCTGATACTGGCACTGTGCCTACAGATTTTTCCTTATTTGCAGTAGGCCCTCAGTTTTCTGTCTCTCCTTGATGAAGAGCAGCAGTGTTGACCTCATAAGGGATTCCTTCCAGTTTGTTTCCCAGGTTTTTTTTGGTGCTAATGTATAGTTTATTTAACAACTGCATGTTTTTTACATGAGCAGTACGTAACACAATAGTAAGCCCGCAAGAAGTTTCAACCAGCTGTTCAGTGTTATGCTGCAACACAAAGAGCTCTGCTTTCCAGAATGGAGCAGGAGTTCTCAGCATCCTCACTCTGGGACAGTCACTTCACAGGTGGGAGTGGGACACATTTGACAGCTGTGTAACTAGGAAAGTCTGTAAAATCCCAGCATCTCATAGGAACAAAATTTCCCCAAGTTTTATCAAAATCAGCATCCCAGTGGTTTCCTACTAAGGGAAAAGCAAGGAATTAGCTGCTTTCTTCTTTCAGGAACTGCTTGTCATGTGGAGATGAACTCGAGAGGTCTCTTAGAAGGAAGCAGGGGAGCCATAATGGATGTAATACAGCACATGGCAAAGAACTGAGAGCAGAAAGTTTAATAAACTGGAAAGCATGGAAATCTGTAGGAAAACAACCTTTGTAGTTCTACTGCCTGTAGAGATGCAGACCTTGCAGTTTCTCTTTGATAGGTGTGTGTTCACAGCACAGAGGTGGGTCAGCTGGGGAGGTGACTATTTTTCCAAATAAAAAGCAACTGGTAGTGGTGGTTTGATCATGGAACAGAAAGCTAGACCACAGAACAAACAAATGATTGAGGGATAGGAGCCAGAATTTATAGACAACTGACTCTAAAGGTCAGACTGATGGGTCTGCTGTCATCTACACACGAAAATACACAAGCAGCATGCAAATTGTGTTTAAAATGGAGGAAAAATTGGTAATGAGTGAACTCTACACTTATGAGTGTTACTTCAAGAAACTTTGCTGAAAGTCTGGAGTTTGTGAGCTGTAACCACAGACAGAAACAAAGTGAGCTGGTTTGACTGAAAACCTGTTATTTGCTAGATTAGCAGTTTGCAGAGATATGGTTTAGCACTAAGTGAGGGTTTCTAACTAAAAAAAGAAAAATATTGTTCAATAGATATTGATTTGTCTAATTATATGCAGGGTCTATTTAAAGTGGAGACTCATCTACTTCAAAAAAGAAAAAAAAATTGTAGCGTGTGGGTCTAAATGCATTTACTGTTGGAAGCATTGGATTCCCATGTATTGTTCAGTTGGTTTTGAAATGTATAAGAAGAAATGCATTTCTTCATACCACATTGTCTTATCTTTGATAAATGTAGGTGATCCCACGTTATGTCTCTGGTGCTATCAAAGTAGCATTTGACATAATGAAGGAGATTATATATGTCCCATGGTCATTAGTATTTCTGAGGAGAATAACAAGGACTTTTTCTGATAATTACTCTGTGGAAAGGGTGCTGGTTCTGCATGGCAAAATGGGTGAGCTGGAGCCGTAGCTCTGTGGAAGCCATCCAGGGGTGTTTTCCTGGTCCCACTAAGTCTCCATGAGTCGTGGGGACTGTGGGAATTTGGTTTCTTATGAACCCACTAATGAAGAGTGGCAAATGACAAATTCCTGCTGGAATTTTTTCCCCTGTTTTCATTAACCTCTGTATAGATATTATTTTAATTAAAATAATCTTGACAGCACCTATGAAAAAGTTGTGGGGGTTGTAACAGTAATTAAATGTGTTGTCAAAAATGATAAGCAGCCTGGTATCACAGGAAGGAAATTAACACTCTGACCAATAATGAAACAGTAATCTTAATCCAGAGGTTTTTTCCTCTCAGAAACTCTTTAAAATGGATGGATTTTGGAGACCGGGCAATTTTGGAACAAGACAGTTAAGCAATCAGTGCCATAAAACATCTCCATTTTAAAAGTCAATGTCATACTGGTGTAATAGTGGCTGATAGCCAGTCAGCAAGAAATGTGATGTTAATTAGACGTTAATAGTGCAAAGTCTTGATGATTTTCCTGCATTTTGGATATCAGCATGATTGGGAATTGTGTTCAGCGTTAGGTGCTGGTGGTAGTGGAGTTTAACAATGATCTGCATCAGTGCCAGCTGGTTCTTTGGGTTTTCCACTGCAGAGAGAAGGTGTGGAAATGCTGGCGGGCTGTTCACTGCTGTGGGAAAGATAGGGTTTGAGAGCCTTGGTGTCTAGGTTATGTTACCACAAGTCTTTTATTGCGTGGGAGCTGTGCTGAGCACAAAATACACGAGTATTTTGGTAAATTATGAACTCCCTAAATTACAGTATTTTGCTCATCTTAAAAGCACTGTTCGTCCTTTAGATGAACTGGCATCAGATTTGGGCAGGCACAAGAAAAATCAAAACTTCTGTGCTGGTCCAGACTGGAAGGCACCGTCCTCTCCCCCATCATACCAGGCTCAGAAGATGCAGGTGAAGTTGCCTTGGGTGCAAGGACTGGGCCGTTCTGCCCGGCATGCTCACAGGGGTCTGGTGAGAAAGGCTACCTAGAAAGGAGCAAGCTGTAAAAACAGCCACAGTGTTACTATGGGAGAGGGTATCAGGAGTCTGAGCTAAGGGTTGGATTCAAATGGCTCCTTGGTAAAAGAGAACTGGGAGTAGTCCATCAGTAGGCACCAGAGCTGATATGGCAGGCTTGTAGGACCCAGGAGTGGATGAAGCTGTGCTTTTTTCAGAAAGTCTGAGGGAAAAATGAGCCTGAAGAAAGTTTATGGTTTCCTGGGTACCCCTGCCTGAGGTAGAGTCTTCTCAGGTATCCTTGTATCTAAGGATTAAATGGAGAAATTCAACTCCTATGTCAGCAAGAAAAGGGCTGGCAAGTTTAATAAAGATAATCCTACCTTATCCTAATCCTGTCTTCCCAAATGTAATCCAAGCAGAACTGCACCTTAGCAGTTAGGGCTCCTTTTGCCCTTCTGCTGCATCCCTGAGCTCCAGCTTGTGCTTCTCTCTTTCATATTTTCTTGCCCCACTCTTAGCAAACATGAGAATTAAAGAATGGAATGGTAGCATGTCATGTTCCTGGTTAGAGAAACCTGCACAGTAATGTGCCTGAGATGTTTCAAAAGGGAAGCAAGTTCCTAGTTCTGCTGAAGCTTTAATAGCCTGTTGTCTTTTCTGGTAATGTGTGGGTACCCATCTACAATGTGCACTTGTCTACACAGAGGTTTTTTTAATCTCCTTTTTTTATCCCTAAAATTAAAACAAGTCTATTCATTCAGTAGAAAGATATATCTCACAAGAGCTGTGATTTGAGGAAGAAGAAAATAAGTAGCAAGATGTTAAAGGAGGAGCTTATTTCTTGCTTGCTTTGCGATAATGTCCAGCAGTGTAAAAAGACTGGATCCTGTTATTCCAGGGACTAATTCAAAATGTAATAAGAGATGTCCAAGGGCATCCACACTGTAAGGGAACTTGAAACATTTGAGCAAAAAAACAACATGTAAGTATGGAGAACGGGGGGACAGCAAGTGCTTCCTTTCTTCTCTGTTAAAATATGTACTGTTTGTTCCTCACAATCCTCTAACTTACTGCTGTGGTTCTCTCATGTCTTCTAGTGCATGTAGATGAAGGCTTTGAGCTGAGGGATGGTGACAGCCAGGACCAGCTTACTTCTTGGACTAAGTCAGGAGGGAACTTTCTACACTTAGAAGTAGCGTGGAAGGTAACCCAGTAGGCAGCAGTGGCTGGAGAAGCCCTAAGACAGGCAGGGCAGGGCATTCACCCAGTGAGCAGGACCTGCAGACTGGGACTCAGAGCTGTAAAGAAGACTAAAAAGGGGTATCAGTGCATAATGGAAAAGGACAGCGATGGAGGACATCGGAGGAGGATTGATGGGAGCAAAATAGTAAGTGTGAAAGGGGCAATGGGTGAGGAATTTGGAGCAGAGAGGAGAAGGCAGCGGGGACAAAAGTTCAGCCTCCTCGATGATGACAGTGCTTTGCGGAATTGAACTAAAAGCTTCCCTTGTGAGGAAAGTCTCGGGTCTGAATAGCTCAGCGGATCAGTAACGATGTTCACTGAGTTTCGGTGTCACCTTCCAGGCTGAACGTACACAGGAAATGACCACACTTTCTCACTGATATAATAAAAATAAAAATTAAATGCAACAGAAATGAAACATATAATTTCCAAAGTATTTTCCTACTTCACAAAGCCAGAAGTTTAGAAAGTTTATTTTGTAAGACAGCAATAGGCAACATGTGAAGTACTTCTAAGGTAACAACTGTGTCGAGTAAAAACACTAACATACCAGACATAACATGGGTGGTAAACCAAATTTTTAGTACTCTGAATAATATAATTAAATTTTTTTACTGAAATTATTTCATTAAAAAAGATCACCTACATATGTTGAAAATTTGGTGTTATTCCACTACTCCTGACAACAATGCTGTTTTCAAAAAAAAGTTTTTACAATTTTCTTCCAGTAAACCACATCTGGATTTTTAACCTTGTTAAAAGTCTTCATTGTGCTTTTAGATCAGACTGTATTGTAATGGAACTGTTATTTATCTCCAGATTTATCCAGTTCCTCCTTTCTGGACTGTCTTACATTTATCAGGGTCTCTAATTACATTCTTCTACTAGCTGACCACTACAAAAATTGAAATCCTCACCACAAATCTGTAAAAATGTTTCCACTTGCATTGGGAGACAAAAATAGAATAATTCCATGTCTTTTTGGACGGATGCCTAGCTGAAACTATGCAGGGTTTGACTGACAAGAGGATGTAGTCTTTGCTGAGAGCATTTTCTTTAAGGTTCTTTTTAGTCTTCAGGAACATTTGACTAGATGAATGAGGAGAGGATTTACGCTAGTTTCCTTTCATTTTTGTTAACTTTGCCTGCTTTTTTGTAACTTTTGTCTCCTGCAACAAAATCTTTTCAGCTCATCGGGCTTACTGAATATATAATCACAAGCTGGTAAGTAGTAACTTCAGGAGTTTTGGTTTGAAATGGCACTCTATTCTTTTGTGTACAGCTGTGCTAGAAGACTAAAACCCCTTTGTGCAGATAAGCAAAACCAGAATTATTTAAATGCTCAGTATTTGCCAGGGTTATAACTGTAAAGTGTAGTCTTTCAGTAGTGAATAAATACAGTTAACACATAGCTCAGCCTGCAAACGCAGTGGAGAGACTTTGAGTAAGTTCAGAATTATTTTGCATCTGAGTGATCTCTCCTCACTGTGCTGCACGGCACTTTATCCCTTTCCTGGGGAATGTGGACGGGAGCTTACAGTGCACAGCAGGTAATTGGCTGCTTCAGCTGGAAAAGCAGAAAAAGGTTATTTGTTGGTATATACAGAAAGAAAATGAGGGCAAGTGCTAATTACTATTGGGTGATAATATTTGTCCATAGTCTTCTGAGCTGTCTGTGAAATTAAATCTATACTGGTACTTCGTAAGGGTAGTGAGTGTGTTCAATGCAAAGTTTAAGCAGTTGAGCAACTTTTTCTGTCAATGCATTTTGGAGTGGAACTTTCATATGCTTTGAATGTGAAAAAGGAGGTGAATATGTATGTGATAATACAGTTTTTCAGAATGCTTTCTTCTGCTGCTCAAGGCTTGTGTTTCCGTATCTTAGCACACATTCTTGTGTTGTTGCTTATTTTGAACCATATCTTCACTTTATGTGAATGGTCTTATCTGATGTCTGTGGTAAGTGAACGTACCTCAGCCTTTAGGAACTCATTTCTGTATTTCTAAAACTTGCGTATGCTGAGGCAAATATTTCCTCTTGGAAAGGGAAAGTTATTACTGGGTTAGATACTTTTTCTCGGTTGCACATGTGGCAGTTTCTACAGACAGACCAAAAAGAGCTGTAATGGTATATCTATGTTTTATGTTTAAAGTGGTTTATATCCAGATGGGGTGTGGAAGTGTGTTGGCAGTGTAAAGTCAGTTGTACCAGGTTCCTCCTAAAATAGGGCCATTTTCATAAAAACTTTTTATTCTCTGCTTTTTCTATCCCTGCTCTCTTTAACTAAATGAACCATGTAGTTTAAAGTCAGAGATATTAGAATAACATCAAATCTGTTTTAATTTTCATAATATTGTGTAAAACCCCACCTATCTGGGGTTTAATAGTTCAAGGATCTTTCCATATGCATGATGAATCTTGCTGGAATTGATTGACACAGGAATATAATATTTACTTCAAAAATCTTTTGCAGTTTCATGTTGCAGGACTTCAGTCCTTGGACAGTTTGATTTTAATTTGTTTGGTGAAAATCTCACAAAGAACCATGCACACTGTGTTGGAGATTGAAATTGTACTGCATCTGTAGAAAAAGACAAATGAAATATTTTATGGATTTGCTAGGTCTACATGGCTGTATGTAGGGAGGATACTCGGAAGACTGAAAAGTAGATAATACATCGTTAGCACTTTACAATCCTTAACAAACAAAGGTTTGTTTCCTCCTCTTTGGTAAAGATGAAATCCAAATGTTTCTTTGCTTCTTTTATACACCTTTGTACTCTTTGAGCTGGCTTTAAATTTTCATCAGTGTCATATGAGGTAAAATGTGTATTAAAGCATTAAGGAAAATGGGGTTAAGACATACTCTGTCTAATAAAAGATATTAGTATTTTTTGGCAGTCATCGTTTGGCCTCTGTAATTTTTTTTCCAAAGGGCACTGACATTGCTCCTGGTTTCTTTACGACTATCATTCTGTGTGTCGATGTGCTTTTTACCCACTGACCTTTTTTATTTATTTTTTTTTGAATGCCAAATACTTAATGTGTCATTTCTGGCAGAAATTTCTGGTGATCAAAGAGAAAATAAAATGGGCTTGAAGAAAGTTGCTGGAAAAGCACATACAGGATGGCACAGGCATGTAAAGCTCTTTTTTCCTCCTGCAGGAGTTGCATACTAGTCTTCATACCTACTTAATGAACACAGGAGGAAGCACATATTTTTCTTGGGCCTGGAAAGCAAATGTGGTCTCGGAGTGCAAGGTTTACTACCAGCGTAATCAGCTAGAGTGGCATGAGAGACCACATGACAACTTTCTTTTGTCTCCTGTGTACCTGGCCCAATTAACTCCATTCTTCATTCTTCAGTCATCTCCCCAGGTAGCTACCTGGTGTTAATGGGCCATAAAATGCATGGCACTGGTCCATATGGAAAAGTTTTGGGGTGTAGGGGGTGTCTCAGCCCTTCATGGGTCTCTGAGAGCATCAGAGTTGGAAGTGCTGTCTGAAAGGAAATTCAGAGGACATGTACCTGTGCCCTCTTCCTGATTGCTGGAAGAGACTCTTTGAATAATGCAGGTCACCTGACGAAAACTAGATTAGTTTGGGAGAGTAAATTAATGGCACGGAGGACCCAATGGAGTGAATTTCTGTTAAGCACAAAGGGAAGAACTTCAGCTGGGATTAGATACTGTTGTTCTTATCTCTTAAACAAGATTTCATCCTTGCTTCTTCCTGCCTGCTTGCCTGTCTCCGTCCCTCCCTCCCAAGCGGGGATTAACCATAACTTTTCTAATTGGACTTCTAAACGGATTGTGCTTAGTTACAAGTCAAGTAGCTCAGTTCTTTCCCTGCTATCGCTCCTGTGTTTTCTGGACTCTATCCCTCTGCCTGCAGAGGTCAATGGAGTGGGAGGTAGCAGGGGACAGATGGTATGGTGAAAGACACTCATTCTGCAGACATCAGATTGCAAATAAAAAGCCCTAGGAAGGCCTGAACTTCTGCAGGTGAAACTCTGCAGGGAGGGAAAACACCTCGTGCTGTGAACCCAGCAGAAGGAAAGAGATCCACAACTTTTGGGTAGGCTTATACTTGAAAATGCATTGAAAACATTTTAGCAGGCTTGTGACCTTTAAAAGAGATTAGATCTAGTTATTAGTTCATTTCTACCCAAGCATGTTATTTGAGCGAGTGCTCTATATTGTGTGACTAGTATGCAAGTGGCTTGTTTTGGTATTTCATAGAAATTGTGCAGAGCCAAGGAATGTATTTGATTACCTATACCTATTCCTTGGGGTCTTCCATGGATACGTGCTCAAGCTCAGCATATTATCCAGAGCATCAGAATTAAAACTGTTAATTGAAATTGGAGTAGATCAGAAGAGAAGACCTGAGACTCTGCAAACCTTTATGGCTAAGCCAAACTTCTCAGATCCTACCTTTCTTCTGTGCATATTTCTGAGTGTACCTTTGACATCCAGGCCCTACTGTACGGACCTTGTTAGCATAAGGAAGAGGTGTTGCCAAACAAAAACTAATAACCTGGCAAGCCAACTCAAATCTGCTTGCAGTGATTTGAAGGAGCACTGAAAATTGGAAATTGGATTTCTGACTCATATTTTTCTGGGAAGGTTGTGACATATTGGGATAATACACCTGCTCTGTGTCACTCTTAGTCACCTAGCAAATTTATAACATTTTGTGAATTTAAACCTGCCCAGGTCTCCTGTCATACAGGAAAAGCCTGTGGCACAGCCAGAAATGGTTGGGAAACATTTCCTTGGGAGCTCCTTTGGGTACAGGGCCACCTGTGCCATGTCTGGTGGCCTAAATAGTTGTAATTTCCCCCCTGATTGTAGACGAACCATTTAACAACACATTTCTCTTCTTACTCTTCATGTTTAGGGGGAAAAGGGTTATGTACTGCTCTGTATGCCATGCCTAGATCTGAAAAGGGACCACAGTATTCAATAAACCAAATTACTTGCTTGATAAATTTTAGGAGTCAAAAATTTCTTCCCAAACGTGCTTATTTTTGGACCTTCATCCTCAGTTAGATCAAGTCACAACAACCAGGTTTTGGTGGTCCTGAGCTCTCTCACATGGAGCTGCACATGATAATTTCTGATGTCAGAATGCCAACTCATCAAAATTGTACTAATTCAGAGTTACAGAGAAAACTTTTTGGTCAGACCTAACAGAGATCAGTGAAAAGCTACTTCTAGAGAAATTATGCTGGTTTTATATGTTCACAACCCAGACTCTGTCACTGTGTCACACTGGCAGAACCCTAATGTAGTCAGTAGAGCCATATTAATTTGACTCTGGCCAGGATAGGCCAGAGTAGTACTTAAAACTCGTAGTTTTAAGTAAGTCATATCTACATGAAAGAACAATTAAATCTGGGACCTTGAATCATACAAGCATGCCTGGAGAGGGCTGAAATTACAACCAGAGGTGCTGGCACCTGCCAGATTTAATTTAGTGACCTCTCCCTTCAAATCCAAATGCAGTTCACTGAGTTCTAGAATTGTTAGGAAAACTCAAAATGCCCAGATGGTGATGGGTCACTTTCAGCCAGAAACTGCTCACTCTGATTCTTTTTGAGTTCTTGGTTAGGAAGGACTTAAAACCAGCATAGGAAGTGAGCTGAAATATTCAGAGTAATAGTTTTCCAGAGGGAGCTGTGCTGACTGAGGTTGAACTTAGCACTTTCAGCTGCTCTTCTGTTCTCTCAAAGTGTGAAAGGAGAACAAACTCACTGGTTGCAGGGTGTCCCAAGGAATGGCTCACACCAAAGTCATTTAGTGTTGGCCTAGTTGAAGCATTTTCATGTGCACCAGCACTCACATCCTTGATTTGTCTACTGGGACACAGATATACTGCCCTTCTCAGTGCAGTGGAGTCAGGGTTAGTAAAAAGGTGTTGCTTTATTTTCACTGTTGTAATTTCAGGAGAGTAAACACGAAAAGGAATAAAAGTCAGACAACCTGGGCAATATGGGCTCTATCTCCCATTAAGGATTTGGCACAGGAAGATGGTACACCTCGCCTGAGACAGGAATTCTGACTCTGGCCAGGGCTCAAACCCCCATTTCTCTCCAGAGCCATGTATCAGATACACCCTGTCTCACCAGCTCTGTGTCTCCCCTTGTGAGGGTGTAATCTTCCTTCCCCAGATTTTGCTGCGGTGCAGTGGCTGCCAAGGTCCCAGTGCTGCGGGGAGGTCATTTCCAGGGCTAGACACAGGGAGGCAAAAGCCGGAGTGCTAAACAAACCTTGGCGAAAACTGATCATCTCTTGGCTAAACTCTTAATTCTTTTGGCCTGCGGAAGGTCTGCTGAGGGAGCCAGAGAACTCGTGCAGCTCTGCAGCCAGCTGTGTGTGCCTGGTGCAGGAGTTAAAACTCACCGAGACAGTACAGCTGTGTCTTTCATCTCATTCACTTTAAAAAATGTGTCATTACATGTTAATTATCCTTTTCATATATGTCAGAATTGATATATGATTCATAAATAAGAATATTTTACGTGTTGCCTTTGACACTGCATAAGTCAGGCAGTGACATGGCACAGACTGTGCTTACAGAGCCCTTTTTGCAGGCGAGACCTGCACTGGGGTCCTGACTGCAGCATGCAGGGCTGGTGACAAGGTATAAAAACTTAAATTCAAAAAAGTGTCTTGGAATCATTTCTCCAGAATAGAACATACTGCAGGTGCTGTATTTCCAACCAGTGAGGCCCACATTAGGAATAGCTTTTCTGTGAGCTAATTTTTATCCTTAAGAGAAAGCTGCTTCCTTCCTCCCCTCATTTAATTCCTTTGCTGTTTTGACCTTCACCTGTGTGACTCGCTCCCTGAAATCCTCTCGGGAGGATCAGTGTCAGTTTTAATAAGCCAGCTGTCACTTTACACCAAACAGAAAGTAAGTGTTTCATTTGTTAAATGGGCCAGGAGAATACGTCGGCTTTTTCTACCATCCTTGGTTTTCTTCTAGGGGAAAGTTACTTTTATGTGACTGAAAGTACATAAAGAGGATTTGAAGCTGCAGATTTAAGTGTCTTGAATGAAGACTGTTATGTAAGGCTTTTCTTTATTTATCAGTTGGACTGAAATGTGATCAGCGTTACAGCACAGGGTCTGGGAGCAAAGAATTTTCTTGTGTTTCTAGTAAGAAGATAAGGGACACGCTGTGTAAGGAATGCACTGGGAATTTTTCTTTAGAAAGCTGCACAGGAAGGTGCAGGAATAGTAAGATTATTGCACTGAGCTCTTGGCTGCTGATGCAGGATGCAACACTGCTTCTTGTTGGGAGTTTCGCCATCGCCTTGATTGTGAGAAGGATAGCTTTCCTCTGCCACAGCTTCTCTTGTGTTTATTTAATTGCTCCCCTTCTGCTGCTGTTTAGTGCTGACAAGCACAACCTGTGCTTCTCTACCAGCTTGCACAGGTGGGTTAGATTTACAATACGAAGCTTGGGAAGTATTTAGGAGTGGCTGTCGAAGGGGAGCATCTACTTTTTTGTGCCTTTCACAGAGGAGTTGGGGTTTGGGTTTTAAATTCAGCAGCTTGTGGAGCATAGTTTTTAAATGGTGCCTAACAAACATAAGGACAGTGCACCTCACTGACTAATCACTGCAGTGGAGAGCAATTTAAGACAGGAAGAGAAGGTGCAGCTCCAGTGCACGAAAGGAAGGCCATGGCTTTTTGTCATGAACCAGGAGATTGTGTAAGTATGGCTATGATTGTTTCTGTGGATTTTACTCTGTGGTGTGTTTTTTTAAGCTGAAAACAAGACTGTTTTTGAGTCAGATGATGATGGTGAAACATCAACCCCTGGCTCTATATATAAACTGTGAAGCCAGACCATCTTCTCTTGTAAAGTAAGGCCTTTTGGTGATGTTCCTGAGGGCACTGGCTGCTCAGCTCTCAGGGCAGCTGAGCCTTCTTGCTCAGTATTTTTTGGAGGTATTTTCACAGCATTGTAGCTATATCCCACAGACTCTCTCCTCCCCGTGGGCATTACCTCATGAGCTCTTCGAACTTCTTGTGTTACTGCTGTTCCATGGGAGCCTTTGCCAAGAGAGACTAAGGGACAGCAAGCTACTTAGTGCATGTTACAGGAGGCTGCCTGAGCTTTACCATGGAGATCATCCTTTCACCTTCTTGGCTGCAGAAGTAGGGAGGGCAGCTTGTATCTTTTGGGCATTTAGTTTGTCCTTTTCTCATAGTCTGCATAGGCTGGAGGCTTAGGGTCAAAAATCTCTCTTTGGTAGCACCCTAATTTATGCTCTAAACTAAATGTTTGCAGTAACTGAAATAGATATCTATGAGAATGATTTCAAGATACTAAAATATAGTTAGGTCTCTAGTATACCATCCATCAGGCTGAGTGAGCCTTTAAACTGTGTATGTATGACACATATACATCTTCTATTCAAGTATCTTTCCATGTGTCAGGAAAGGCCTTAAAAATTTTAAATCTAGAACCCTGTGCTTGGTCCTGCTCTGCAATGAGCATCCTTAAATTGCAAAGAAATGGTTCTGTCTTTGTTGGTTCAGATTTTATGTTGGATAGGGGTATATTTGATATTTAGGAATGTGGTTCTCTCTCACACCCAACCCTCTTGGTCACTTCAAACAATTACAAAGGGGGGAGGTGGCTATCTAATCTTTAGAAAAAACAAAACAAAAAAGCACCACCAAAGTTCTGGCCATAGCAATACCACACCCTAAAAAAAGTACCCTCTGGCCATTAAGCTGCACAGCTTTGAACAATTGACTTTCTCAACAATGGCTCAAGTTTGAGGCTTTTCAAGTGAATGGAACCAGAGCCTACAGAATCATTGTCAGTTCAAGCCACTGCCAGGTGGGAAGCAGTGCTGGGATAATGAGACAAAACCTTCTATAAAAACGGAAAAACAGATACCTTTAAAATAAAGCCAATCCTAAATCTCTTGTAAATGAAGCTAAGTGTATATATATAAGTGTATGACTATACAAATTTATATACAGAAGCAACAACAGGTAGTTGGCCTGTAAAATGTGTAAGCAATAGATATCTTTCAGCATGCATGACCTGGATTTAAACCTAGAAAAACAAAGAAGATTCTTTTATGGTTAAATCTCATCATGTGAGAGAAGTCAAGTAATTGGTAGACTTGGTGTAATTCCTTGTTGTTAAATTTGGAAAATAGGCAACATGGAATTCAAAAGATAGTTCAGACTTTTTATTTTTGATAAAACTTGGTCTGTGCCACTCCCCATGGATGTGAACACAGCTACTAGTTAGGAAAATGCAATGTTCCCTTGCGTAGGTGTAAGGCTGAGCAGACAGCTCTATCAGTATGCTCTGAGAGTAGTGAAACCGGACAACTGAACGCTTGTTGATGTTGAAACAAATTGTGATTTGTGAACTTGATATTTCTTCGGTTACAATCTCTGTCCTAGAACAAGAAGCCACAGCATGATATAGCACATTTTATATACAGTGAGTGTGTCTGTTACAGAATTTTGTTCTATATATAGGGGTTTTACTACTTACAGTCTGCATATATGAATTAATAAAATATAGGTTTTCTTCTTAACAACTCGCGATCCAGATATGGGTTTAGGGCCTTATCTTGGGCATTACAAACACCTTGGTGGAGCAGTTGTAAAACATCAGCATGCTCAAATTATTTCACTTTAAATATTCTCAACTTTCTTGGCTCGAACACCACCTTACTCTCTTCACTTACATTAGACTTTCTACAGTCCAGTTGTGAGAGAACTTTCTTGGCCAGAGAACTGCCCTTTTCTGTTCCATGTGTCAAGGATTAGCTGGTTTAGTAAATTTACACTTGCCTGTCCTAGCTGTATTCCTCTGAAAAGCGCTTTTGGTAGGCACCCATAGCAATCACTGAGTACAATGGTCCTGAGAGCCCTGCTGCAGAGGTACCACCTTGTGCAAAGAAGCTGTTTCAAAATGAATTACCTCAAGGAAATAAACAAAACCAAACCTCAATTGGCTGGACAGCCAACATGAGGTGATTTGGTGAAGAAATGTAAATCACTGCTGTATTTTTTTTTTTAGTACAAAGTGTGGATTTGGAATTAATAATGTCAATGTCTCTGAAGCTGGGATAAATCTTAAATATGCTTCCTTGTAAAGTGTCCTCTAAGATTTCATTGCTATTTTGTTGTCCTCTACGAATGGAGAAGCAATTCATTGCCTATGAAATGCAGGATTTGGAGAGAAAATTTCACACCTCCTGAACCTGTTTAACTTTGAAAGTTATACTGCTTCTGCGTGGTTGTGAGTATGTACTACATGTGTGAACCCACCTTTGCACTTTCAAGCTGCAACTGAGTTTTCATAAGTAGGGATGGACATTTGTGTTGATTCCCACTTAGAGGTTGGTTTCCTATACTTTGGAAGATAGGGCAACTTTAAATTTTATTTATTTTTTTTTCTACTCAGCTAGTCATAGGTGTGCATATGGTCTGGGTTTTTTTAGAGGGGAGTGGAGTATAAAAAAAAAAAAGAAGCTTTGCTCATAATTAATGTGAGCAGAAAACATGTTCCCAAGTTAGGATCAATACAGCCAACACCTGTGAGCTTGTTTCAGTCAAACAGCAGATGCTGTAAATTCCTTAGTAAGTAGTTTGGAGTTAGTGTCTTCTCCTGAGTGCATAAATCTGTGCTCTCCCCCATTTTCTTCCTCTAAGCCTCCAAGATCTACTTTATGTCTCGAAAATGACCCCAAGGACCCACTGTCTGCCAATCTCTAAAAAAGTGTGCAAATTCCCGTCAAGACTTTTAAAATAGCTGTGTTCACTGAAGATTGTATCCTGTTGGATCTGTTAATCTCTAGCAAAAGTTGAGTTGGGGTTTATACAATTATTTTCATAATATCATGGAGGACCCAACGCATGTTGCAGAAAGGTCAGTGATGAAATAGGCCTGGGTACTACACACAGGTCCAAAATGATGTAACAGTAAATTGTAGTGCTGGTAAGTGTCTTGTTGGTGTTGAAGGGTGGCAATGTAGTAAAAATAGAGTCTTTGTTTTTGGTCTGAGTGTCATTGTTTTGTGCAGATGTGAAAGCAGAGAAAAGATATGCTGTAAATGGCCAGGACTGTTATGAACCCCTTTGCCAACCTGTTAGAGTAGTTTGTTCATAATAAAGTATAAAAATGGCAGAACAGTTTGCTCATAGTTATGAACATGCCACTGCTGCATTTTGTTTTTAAACAAAAATAGGACAAATATGAAAAACGAGGAGGACAGAGGTGTCTCTTTCAATTGGATCATTTAAATTTCTAATGTTTCTGGACCCTCCATACTCCCTTCATGATGACCACTGGAAATCAAACTACCATCTTAATTTTGATGCTGCTCTGAGCAAGGTAACAATCCAGATGAGGTTCAAAGAAGATTGATAGAAACGTCCTGGTTGTCACATTGGAGACTATAATTGCAGCACAACTCCTCATCCAAACTAAAGCCAAAGATGGAAGGATGCTCTCTGAGTCCTAAGGATTGTGTGTTTTTTTACTGCACTAATAGACAAGAGTGAGGAATTTACTTTCTTTATGAAGTAACTTGACTCAATTTTCTTTAGGAACTTATTTAAAGACAGAAAAAGAAAAACAAAAGCCTCTTTCTAGAGTTGAAAGTAACAGTAGGACTTCAGAATCCTATAAATCACTTTGTAAAAATGATCCTACTCATAAACTGCATAAGGAAAACACTATTTTTGTCTCTTTTGAATTGTAACTTTTAGTGGGAATGGAGGTACCACTCTGCAGTGCTCAAGAGCAGTGCCATGGACCAGTGTTCTGTTCCATCTCTCACCAAAAATCTACTTGCACAGAAAAATGACCTTGTGATGACAGGATGTAACCCAGATAATATTATTTGATTCAAGAATATTCTTTTTTTCTTCTCACAGTTTCCTTGCTGGTTTCCATGGATAAACATGGCATCTAAATGAGGTGCTTATAAAAATGTGCATTTTCCTTGAGTGGGGTTATTTCGCAAACACCTGGTGGCAGATTTTGGAGCTATTTCTGTGGAGAGGCTGACAATTGTGCCTCAAGAAGAGACAGGAGAACAGTTTGAGATTAATCAGGATCCATATACCTTGAGTTCCCCTTTGTGGTTTCTGCCTTTATGATCCTAGTTGGCAGCTTTTGCACTTAGTGGTACGTTGTATGGGATAATTTTGGCTTTTCTCTTGAATCTTGTGGTTTTTAGACACAGATAGGGAGATTCATACAAACAATTCCTTCTCCTTATTTGTTTGTATTTTCAGTGGAATTTTAACTGTAGTTGTCAAAACCTGAACACAACAAGCTACATCACAAAATAATAGAAATTAAAACATTTATTATAAACAAAACCAAACCAATTTTTAGTATTGTGAATCTCTGTACCATTTGCCAAAGGCAGACTGCAGTTTGATGGGCTTTCAAAGTAGAAATTTTAAATCAATCAGATCTATTTCTAAGGAAAATAAATGTGGCAATTCTTATCACATGAATAAATTGTTCCTTTAGAATATTGTTTTGCACCATTATTGCTTCAAGAAGCATTTGTGTAGTCTACTAATGAAAGGTCTCTGTAACAGCTAACATACCAGGTACAGAAAAGGCTCAAAATTCCCAATTTCTTTCAAAAGTGAATACAGTGTGTCAGAAAGGAGAGGAGAAGGGGAAGAAGAATAAGGAGCTAGAACTTTTTTTTTTCCTTAAATAACAAGAACAGTGAACTATCCTGGGGAGAAAAGTTCCTATGAAAGGATAATATATAAAGAGGTTTTCACACTACCTCAAGTTTTCTTTGTTAAAAATATATTCAAGTTTTCTAGAGTTTTTTTCAACTTAAAATACTTTTTTTTCCTCTCTTCGTTCCCCCAGCCTGGCTAACTCCAAAATAAATTGAAGGAATGAGCACAAGGGTAATTGGTTTAAAGAAAATGAGATGGGGATGAAGAAAATTGAATAATATTGCTAAAGAGGGAAAAATCTGCTTGAAGGAGGCAACTGACCCATCACAGTGTTGCAAAAGTATTCTTTTAGCTTCCAGGTTGTATTAACTAAATTGCTTTATTAGCTATTACATATACTAAATATAAGTAACTATAACTCCAGATTTTGGAGAAATAATGAAGTGTGACTTTATGTGCCAAGTCAATCTGTTCATTACTTGTTATGGATTTGATTCCATAAACAAAGTGCCCATCGGTGGAGATGAGATCATATCTGAAATGCCAGATGAGCTCTGTAACGGTTCCAGGTCTCTGTAAAGCAATACCTGACTCTGCAGTGCCTGCCTCCCTTTGACCTGGCTAATGGCTGCTACGTTTGGAAAGAATATTTCAAGTTGGTGCCTGTTCCTCTTTTTTTTTTTCCTCCCCTTTCTTTTCTACCTTCTCAGGAGGACCAGGATCCTCATGGAGGGGAGACCAGTAGTTTGGCTGGCTCACCCTCTGATTTATTGCAGCTGAGATGCTTCACAGTTTCTGGTAAAAACAAAAAAGTGCATTTGTGTTTAAGACTTTTTATTTTTCTTTTGATTGCTGTGGAGTTTAACTACCTCAAACTGGGGCCAGACTCTGTTTTCTGTCTCGCAGTTAAGTAACTCTGGTGTTTATGATAGCCCGCAATTACTGTACAAACTACAATTTTTCCATTTCAAAAGTTAGCGTTTCTCCTCTCTTGTAGTATTATCTCAGATACCACAATTATGTGCATCCTCAGGAGGAGGAAATGGCTGTGGCACATCACATACTGTGGTGTGGTGAGGATAGGGAAATGTGTTCTGGGGGTTTCTGTGATAAGTGTTCTTATGAAGCCAAATTTTCATAAGTGTCTGACGCAAAAATTTAGTTCATTGTGCATAATGTGATACCTTTCCTAGGAAGACTTTAGGTCTGCTAATCATTGTTAAGTGATTTAAACATACGTGTAGCAAGGTAATCATGAGGTAAATTGGAGCAAAAAAAGTGATTACTCAAGGTCTCATTTAGTCTTGGGCCCACATGAGAACAGATTCCAGGAATCAAGGACAAAAATGTTTTTCTAAGTAGGCAGTGGTCTCAAAGGTTGAAATTAAAACTGATGTGCAAGGAGACCACTTCCTATAGGAATTGCTAAAACAGCAGATTGGCTGTGCCAAACCTGGCAAAACTGTGCTGTGTTGGATTTGTTTGTTCTGATTTGCTCTTTGGCTTCCTGGAATTTGTAGAGTTCAAGCTGAGATATGTGGTACCTAAAAGCAAAGCAAGAATAAATCCCTATCTTCTCTTTTTGTCAGGGGTTTGCTATTTATTTTTTCAGGCAATGTGCAATCTACATATGACACAGTGCAAGTGGGAAGATGGGTTTCATCATTCCCTGATCTCTGATTAGCTGGGTTCCTGATGGCTTCAGTGTTCTGGAAACCAAGGGATATTTGCACGTGGATTTGGATGTGTAAGATCTGCTTCAAAAATAGATGCAATTTTAACAAAACCTTACACAAGAGGCATATAAATATTTCTGCCTTTTGCCAATGTATTAACTGGGGATTTTGAAAAGCTATGTCAATCTGTCTTTTGCCAAAAGCTGTTGGGGGAACTATGTTGCAGCCCTTTAAGTCTGACAACTTTCTACTCTTGTAGAGCTACTCTGTCAAGCTAAATTTTTTTAATAAGAGACTAACTTTTTACAGGGATGTTGATTAATTTTTTTATTGTTCAAAGGTAGTACAAGATAACTGGTGGTTTATTTTTCTTTCAGCTAACAGAGATATAACAATAACCATGTTCAAATGCTTTGATATTTTAATGTACTGGGATGGCCACATATTTCAAATTTTGGTTTTTATTCTTTCCTGATAGAGCCTTTCATGACTTTGAGACAGTTGGTAAACATTTGCTTCATTCTGTGAAAAAGGGTAGAGTCAGCTGAGTTTATTGTTGAACAATACAGTGTTGATTTGGGGAAGAAGAGACTAAAAGTAACAAGGAAATATAGTCCTGAAGCTTGGCTGACACCACTGTTTGGCAGCCCATCTAATATATGAAGGCTTGTCTCCTCCTCAGGGTTCTTTGGAGCTCAGGACAGGCCTGTCTTGTGTTCAATCTGCTTGTCCTGCTCTGTTCTGTGGTTTTGCTCACACTTGTGTCTCACCTGGTGGAGGGGACACTGCAACCCCTTCCTGCTGCAGCACCACTGCCAAAGGCCTTCTCTCCCAATGACCATACACAGTGTTTTATGTAGCTTCTGCTGTAATACATATGGCAGCCACTCAGGTAGGGCTTGCAAGAACTGACTTTTTTTGTCTTGGTGGTGGTTTGAATAGTGTTAGTGCTCTGTGTCCTTCTACTATTAACAGGAGAAAAACAGGCTACAATTTAAAACTTATATTTTATAATGGCTTTAGTGCTGTCTTGAAAGATGAGATTCAAATGAATTGCTCTGCAAATTTATTTATGCACTTGATATATATGTTTACATGAAAAGTAGTTAAATGTGCAGTGGTTTTTCAATATATTTATAAAAATTCAGGGGATGGCCAGTTAACAGATAGATTATTCATAAAATGATGAAAAGGTTGTCTAGTAGAAATCTCTTAGCTATGAATGAAAGAAGATTCAGTTCTGTAGTTATAGACAACAAAGCTGGTGATGAGTATAGAGACTAACTCCTCTGAGGAGTGGCTGAGGGAGCTGGGGATGTTTAGCCTGGAAAAAAGGAGACTCAGGGGAGACCTTATTGCTCTCTTCAACTATCTGAAAGGACGATGTAGCCAGGTGGGGATTATCCTCTTTTCCCAGGCAACAAGTGACAAGAAAAGAGGAATTGGCCTCAGGCTGTAACAGAGGAGATTCAGGTTGCACATCAGGAAGAATTTCCTCATGGAAAGAGTGGAGCATTTGGAATGGGTGGAGTCACCATCCCTGGAAGTGTTGAAGAAGTAACTGGCTGTGGCACTCAGTGCTCTGGTTTAGTTGACAAGGTGGTGATCGGTCAAGGGTTGGACTTGATGATCTTGAAGGTCCTTTCCAATCGAAATGATTCTGTGATACATCTGTAGTCTCTTTAATCTCTTGGATGCATAAAAGCTCTCTTGGAAGCATTGGAAAGTTTTTGCATTTGATAAACTTAGCATAAGTGTCTAGTGTGTCACTTTTATGCTAAGCTTGCTTGTCTGAGAAGGGGAGTGGGATGCAAATGTGGGATGAAGTTCTTTTTGAGTATTGCAGTGCCAGTTGCACATTTGAAGGATCTGTGACTTGTAGCAATATACAAAAGAAGATATTTTTTGTTGGTTAGTTAAATGACATGAATTTACATCATCCTGGGATATCATGGACAAATATACTCATGCTGCTCTGTGCACTTGCAGTAAGTTTGAAGCTCCCAGGAAGTATCAGACTCCTTCATTTTAAGTACTGTGACTGTATCTTCACAGTATGTATGCTTCACTTCCACAGCGCTGAATTTATGATAGAGCTATTCTCAGATTTCTAGCATTACTAATATATGGCACATGACTAACAATATTGGGATGTTTCATTTATTAATAGGCTTATTGTGTGTTGGGGGATCCCGGATTAGTGGAAGGATTCCTCAAAAGTCCTGTGTACAATGAATTCCTACTTTCTACATGGGGAATTTAGTCCCTCATGGCTTTTTGATTGCTGTTACAAGGTCAAGATTTCTGAATTATCTGAGCAGCTCTGTCTCTTTCCTTCTCATCAGGGATTGTATTTGACATGTCAGAATGATGAATCATTGCTGGTATTCCGCCTAGGTCAGAAACTGCAGCATTGATCAGTTGGAAGTTTTTCTTTTCATTGTCCAAGAGTCCCTTGTATAGGACTGAGGGAGTTACAGCTGACTCTGATGAGGAGGAAAAGTCCACTCTAACAGTTCTTGAGCATTCTACTGTTTGAGTTGTTTGTTGGCACACAGCTTCCAATGGCATGTAACACGGATGATAATGATGTATCAAATGATGTAATACTCTGCTATCTGAGAAACACACCGTGAAATTTTCTACCTTGATATTGTAAAATCCACAAACAGCATTAACCCATGCCATCAGGAGCTTCACATTTTCACTGTAACTCTGAGGTGAGGAGTTATCATTGTCTTCTTGTACTCTGAGTTTGAAAAAGTCTTGAGAGCACTTAATTGTGCTTTTCTCTTGTGTGAGTTATTCAAAAACTCAATTTCTTCTTTTAACTGTTCCACATTGAGAAAAACATCCACCTGGAAGGCAAAGACAATTTTCCACAGGAGTGCTAATGTTTGTTCTCTGTGTCTATCCACAGTATTGCTGGAGGCAATTGAAGTGCCACTGTCATCTTTCAAGTGTATTCCTCGCTCTTTAAGGACATTGAGAACAATATCAACGTTATGCATCTTTTGTAGATGACTTATTGCAGGAAATTTCAGTTTTTTTGAAAGATTCCAGTTTTGGGTCAGAAGCTCCACTGTTCTCACAAGATGAATGCCACACTGTAAGTCCACAGTCAGATTTGTTACAGTGAAATCAAATTCATCAAGTGGAGTTTGAATATGGCAGACAGGTAGTCCTAGGAAGCCGAGATTGCAGAAATCTGCAATAAACTTCTTGTCTCATCGACACATCCTGAAGAGAGTGAATGCAACCATTTCCATCCAGAAGCATTGGAATGGATACTTGGCCAGGATGACTTTTTTTCAATCTGAAAAAGGCAAAACTGGAGGAAGCCAGAAGTAAATCTGTGTGGTGGTTTGAAACTCCCAAGAATCAAATTTCTAAATTCAAGCCCCCTCCCACAATTTGCCCCGTGAGAGGGTTTAGTGATGGTATGGACTTGATATCTTTTTCACCTCATGTGGAGAGTTTTCAGACAAGACACAACTATTCGTTATTGGGGGAAGGGGAAAATATTTACAAAGTTTTATTTACACACACACATATGTATATATTTACATTAAATTAAATTCTTCTTTTCCTTCAATAAAAGTCTAAGAAGAAAAGAGAAAAGTCCTTCTGTCACTCCTCAGGCCACAGTTCCCTCATTTCAGTTTTCTGTGGCACTGGTTAGTGTCCTTCATTTTCCTAAGGAGGCAGATTTAAGTATGGCAGTCAGGATTTTTGTTCTTACTTTGTGGAAATTCCGAGCCTGAGCCTTTGGGGGATCTCCTTGTAGATCTTCACTCCTCTTGGGTTAGAACATTGAAGGCAGCTTTCAGTTCAGTCTTACCAAAGCTCTTTTACTCTGTCTCAGCTCACCAGCATGATAGAAGCAGCAGCAGCAGAGGGCACAGCCACCTCCTCTGCATTCTGTCCTGGCTCAGCTCTCAGGACGACTCCTGGTTTTTCAACTCCTTTCTCTCTCTCTCTCTAGCTGCTGCTGTGTGTTGGGACTCCCTAAAGGTTTGGAAGTCCACCCCTCCTCTTCAGGAAGTCTCTGGGTTTTGGGAAAGTAATACAGTCTTACCCCAAACCAGCTCTTTTGAGTTTTCCTCTGTTTTGTTACCAGCTCTCCCTCCTGCAGGAACATCTCTGCATCTTTCATCCGGCTTCACGTTATCTCGTTGCTCCTGGCTATCTTTTTGGCTTTCAGCCATCACTGTCTCTGTTCAGGGCTGCTCTGCTGCCGCTTTTCAATGTCTTCTGCTGCTGCTGACAGTAAGGAAACTCTTCCAGCTCTCGATTATGGGACCTGGTCCAACTTTGACACTATACCGGGTCTCCCATAGCCTCAGCTGGGGGCTGGGGGCCCTTGGCCCCCAGAGGGGCTCACTGGCCCATTGCTTCCTCCTGGCTCAAATCTTGGCTACCTACCTCCTAAACATCTTCACCACCTTCTCTTCCGTTTCTGTGGGTATGTAATTTCTGTAGGGTACATGTGAACTTTTGATTGGCCCAATATTATCAGTGGGGCAAGCCATTACTACCCCAGAGAAAAGGTTTTTCAAACTACAACATCCTGCCACAGTCATTCAGGCTTATTGGAGAAGATACTCTGCTAGGAAAAGATATTTACAGCTAAGATACTATGTTATTTTGTACAAGCAAGGGTAAGGATGGTGAAGTCTGTTGCCGCATATAAGCAAATTGTTTGGGCTACTGTTACAATTCAGAGTCATCTGCGTGCATTTAAGTTGGCAAAAAAAGATCGACAGAGATGCAAAATCTTAAAGTCTTCAGCACTTACTATTCAGCCTGCATTCAGAAGATGCAGAAAACACAAAATTCAACAGAAAATTAAAGTGACTTATTTCCGAAAATGGCAATCTTTAAAACCGACTAAGAGAAGGAGGGCTGCCCTTGTCATACAGTCTTGGTACAGGATGAACAGAGACCTGAAACAATATCTATGTATTAAACAAAATGTTATCAAGATTCAGGCTTGGTACAGGTGTCAGCTGGCCAGACGTGTTCACCAGGAACACAGGGTAAAGATAGTGATAATTCAGCAGTATTATAGAGCTTATAAACTAGGGAAAACTGAGAGAGAGCATTATTTACAAAAGTGTGTAGCAGTGATAGTTCTCCAAGCTGCTTTTAGAGGCATGAAGGTACGTAAGCTGTACAGGCAAACAAAAGCAGTTCGTGTTGTTCAATTACTGTGGAAAATGAAACAAGAGAAACAAAGATTTCTGCGATTTAAAAAAATCTGTTACTACATTGCAGTCACACGTGAGGAAATACCAGCAAGTAAAAAGATACAAAGAGGTTAAAAATGCCGCTTCTGTAATTCAGACTCAGTATAGGGCACATGTTGCAGCTGCTTCTTTCTAGAGGATGTGCCTGACTGCCATTGTTCTCCAGTCTGCCTACAGAGGGATGGAAGCTTGGAAAGAGGCTTGCATGTTGAGAACTGTGATCAAAATTCAGGCAAGTTACCGTGCTTATGTCATGCAGAAGAGATTTAAAAACTTGAAAGGTGCGACAGTAAAGATTTAAGCTTTTGTAAAGATGTGGCGAGCATGTAAATGTTATTGCACTTTAAGGGAAGCAACACTTTATGTCCAGCGAAGGTATCAGGTATCGGTCTCATAGATATGCTCTTCAACTTAAAGAAGATTTTAGGAGATTGAAGAGAGTTTGCATAAGAATTCAGGCTGTAGTCCGAGGCTATCTTGTCAGGAAACAAATACAAAGGTGGAGGGAGACTGCAGTATTTCTTCAGGCCTGCTACAGAATGGTACTTAAGCATCTATAGGACTGCCATTGTCATTCAACAACATTATTGTGCATACAAAAAGCAACGGTGTCAGAGTGTCAGTGTAGAGTCCTGACAGCCGACAAAGATACAAGGAGTCGGTTATGTGCAGAAAAGATGTCTTCATTCTTTTTTTTCCTCATCTGCTTTTTTATACCCCTTTCCTAGCAGCAAGCAGTATCCTTATTTTAGGTAAGCAAGCAACAGCATTTTCATTGGCTAGGATCTGTGGGCGATACATTTGGCTAGGCTCAAGGCCTTATTGCAGTTCCCACATCCTAGGCCTACCAACTTTACAGTCTGCCTTTGTTTTCTCCATTAGGACTGTGTACTGACTTCCTTATCATCAAGGATACACCAAAAAATTTTCCCAGTTGATATCTCCATCCTGGGAGCTAATAGACCCCGCTATTAACCCCTTCATCAGAGGCAGGAATTCTTGCATGTTAAAAAAGCAACAGGCAGCCTACCGGGGTTATAAAACACGCAAAAAGCTTAAACTTGAATATAGAGGTGCTATTAAAATTCAGACTGCTTTTAGAGCTCATGCTGCACGAATGAAACACAAAGCAGTGGTTCAAGCCTCCGTTGTGATTCAGAGGTGGTAGAGAAATTGTAGGACTGGTAACAGGCAAAGATGGAACTTCTTAATGACAAGAGCAGCAGTGCTTTCTTTAGAAGCAGATTTTTGTGGCTGGAAGTTTTGAAAGCAGATTTGAAGATAGCATGTTGCTGCTACTGTGATACAGTCTGCCTTCAGAAAATTCATGACTCTGAAAAAGTTAAGGCTTGTGAGCCATGCTGTGCTAACTATTCAGAGGCGTTACAGGGCCAGTGTCATGGGCCGGAAACAGCGGCAAGAATATGTTCAGCTGTGTAACTCTGTAGTGTGTCTTCAGGCAATATGGAGGGGAAAAACTGCGAGAAAAACAATTCAGAAGAAGCACAATCTTGCAACAGTTATTCAGACCTATTACAGAATGCATGTAAATCAACTAAAATACAGGAAACTAAGACAAGCCACTCAGATGCTTGTCGACCACCACACTGTGTCATCCCCACAGTGTACTGAGACAGTGTTTGTGTGCTAAAACAGTGTTGTAGTCTTTGCATTGTCCTTTATTACTGAAAAAGACAGTAATGAATGAAACAAACTTACATATAATCAAAAGCAGCCTCAGTTTGCTGTCCTTGCTTCTTTTTTTTTATTTTTCTAAGTGATAAGCTGATTTTTAGCTGAGTTTGTGAATTTTGATATCATTGCCCCATGTTCAACTTGTTATTATCAAGATCCTCTCCACTTGTACTATTTTTCCTACGTGAATCTATGTAGTTATTAGCAAGACTGTTGTTTGCCTACAACTACATATTTTTGGTACTACTTCTTCATTGCAACACACTTCTGAAGACTTGGTTGCTATGCACTGTGTTTCTAGTATAAAAGCTGGGAAAGTCTGTACAGCGTATTGCTTTGTCTCTTACTTTATCACTGGAAATAGATTGCCAACTATTTCTGTACATCTAATTTGTCTAAAAAAAATGCACTGGCCAAATTTTCCCATTTTAGAGTTATTCAATTTACCCTAATGGTCTTTAACTGAGAGTTATGTTCGCACAATAGAGGATAAAATAGACTGAAAACTTTTTTCAGAGCTATTAAATTTTTGAACTTGATGAGTTCCCATCCAGTCCAGAAAATACAGGTTTCTGAATGTGTCCCATATGCATGTAAAACCTGGCAACTAGGAGCTAGGTTTCTTGAGGCTATTGGAAAATAAAGGAATAATGTAAAGACAAAATGAGGAGAGGAATGTGATTATTTCTAATCTAGAGTGATTGGAGGGCTAGATGCCAATTGTGTCCAAGTGACACCATGTCAAAAGCATAACTGTGCTGAGGTAACTTGTAGGAAGCAGCCTTCTGCATCTGCTCAGTTAAGAGCACCTCGCTAGATGATATACTGATGTTATTTCCTACTTTGAGCTTGAGGGGAAACAAAACCTTTCAAGTACTCTATTTTGTTCTAGAGTACTTTATTTTTAAAAGAAATTCGCCCTACCCCCAAAAAACCTCAAAAAACAACCCCCCCCAAGCCTCAATGTATTTAAGGACATACTTGGTAACTAAGCATTGTTAAAGAGCCTGATGCCTATGCTCACTGTGAACACGAACATGAAAGGGCTGAGAAACCTCTATTGAAAACAATTGCACTGAGCTAGACATGAAGGGGCAACCAAGGAAGTTTCCAGAAGTTCCATCTGAATATGCAGAAGAACTTCTTTACTGTGCAAATGACTGCACACTGGAACAGATTGCTCAGAGAGGTTGTAGAATCTGCCTCACTGGAGATATTAAAGAACCGTCCTGTGCCATGTGTTCTAGGATGACCCTACTTGAGCAGGGAGGTTGGATCAAATGACCCACGGTGGTGTCTTCCAACCTGACCCTTTCTGTGATTCATTTTGGTATTGCTAATTGACTAAATAGGCAGGACAGGAAGGCAACCAAACAGGAAAAATAGTTCTCTGCTCCTTAAAATTATTACTTTTCTTTTTTTTTTTTTTTTTTCTTAGAACTTAGCATAAGCCTATAGTCCACCAAAGCACAAACTTGCTTAATTGACAAAGAACAAATCTTAATTAAATAACTTGGCTTTAAGCACATGCTCTATATCTTCCTGGCTAGACATATATTTTGTAGAGTCAGAATATGAGTGAATCACTGGGCTTTGTAGGAACCAGGGACAGAATCAGACTGATGCTCTAATGAGAAAACCATGTCTGTCCTGAAGAGTGTGTCCCTTCCAAATGAACTAGTGAGGGTAGCTGCTGGTAGAACTTAAGGTAGATATGTTGTGCTACCATCCCCTAAAAGGCATTTTTAAAAAAATGTTCCAAGTATAAACAATTGCATGGGGGCCATGTTTTTTTCAGTATTGTTCTTACTGAAAGTTTCTGTGCTAGAGTTCTTTAATTTCTTCAAGAGTTGTGTCAAAGGCTTAGAAACCACTGTTACTCTATGTATTTTAATAGCAGAACAGCAGCTGTGCTGAGACAAGCCTCAGGTGGCCCATGCACAAACCATGGAATGTTTGGAGAGGTTAAAGGCAAGTGCCAAAGGACAACAAAACTGATTTCAGTGAAGATTCACAAGCAGCTTAGCTGAGAAGTCATGAGTTTGCTGGCCCTAATGTAGCAAAGCACTTAAGCAGGTGTATGGTTTTAAGCATGTGAGGTTTTTAGTTTTGTTTCCTATGAACATCCCTAAGTACTTTGCCGTATTAGGATTCTGGCAGGACTGAAACCCTAGATATCTTTGCACATTAAGCAGCATAGGTTATAGCAAGAATTTCTTTGGATTTTCAGTTTTTCTGTAAATTCTGTACCAGAGTTATACTATTTCCCTTTTGGCTGTTCTTGCTTGTAGTGCTTGAAAGAGTTCACTGGGTTTTATAACATTTAAGATTCAACACTTTCTTGCTCTCAGATAAGCAAACGTGTTTAAAGAGTTTGGGGGGGAAGCCCCAACCAACAAAACTCATGAAACTAAAACTGATTGAAAATACTCCTCTTATAGAGCTTTGAGGCTGTCCATAGAAAGATTGCAGCCTTGCAGTCTTGTCAAACAAGTCATGGCAGAGAAGGAACTATTTGTGTTCTGGCCTGCAAAAAAGAAAAAAAAAAGTAAGTTTGAGAGCTATATTTGCACTTAGCATGAAGGCAAAGATAAAGCACGCCTAGGAACAGCTCAGTTGAGCTCAGTTTACCTGAGCTGTAAGAACTCACAGCAAACTATCATAAATGATGTATTAGTTCTTCCACAAAATAAATATGGTTGGGCTTGATTCTGCCTGTGTTTCATGACTGCATTATACACCTCTCTGTGTCTCTCCAGTGATGACACCTTTCTCTTTTGAGAAGTTTCTTCATGCCGTTTTTATATATTATTGAAGTAGGAATTGAGAGACTGGACGGCAAACACTGGATGCAATGAATTTTTCAAGGTGTGTTGGTTGTTTGCCAGAACTAACTGAATTAAATGGCTAATAATAATCAAATGACTTTTCAGCATAGAACAACATAGCTTTTTTTTCTGGCTGATGAGAAGAAAGCTGAACCAAGGCTGGGAGAGCTGTCATGATTCAGGCAGCAGGACCTGGACTATTCTTGCCCAGTTTGTGCTCTTATAACTTGCAGATTTCCTGTTGTTCTTCTAAACCAGATTTTTACACATTGATTGAGGGTTTCCTTTGGCTTGAAGAGAGGGATAATACGGCAGTTTTTCAGTGCAGAGGGTGAGTGTGTTCCAGCTGTAGGTTCTCTGTCTGCCTGGCTAATGAGTCTGCCTGAGGTAGATGGACTTCAGCAGTTTCCAATACCGAAGACTGGGCCAACGAAGAAACCAGAGAGGATGTGATTTCAGAAAGAATTTTACTTAATTAAGAAAAAAGTAGCCTGTCGCAAATAAATGCTGTTCTCTTGGAAATGAGCACCATTTCTGCTCTTTCTCCAGCTGGATAGATAAAAAGTTGGAATTACAAAAACACATCCAATAAGCTGGCCCCCAAAATATGATACTAGCTGCCTCAGTCACAGCACAGACCTGACTATTATTTTGAGGTTGCATAGGTTTTCCAAGGGCTGAATTGACCCATTCATTTCTCTTCTAAAAATTCCATTTTAGTAATGAAACGTGATCTCAGCTTTCATTCCTAGTTCCAGTGGAAGTAAAAGGAATTGAGTCTACTTTCGGTCTTATGTCAATTGCTGGTGAAGGCTCCAGTTTAATAGCATCTGACACTCCAGCGTTATCCAAATTTTCAGGTTCCAATGTTCACAAAAATCATAAAATAAGTAGAGTGGTGCCACGCATCATTCATCCCCTTCCTGGTGAGCCTATTAATTCAATGATGGTAAAGTATCTTGGAGCAATTCTTTGACCTTAGCTCTGCTAGTTTGTTCCGGTTACTGAAGGGGGAGCACATGGAAGGTGTAGCAATGTCTTGGGCAATATGTATGGGGTTTATTTATTTTTTGGGGAAGGAGAAGTGTCTTCACTCGATGCAGTATGATATACAAGGTGCCTATGCAGGGCTAAAGCATTTAGTACTCTCTGACTCTCCCCTCTTCAGGCTGGCAGTGTGTGGAAATGCACTTAACAGTCCCACAGATAGCTTGAAAAAGTGGCTTGTAGGATAAATGCCTGCTTGTTGATTAGGGTGGATTAAAAGACAGGAAAGTAAATGTCATGTCTAAGTACTAAGCTGTGCTGCTATGCTGTGTAAAACAAATTGAACTTTACATCTATATTGCATTAGTGCACCGCCTTCTTTGTTTTTGATTTATAGTTTTGAAAAATACTTTTAAGCCTTAATGTTAGCATTTCTGCAGTTGCATAATTAGAAGGAACAATTTATGCTTTAAAAAGGAAAGGATTTTTCTTAGTCACTTTTTGGTTTGTGTCATTACTTTTTAAATTTCATGAACTTAAATGTGCTTGTAACTGTTACAAAATGATCTGAACACCAGAATCAAAATCTCAGGCTTTGACTGCAAACAAACATTGCCTTCATTCACAGTGATAAGCATATCTGTTCTTTGTTTTCTTTAAGTCAGACCATTTTAATTATGGTACAGTTAGTATGGTGTTTTACTAATCATGAAATATCAGTTGATTTTAGTCAAATGTTTTGTGTGATCGAAGTTCTCTTACTACACAGCTCACAGTAAATTATTCCTAAAGGTTTTGGATTAAGTTGCAAAATTCTTGTAAAAGCAGCTAAATATTTTTCTGCTTTATGTGAAAAATCTTCAAATTATTTTGATTTTAAAATTAGACTTTGTATACCCTAGTTAATAGTAACAACAGAAAATATTTTTTTGAACTAGCTTGTTATTGATAAATTCTCAATATTTACAAAATTTAAATTGTGTATACTGCAGAGGCCTTTCTGAATCATACAGTTTCATCTTGTGAGCTGATCCTACAGGAAAGCAGATTTTCACTTCAGCCCTATGCTGCAAGATAAAAACAAGTGTATAGGGGAAAGGAAGTATAGGATTTACCACTGAGTTTTTCTGTGTGGGGCAGTAGAACCCTGAGATGCTGCCTTTTCCCAGGGATAGTTTGTTGTGTTGCATATGCTGAGTTCTAGTTCATTTCCTCTTCAGGACAGAGAGGAAAAATTTCAGAGAAAGTACAATATCTGGAAATCTACATTAAAAAAATTGGGCCATAGCATAGTGTTTTAAGATTCCAGCTCTCTATGGCAAGGGGAGTGAGCTGTATTTTCAGCTGGCATAACCTGGCACTGTTCCATGATTGCCATCTCTCGTTGGCATCTGTGTTGTCCTCCAGTAAAACAGATGATGTTGATTCACTGTAGATTATGTTCCTAGTGAATCTATATTACAACATGATGTTTTGGTTCAGAGAAGTGATTTTCCAGTTCATATGTCAGATGTATGCCTTGTGTTATCCCGGAATCCATATATTTGACCCAGAAAATAAGTGCTTCCTGAATTTAGAAAAGATGTATTTTTTTTGTTCTTATGCTTTCTGTATTTGAAAATGCGATCTCTTGAATCTGATCTGATTTCTTGAGAGTTATTGTCCTTCAACATCTGCTTCATGAGATCTACTGGCAGGTGGAGGAAAAAACATTTTTGAAGACTTGTTCACTAGGATAAAGTGATCTGTTGATCATTACCTGTCTTCAGAAGACAGTTGGAGAATGACCAACAGATTAAATAGGTGGAAAATATCTATGCAAGAACATTGCTGCAGTCAGAAACAAAGCTTTAGAAAAATATTGTGAGAAAGGCTTTGAGGGCTGGCTGGATTATATATTTTCCCAGGCACTGCAGTTGGGGAAAACCAGCCTGTTGAGACTTAAGCACATGAATAATTAAAACTTGGTCAACTCGTTCTCAAAGATCAAGGTCTGAGTAATTTGCAAATGTCAGGTTTCTTTATATAAGTAAACTACTCTGTCAAGCACACACTGCATACAGGGTTTGAACATGCCTTTTCAGTCCAAGTGCAAGGGAGTTTAAAGTGTTTGATTGTACTAATACTGGACTGACCTTTTGGTATTTCATTTTTTCCACCTCCTGTTTGTTACAGGCCAGGTAAGGTTTTTCAGGATGGGTGCCTGCTTGTGTTCTAAGAGTAGTATTCATTACAAGTCACAAAAATTCATTTTGATGTTGTGTGATGAAGCAGGCAGATGAAAGGGTTGATGACAATCCCTGCCACAGCAGTGACAGTCTGAAACATGTACTCTTGTTTCTTGAACTTGTGTCTTTATCAGTACCAGTTTAACACAGTAAAATTTAACAGTTAACTTAAATTTACGGTTACAGTGGGCAAAAGGCAGCTCCTGGGAGTATGTAGCTGCTAATACCAGGTCAAGCTGATGACTGGGGTTATATTGTCTTTAAAAACCATGGTATTTAATGCCAGTTTTTGTCTTGGAGCCTGAAGAGTTTATGTGTATTGAATTCTGAAACTCCTGTTTCAAAACACAGCATTGAAATGACAAATTTACTCCTTGCCTGCTGGAACAGGCTTTTGTTTTGGTTTCTTTCCAAGCTATTTAGAACTGAAAGAAAATGAAGATAGAAGAATACCTAACCTGTGCTGGAAACTTTGGTGTTTTTTGCTGCTTCTGTTAGCTAGACACCATGATGTACTACATCAAGGTGCAGATGTTCTAGGGATTGCATTTACATAAATGCTTGAAGTGTTCTGCCGACACTGTGATGGTTCATATTTGAAACAGTGCAGGCAATCAAAGTTACTGTTATCTCTGGGACACTGTGTTTCCCAGGGAAGCAGAGCTAGATGTGCCAAAGCAAATAATAGTAGTGAAGATGGTGATCTGGCTGCTTTAGTCCCTCTACACACAATGCTTCTACGTTTACATGAAATCCCACCAGGAAGTTCTGAGCGGTTGCAATAGCTGTACTGAGAAAAGAAATTGAACTTGAAACACTCTATATGGTGATTTTTTGCATATTTGATCTGTTGTGTCTTAAGAAACATGCTTACCTTTGATTTTTCTAGATCTGATTTCTGACCCTTGTAGTTTCTGCTTACTCTCTCCCACAGTCTACAACTATTCTGCCAAATGAAAATAAAAAAGTATACTAACTATATCTATACTGAGGAAGCGGTTTCCTTGGAAATGGTGACCATATGAAAGCTATAAATGCTGATACCAAAACTATAGTTGATTGTACGGATGTGGGCCCTATAAAAAAGCAAAATGGGTTCCCTTTGCTAGCTAAAGGGAAAAATCTTGTTGTTGCTTAGGCTTTTTGCCAAGATGTAGCTGAAGTAAGATTATTTTAGCTGTGTGATGTGTGAGAGCTTTTTGTCTCTTTCTGTTTTGTATAAGGCCCTTGTAGGAACGTGTCTATGAACAAAAGCCATTCTGATTTCATATTTTCATAGACTTGTAACTGAAAAGGTGAGTGCATACTTCGACAACTGAGCATGGGACAGGGCTTCCAGTGCTGCCCTCAGCTGTGAGTTGGTCCTGCTCAGCTCTCTGACACAGCTACTGTGGTGTCCAGGCAGACACAGGGTAGATCCTGCTCTTGCTGTTCCCATTGCAGTGCTGGTGAGGAGATTTGACAGCTGGAAGTGGTCAGAGGAGCAATTGCTGACAGAAAAGTGGGAGGCAAAACTCGGGAGGCTGGTGTTGGTACATGCAGAGCTCTGTTCTCTTTGCTTTCTCCAAGTACCCATGTAAACCACCAGAGACCTTCTTGCCAGCCCTGAGTTACAGTACTGATGTAATATGAACATGGTTCTCATCCTGAGAAAATGTAGATCTATGAACATGAGATGGATAAAAAGTTGGAGCTGGATTTCTCTAGAAATGTTAGAATATGGTCACGGTTCATGGCACTGCTAAACACCAGTGTAAGTCAGTGAGCTGCAGAGCTTTACACCCATCCCTCAAATAGAGATTTGCTGTTGAAATTCTGTTATCCTTCTTCCTTATAAGGTATAGACTTTGGTACTTTTATATCCACTTTATTTTTTTTTCACCTGGGACCTTCACTTTGATGTAAGTTGCAAAATCAGTCAATCAATATGTTTCCTTTAAAGGAAAAATCAGGAATGAATATTCAGCAGCTGTAAAAATGCTCTGGAGATTGATATCTAATAGAGATGAAATAAAAAGCAGAAGCTGATTAGAATTCCAGAAAATAAGATATTCATCTATTTATAGGAATTTGAGTCTTCATATGCCAGATTTTGTAATTTAATGCTGAGAACATCCTTGATTTTAAGCACTTCTGGATAAATCATTAAATGAAAGAAAAGTAAAAGCAATGTTAAAAGGGCCAAGTTACGTTGATTTACAAAAGAAAAATGTAGCCAACATGAATTGTCTGGTTGAAGGATGCATGAGTAAAATGGAACACTGTGCTGTGTCTGAGATGTGCTCTCATCATTGTTGAAGCGTTGCCCCATGCCAGGGACTTACTGTCTCCAACACAGACTGATGTGCTAAGCTAGAAGCATAGGGTGTAATAAGAGTGTTTCATGGTGGATCTTCTTTTGCTCTTGCCTCTCCCATTTCTATCTTCTAAGTTTATGACTTTGGAGAGCATTTGTAGGATTTGTGAAATGAAGATGACCTCTGGCCACTGAGAAAATGTAAAAGAAATGCTGGACTTCCACTTCTATGGAGATGTATTAAACAGCTCCTGACATTGTGGGAGACCTGGAAAGCCTCAGGGATTTGTTCTACCTTTTTGTTTGGTTCTATTAAAATTACCCGGTATATAATTTTTTAAATCTAAACATGTACGAATTATGAAATTAAGGGCTGGTTTAGGGTGACGTACTCAACATCTCATGTGGAAATATTGCCTGTTCATTTGTTTATCTAAGTATTGCTATAGCTAAAAAAGAATGTCAAGGGTTTTGAGGGGAAAAAAGCCTCAAAAAAAAGCTAAGCAAAGCTTGGTGCTCTGTGAGCAGGGTTGGGCCAACTAATCACGGTGCCATTTTCTAGCTGATGTGCGCTCCTGACCTGTAATTTTTGTGAATTGTAATGTTGATGCAAATACAGTGCACCTGCATAAGGTGGAGGGAGACTGTACTGTATTTTGGTACAACTTCACTGTGGTCTGCCTCTTGGCAAGGGGTGTTCAGGTGCTTTGTAAATAATACTTGTAAATCGGGTTCCTTTGTAGCAGTTCACGTCCTTGTGCACAATATGGACAGGACACAATATGGACTCCTGCTCAGGACAGCAGGGATTGGCAGTAAATGGGGATGAGGACACAGGAGCTGTGTGCCTCAACATTCCTGTCTGTACCATCTGAAAGGAGATGATGTCAAGTGACTCATCCTAGGCCAAGTCATTCCTTCCAATAGTTGCTCCTATGTTTTCTCGGCAGCAGCATGGTCACATTATTAGGCCAGCTTGGCTGTGCTGTCACTGCTGGTGTGAGTGGCCCACAGAGCTGTGCTCCCACCAAGTGCCTGGACAACTAATGCACCTATTACAGCTTGGCCCAGGGAAAGGCAAACAAAGAGCCCAGGGAAAACTGAAGTGCAACATTGACTCCTTCGGCCTCCTCCACTTCAGTGCCTCCTAACTTTTTTTTCTACTTCAAGCAGCCTGTTCTGAAAAACTGCTCAGAAATATGTATATTTTATACACTCACTATTCCTTATTCAATACTGCTCGGTGTAGTTATGATTTGTTGCAACTTTACTGGGAATGGACCTTGAATGTCTCGGTTCCTTTTACCTCTCCTGTTTGGCTATCTGGGGGGATTTTGGGACTAGAAAAAATATAAAAGTTAATTATTTGATGTGGAGAAGTCTATTTTAGCGAATTATGTTATTAAAAATGTGGATCCAAATTTACGTTATCTGTGGGGTTTGTCATCTGTGATTTTTTTCTTTTCTTTTTTTTTTTTTTAAATAATTTAGACTTACTGTGTGATTTCAAGTGCCATGAAAAGTATTATTCTTCACTCTTTACTAGATGGATTAGCTTGCAATCTTGTTTAACTCAGTGCCTTTCAGGCAGGTAAAAAAAATAATTGGAAATTAACTGTGGAATGTTTCAGAAGATCATCTCATGTTTAAAGGATATAAGTCCAAGTCAATTCCTTGTGCACCAGAAGGAATGTCAGCAGATATGAGTATGTTTAGTCTGAGAGCAGGAGGTGGACAAGGAAGGCACTGTATGAGGAGGTGTAGGTCAAGCAGAGGTGGCCACCAGGGACTCAAAGATCAGAGTGTTGCTTTTTAAAGTCTAGAACTGTTATTTGTATTATTATAGCATCTAAAAAGTATTTCAAAGGGAGGAGGGTTTTGAGTTTCTGCAAATAATAATGGAGTAATATTTAGCATAGCCTAGAGTCACTGAAAATCTGGGCTAAAATTTACTTAATATATTTGGTTTTGCTAGAGCTAGAAATTAAAATAATAGGTATTTCATAAGAGGATGAAGACAGCTAGTAAAATAAGGAATAATACTGAATTACAGAAAATAGGATCTGGAGCCATAGAAATGCAGACCTCCCTTGGGAATTCAGGAATTGTGTTTAGGAGGTCTTTTGAACAATCTGGCCAGCAATTTTGGCTATAAGGCACCAAATGACAGTTAAATTTATAATAGTCTAGTTATGGTAAGCTGGTCTTTTGACTAAATTCATCATTACAAGCAGCCAGCCTGGATTCCTTGCTCATGGAAGTGAGTGAATACATGCTAAGAGTAAGAAGGGTTTCATTGTGCCAGAAGCTTTAGAGGAATTGAAAAAAATAAGAAAAAGAGTAGTTCATTCAAATACATCCTTTGAATACAGATGCTGGCTACACTTGTATTTTCTGTAGTGTGTTGCTTGCAGTCCCCCAGCAAACCTTCACTTGCTGGCATAGGCAAGTACAGCTCCCATTAAGCTCAGCAGGAGCTGTGCTTGCTGAACTTGGCCCTCTGCCTGTAGAAAATTAAATGTGTTGGCAGGTTAGCCAGAGGATAGTGTTCTTCTATTTGGGGTGCTCGGCACTTGTTCTGAGACATTCTGGGCTTGTGGAAGACAGAAATTCTCCAAAATCATGACTAGTGAGGAGGGCTCAGACAAATTGCCTCTTCCTTCTTTCCCTGGGTGTTAAATGCTGAGGGGCCTGAGAACTGTGTGAAGCATTTTTACTGGCAGGCTCAGCATGCGCAGTAGCCTTTCCTGCACCGTGGACTTCATGTTCCTGTCTATAATAGTGAGAATTTCTCATTTACTTTCTTTTATGAGTTGGGAGTTTTAAAGGGGACAGCCAGGTCATGACTTCATGCTTTTTCCTCCAGGTGTGGTGGTCAGATTAGAATGTATACAACAGGGATTGTAACATGTGCTCATGCACACCCTTCAGCACCTCGGAAAGAACAGAAGAATGTGTAAAGGGATCCTCAAAGACTGTTTTTGAGTTATTGCAGTGTGATCATTCTCCCTTCTGGACTGTGTTTTAGCCCCAACCTGCACTTCTCTAACTTGTTCTTTATTTGATTATTCTTCTGAAACCCCCTTTTCATTTGTGAGGGCAGCTGGGTTGTCCTATCCTGGGATTTCATAAATTAAAAATCCCCCACTCTCCAAATGTCTTGGGACACTGAGTCCTGTTTTGGAAAGTGAAGTAGGCACTTAGCAGTATAAATCCCATTACAGAGAAATGGGATTCAGAATTGCTCATGCCTAACTTTTTATTTAAATGGAAATTTTGTATCCTTCTAGCATATGGTCCTGTTTTGTTTTGTTTTGATTTGTTTTTTAAAAAAGGGGTCATTTTCTGTTACTTGAAAATGTGCCTAAAATAAAGCAGTTCTATGAGATGCTGGTTACTAACATTCCTTGCACTGTATAATGACTTACTTTCGAAGTTGACAGAATTATATTATCTGGAGTTACAGCACTTTGGTATCTCTTAGGATGCTTACAATAAAAATCTGATGCTGACAAGTATTGAGGAGTATATTTATTCTCTTGCTGTGGATTAAACAATTGATTCCAAAAGATTAAAATGCCCCACCTGCCTTCTTGCACACTTCTGTTTTGCCGTGTCAAACAATATAAAATGAATACTGCACTTCCCTCTATCTAATTGAATAATTTACTGTAAATAGCTGTCATTTACTTTAGAGCAGTAGGGGATCATTAGCCAAATGGATGTGAGTAAGTCATGCCTTTAATGCGTTAGAGGGACCTAAAATGGAATCATCTAAATGGGACCATCAATACAGCATGCTGAATTAAGTCAGAGGCACTTAAAGCTTTAAGTCCTCTTTCTTGTAAATTACATGCTTCCTCGGCAGAAAGGTAATCAAGAACTTGCATAAAATATGGCATCTTTGTTTCAAAGCTTTATTTTTAATGAATAAAATAGTACAATTTATATGACATGATTGGTAGGTATAACTGTGTTTTGGATTTCCCTCATTTTAATTACATCCCTTCCTTAATGATTGAAGTCTTCTTGCTTGCAAGCAGCTACTTGTGCTGACTAATACTGGCTCTATTCTGTGAATGAGTAAGATGAGAGGTAATAAATATGTTTTCTTGACTTTTATGGGTATATGACCTGACAATTATTTGCAGAAGCTGATGTCTTGTATATGCAATTTTAGAAAGGTCCCAGTCAATCTTAACTCCTGAACGTACAATATGTTTTTGGCTTCTTTCACCACTGAACTCAGTGGCAGGACTGTTGGGTGCTTTAATGCATTTGTTCTTCTCATTGACTCCTCCTGGCCCCATCTAGTTCTTCCACTGAGTTTTCTGTTCTCCTGGAAAAGGTTGGCCTTCCGTTAAATCGGAAGGCAAACTTTGAAGGACACTCCAAGAGGAGAATGCACTACAAACAGTGATTGTCTTGAGGTGAGAGAGTTGATTTAAAAATTATTGCAATTAATTTTAACTTTGGTGATATGTATTATCTATAAGAGTTTTCCTTTTGGAGTTTACTGAGGTCTCTTCAACCTCAACCATTCTGTGGCTTCTGAGCCACAGTGACTTTGTGGAAACAAGTGGCGTGTGTTTTACAAAAAAACAATTCCTGTTTGATTTTGACTTTGCAGTTTTATTCTTCTAATTTTTTTATGGGCTCTTGGATGTTAAGCTTCCTCACCTATTTTTCCATGTTTCTTTTCTACTGAATTCCCCTCTTGGTCACCTCCTGTCAACCACTTGGCATTTTTTCTAAAATCTATTTCTGTGCCTTAGGCATTCTACTCTCACATGTATGTGGTCTTCAATTCCTAGAACTAAATTTGGGCTGATGTTGTAAAATCAACTTGAGGTTCAAGGGCAATAAAAAGGCACACCTCCCTATGCCCATTGCAGATATAATCTGTAACTGCACTAAAGAGATTTGAAGAATTTGATACACCATCACTTCAGAATTTGGAGAGAGGTTAAATAAGTTCCTGTGTAGTTGTGAGGAAGATGGCGACAAACTTTGTAGTGGAAAGCAGGATGATGTCTATATTTTCATTCTCTTGATGTAACCACTGCCCTGTGTTTCCTGTAAGTGATTTTTTTTCCACCCCATATTACTGAATTTTTTATTTTTTTAAAGGTAAATTCATCTTGTGCTTTGAAACTTTTCAGAATTTGCTTATGACTGCTTTCACTTTTATTGGATGAGTCATGAGTAGAAAGCTCTGTCCTGTAGATCTACCATGAGTAATGCTTAACATTTTCTTGGGTTCTCTTTTAGAAGACTATTAAATTAAAAGAAGAATCTGTTTTTTGATATCTTAATGGAGAATTAGGTGGCTGGGTCTCAGAACTGATTTACATTTAGCACTGCAGTAATTTTAATTTTTTCCTTGCATGTACATGTTGCTGGTCACAGCGCTCTAAATAAATAAAGATACTTAAGTTTTTGGGACTGCTGTACAAGTACTGATTCTGCTTTTGGGGACAGTTTTCTCACTGAGATCTGTATTGACAGCAGCTACCAGAGCTGGACAATGTACACAAGCTTCAAATGCAAACTTACAGTCATGGTAAAGAATATAGTTGATAAGTGCTTCCAGAATTCTGTTCTTTAGCCCAAGAGAGGTCATGGGGTATTTCCCTGAAACCTCTGTTCTGAGTCTTGTCCAGACAGTGTGTATCTAAAGAAAAACTATGTGCTATTGGAGCAAATTTTTTTGCCTAACTGCTCAGGTGGCAGATCTTTCCTCTTGGATGCCAAGGCACTGGCACATCAGTAGAGAAGTATTGGCAATACCTAGCAGGTTATTTGACACGTCTGACCCTTAAGTATTTACTGGTATAATGTAAGTGTAATTGGCACAGGCAGTTCTTTGGGTCCAGCTGATGTAAAGGTTGGATTGTTGATAGCATCTCTAAACTTAGGCACACTGAAAATAATGAAAGCTGTATTTTCAGGCAGAATGCACACTCTGTCACCCTCAGTGGTTAGGAACGTGTCTGTTTTCTTGCTGAGGCCAATTATTGCCTTCAGTTATGTTGGCAATGTTGGGAGATGATGGGTGTTAGGAAATAAGCAGTTTTCTGAGGCTGATCATGGAAAATGGAGATGTATGAAACTCTTCATTGCAAACTATCTCTAGAGGAGGTAGGTGGAAAGATGCTGGTAATTTAACAGTAAAATGAGATCTCTGAAGGGATTTGGAGTTTGCTTGGCTATTTCTCTAAATGGGAGATAGTCTCCACAGTCCACATATCACAGATAACAATCGAAACAAGTCTGAAGACTGAAGTTTTCAGGGCAATGTGACCTCTGCTAAGTTTTGGTGCATTTCCAACTGAAATGGAAGTTCATGGAGAACTTTTATATTTCTTTGTTCTTACCAGTCTCAGGTGTCTGGAGCGTTAGTAGTGCAGAGACTTGCATTGGAAAGGAGTGAATAGACTGCTTTCCAAATGTGAATCTAATGTATATCTGTGTGACCTGCAGAGAAACAAAGTTCTGTGACACAGTCATAAATAACTGCAAAGCTCAAGCCAAAGTTGAGGATAAAATCCCCATTGGTCACTGTTATATTTTGCTATGGGGAGGAAAAATGAAGTCTGGAATCTGAGCACTCCTAAGCCAAATGATTAGGAATTCATTGAATTTGGCTGCTAATAGCAAAATCTTGGCTCTGGGACCTTTATTTCTAGCTAATTCCAGTGTATGTGTCTCTACTTGTGCCATCACAAACTGTTACAACTGCATGATAATAAAGGGAAATATTTATCAAAACATTAGCCCTCTTCTGCAGTGAGACCTGTACTGTTTAAAACATAATTTTTCTTTTCTTTCAACATCACTTTTTAGAAAATCATGAGGACAAACAATGCAGCTGTCCTGGAACAGACCATGTAGTAGTTCATTGTGTACTCAAAACCTGTGTGCCAGTTCCTTGCGTCATGGGTTACCGGACATCAGCTGAGGAGCACAGTCAGTTACTGCAGTTCAGCTGATAAATGAGAAGTTCTTGAACTCCTGTAATTTGCTACATATTGGGGAGTTACTGATGTGAAAGAAGGCATAGGCCATAACCTGTACACCTTCCAAATTTGGGGGTTTAGTAATTAAAAGTACTGTGACGCAAAATCACTTTCTAAATGAAACTTCACAGGTCCCTACCGAGTTACCATATTTGTAGGAATGGCACCATGTAATGCAGAGTTAAAATGTATATTAGTAAGTATTGTTATAAACTGATAGGATGTGCCTTTGACTCTACAGCATGGCTGGGTTTTAAACAAAAGACAAAATCCAGAAGGCCTAACAGAAAGCCCTTGTTGCTCTACATTAATATTTTTTGTCCTTGTACTCAGTGCAAGTGGCAAACACTGGGGCTTGCTTTCCCATTTTTTCACTGATAGACATATTTCTGGAAAAGAGCATTCAGTTATGTTCTGTCAGGACCATTAATGTTGCAAGCTCACAGGTGTGGCATAGTTATTCATGTGTACTTCCATCAACATCCAAACTTTACTTGCTAACAAAAAATACTCCTCTCCTTATGTTTCTTATTGTTTTGGTGCCTGTGCTTTCTTCATTGGCTCTTCTGCACTAAAACTTCAGCCTATGAATTCAGAAGGAGGGAAACATTAAAAAAACCAAAACTAACAACATCATCAACAAAAAATACAGACCCCAAAAGTGCCAAAGAAAACTGTGTCCTGCACAAGGCCAGGAGTTGGACTCAATGATCCTCATGGGTCCGTTCCAACTCAAGATATTCTATCAACCACATTGCAGTCTACAGTCTCCTCATAAGGGGAAGAAAAGGGGCAGGCACTAATCTCTTCTCTCTGGTGAGCAGTGACAGAACCCAAGGGAAATCATGGAGCAGTGTCAGGGGAGGTTTAGGTTGGATATTTGGAGAAGGCTCTTCACCCAGAGGGTGGTTGGGCACTGGAAGAGATGAAGAAGACTCCCTATGGAAGTGGTCACAGCACCAAGCCTGCCAGAATTCAAGAAGTTCCAAGCTTTGGCCAATGCTCTCAGGTACATGGTGTGATACTTGAGGCTGTCATGTGCAGGGCAAGGAGCTGGACTTTGATTTTTGGGGTCTCTTCCAATTCAGGATATTCTATGATTCTGACAAAAGCATTACATCAGGTAATACCACTTGAACTTTTTTTGTTGGCCTTCTGGAACTCTGTGAAGGCTTGGGAGTGCTCATGACAGAAGGAGTGAGTGCAGCATGTTTACTTGAAGTAGGCTTTGCACTTCCTGCTCCAACACACAACTTTGATCTCTGGTTCAAATCTAATGTGTGCAGCCTTTAGCTGTGCTAGGAGTGCTAGGAGGATGTGCTCTGCTCATGTTACACCTACCCCTGAGACACCAAATACGAGAATAATCTTACAGAGCAGTTTTGCCTCTAACCTTGCTGGGGATTCCCTGTCTGTGTTATTGCTACAGCTTTTTGGCTCCTCCACATTTTTTGTGCGAAGGACAGAGGAAGAAGAAAATGTCTGAGTGGATACTCTTTGGCAGTGGTTCAAAAATATAAATGCAGTATTTTCTCCTTACAAACAGGAAAAAGCCCACTGCTGCTTTATTACTTGTTCTTTATGTAGAATTATAATGACTAGGCAGTATAGTTCTGATGAAAGGCTCTCTGGAATTGTTAATTGGAGCTTATTAAAGGAAAAAAGCAAGAAATAGAAACTATACTCAAATTTTGACATATGCTCAATGTTCTTGCTTTTTATGTATAGGCAATTTTGCAGCATAGTCAGACTATTTTTTTTACCCCAGCTTTTAGAAAATTTGTCTACTAGATTTGCTGTGTCTATCTAGAAGAGGCAGGCTTGAAGGTAGAGTCTGCAATCAGCATGAAGATAGCCTAGTGGAGGGGGATTACTGTTCAAAGAGTTGGAATCCTTGAAAGTATGTAGCTGAGCCACATGTGTTCAACATGTTCCTTGGTGTGTTTTGGTTCATCTCATATGCTTGTTGCCCAGTTGGATCTCCTGCTCTTGACTTTTGTTGAGTAACCTTTTTAGCAGGCAATAACTTTGATCTCTCTTATCTACTTTCTTCCATTTTAACTTTTCTGTAGTTCTCTGTTTTTGTTTTTCTTTTCCCCAATGTGTAGAAGAAAGGTGAAAAAATTATGCTGAACTTCATTAATAGAAATAGCCAATTTAAGCAATTCAGGTAGAGAGGTGGTTAGATGACTAGAGACAGCTACTCTTGGCCTTTTGTGACTGTGTTAACTTTTAGATAAATGTGTGTTTATCTGTACTGATCTAAAGCTGTTTTTAAGGTTTTTGTTTTGACAAAAATGAGCTATTTGATATTAACTCTGTAAAATGATAAACTTAATCACTGGTGGGAAATATTGTGAAAATACCACCACTGTTTACCACGTAATGCCTTTTGATACTTCCAATAGAGACTTGGCTAGTGTGGGCTATGACCTGAGTTAATAATATTGTTTTGCTCATCTCTGTTGAAATGTCAGGTGGTTTTTTTTTTTCTTTAGAGGAATATCAATGCAAATAAAAATGTCTTTCAGACTGCCTGTCTGCTAACTGGAATGGATATTAAGATGAAATCTTTTCATAACAGAAAATGGATTGTACACAGAGATGTGCAAATATATTATTGTCATATTTCCTTGCGGTGAGTTCTTTGTGTAGGTCCTTATTCTTTTCCCTTTGAAGTTGTTAAGTACAGTGTCATCTTCTCTATTTACTTGTTTACAGTATTGAATGCTGGAATATTTTGTTTCAATTTGTACTTGCATCATGTTTAACTTTGGGTAAATAGCTTAGTTGTTTCTCTATTTCGTACCTCAATAGGAAAAGGATTTTTAAATCTCTTTTAATTCTAAGAACCTTTTGGAGTTTTTGCATGTTTGTCAGAGAAACAATGAATCTTGGTTGCAATTTCATTACACTTGGAAGACTCGTGCTAAAAACAGAAAATTGTGATGTTCTGGAGGCATTTCTTATGAGCAGCATAGTCCCCACTTGTACAATTGTACATTTATACAATTTAGGGTGAAAAAATCTCCCCCTGTTTTCCTTTGTACCCTACACAATGGCTGGTTGAAATAGCAGCTCTTTTATTTCTGGTTTCTCCAAACGGATACCGGGACACAAGATCCTACCTGCTGTTGAGGAGACAAGATAAAATTCACGGTGTCAGGGTAAAGGAGGCCAAAGCAGGGGAGTTTCACTTGAATGATTTCACTGCCAATCAACACAAAACTCGGATCTCTAACACCAGACTGAGATCCCTAGCACAGGCAGGACACAGTCCTGTTGGAGTGAGTCCAGAGGAGGGCCACAAAGATGATTAGAGGGATGGGGCACCTCTCCCATGAGGAAAATCGGAGAGAATTGGGATTGTTCAACCTGGAGAAGAGAAGGCTCTGGGGAGACCTTAGGACAGCCTTCCAGTACCTAAAGGGAGATACAGGAGAGCTGGAGAGGGACTTTTTACAAAGGCATGTAGTTTTTGAATTGAAACTGGTGTTAGTGCAGGTGATGTTGAAGTGGTTGTTTGGTTTAAGGAAATAGGAAAGCCCTATGCCATCTGTCAGAAAGCAAAGAAAGTGTAAATATCAAAGAGTTGTACCCCTCAGAATTTTATGGTATCATCTTGCATTGCTGCTCCTCTGAGAACCAATGAACACTTTCATATGGTGATTATTCTGCATTGCCTTAAAGATAAAATATAGCTCTAGAGTGCACAAACTTGACACCTATTATTCAGTTCCTGAACCTCAGAAGTAATTCTTTTCTAGTGCAACTGCCTCTAAAATGCTGATTTCTAGAAATGTGACCACTAGTCAGTTTGTTCCCATAATACTGCCATCTATAGAAACTGGGGTGCCCCTTTCAGAAGGGGAGATTTTAGAGAATTTGATAAGATTAGAAAAAAAAAGGTGCCAGGTGATAATTCTAGTGGCCTGTTGCCTAATATATTTTTGAAGGGGACTGGGAGAAAGAAAGTCATAGAATCAGTTATGCCCTTTTCTATCTCTTTATATTAAATATTTTCATAATGTAATCCATGATGACAAACTCCATCTTTCTAGAGATTTTGGATCTAAGCGGGAAATTTGCTAAAGATGTATTGTAAGAAAACTCATGCCTTGGCAAAAGGACTTGTATAGTGTATGTGATGATAGATCTTCTCCATTCCTAATCTTGGAGAAAGCTGGATTACCTGGGTAAACAGGTATCTATACTTTCCCTCATGATGCAACCAGAAGTTGCTGATTGCATTGCATATATTTTCCAAGTGTGTTTTCATGTGATCCACTTACTAAAATAAAGATACCAAATGAGCAATCCAACACCTCTTGCTTTAAAAGCAGGTTTTTGCCTTGTGGTGATCAAAAAGAAAAAACTGTACATATTCAAGGAGGGCTTTAAAAACAGGAAGTGGTTTAGGGAATTGAACTCTGTATGCCGAGGAATGGGACTGGCCTCAGATTTCATGTTTTCTTTTCTTCGACCCTCAAGAATCTGCACAGTAATGTTCTTCATCTGTAACTTTCAGGATGACCTATTTGAACTAAAGATTTATCAGCTTCTCCCCCCCTCTCCAACCCACTGGATATTTCCAAGGTATAGGTGAGTAGAATAAGGCTTAAATGAGAACTATCCAGAACACAAAAGAAGTAGCACAAACCCCAGTTTGCATGAATAACTACACTTGATGGAGATAGATATATACATCTCCCATACATATAATATATAATTTAAAAATATTTAATATAATAGAAATTTATGATTAATATATAATAAAATATGAGATTTTTTGACAAAAAATATAAGTGAATATAATATAGTTAAATAAACAGAGGTCAATAAGTTTGTATTACATATATTTTTTGTATATATATTTGAAGACATGTTAGATGAGGCTTTGAGCAACCTGAAGGCATGGAAAGTAATAATGAAAGGTAATAGAAGGTATGGTGGATGGTACCTACCTAATGGAAGGTATCCCTACCCATACCCAGGGTGGCTGAAACTAGACTATCTTTAAGCTCCCTTCCAAAACAAACCATTCTATTATATGTTAAGAGGTATTGTCCAAGATAGAGTCCTGTTTAAAATGAGATCCTCTCTCTGCAGAAGGCAGAGAGAAAGATGGGAAGAAATATGCAATAAAAATCTCTGTAACTGAAAAGGAATTTACCCTTCACATCATACTTGAAGTGTAAGACATAAACTTTTCAGCAGTGCTTCCTCTTTGATTATTGGTTCTGCAAGGGCAGCTACCATGAATGAATGCCATAGGTAGTGACTGTTCTCACCTCTCTCTCCCAGTTGTAATTTGACATTCTAGGAGTGTGGCACATAGATCTGCGTATATGATCCCATGGTAATACAACACATTTCAATGCATCATTTAAAGGACTCTTCATTATTTTTGCTCCTGGTTTTATGGTTTCTTAGATTTGTGACACCCAACTTAATTCTGAGTTGGCTTTTACTATTGTAATTAATTAATGTCTATATGACTCTTACAATGCAAAATGACATGGGATTCTGAGACCTGAAATGGCTAGTGTGGAAAAACTTCTGATGGTCTGGGTGTGTTGCTGAAGGACAGAATGTATGTATTTACTTTCTGACCTATCACATAAATGCTGTCAGAATTTTGCTCTTAATTTGATTTGTGGCATTCCATTAACAGTTTTTCTGTGTACAGGGGAATAATAACTAATGATTCCCAGACTCCCAGAATTGTAAAGTAAGGGCAGGCTCTGTTTGGCAGAACAGAGGTTGTACTTTAGTACAGACAGGAACTGTTCATATTAATCAAGTGATATCTTGTCTGAAATGACTTTTAGCTATTGACTCTTATTCTCAGGTTAACCATATTGGTTATAGGCAGCATGTTCTTCTAATTCAAGTGATTATTAATAATCAAAGGGTAAGTGTGTGGATTTCTGTCTTTTTCTGATAGAGAAATGCTGCTCTTGATTGACCTTGTTTTAAGACATTGTTAGTGTTGAAATTATGATGTTAGGGGTTGGAAGGGGAGTGGGGAAAGTTCATGGGTTTGCCTTTTGATTTCAGCCTTTACAAAGGTGGACATGTGTGACATGAATGACCTCAAAAATGTGAATTTAATTGTATGAAGTTTCAGGGCTTAATTATTAAGGACATCATTTTGTGATAAAGAACTTTAGGGCCATCAGTAGTAGAAAAAAATGAGTCACACTCATTTCGCGTGTTAATCATGATAATTTTGGTCATGGATGTTGTTTCCAACAGAAGCCTGACTGCTGAAATCCTCCTAATTCCTAGCTTGTTAAAGACAAACGACCATGTTAAATGATGTGGAAGAAATTTAAATTGGGAGATTTTACAAGATTTTACAATTTGTTTACCTAGCAGGAGTAACATCTTTTGTAGGTTGTTAAAATGCCATGTGGCACTGTAGAAGCTGCTCTCCAATGGTAAACAAACTTGAGCAAGAGGAGGCTCCCAGCAGGGAGTTCTTGTAAGGCAGGAGGGGGTCTGTTGTTGTGGTACAAGTGGGTTAACAGGTTGCAGCTGCATCACTCTACTAATGAGGTGTTGCACAGCTTTCACAGGTGCTGCCAAGCCTGGTATACGTCAGGATGAGACTCTTCCTTATTTAACTTATGGGTGGGCTAGTTTGACAGTTTTTTTAGGCTGGTTTTAGTTCTCTGTGTCAATTGCTGGCAAGGCTTGGTGCTTGTATATAAGCAAGTTCCCTCTTCCTGGTTATGTTTTGTTTGGTTTATTTATTTATTGGTCACGAAGACCCCATCCTCTGCTGACACTGCTTTTTCTGCCAGTAGTGCTTGCATGCTGTTTCAGGTGTGATGCTTTGTCTTCTTATGAAGCCCAGTTCTCTGAAAGAAGCTTTTGGCTGACTATCTCAGATGGGATTGAAAGGATGTTTGTGATCTGCTTATCTACATGTATCCAATAAACACGAGGAAATAACATCTTAAAATCTGATCCAGTGTTAATACAAAAATCCAGGATGTAGAGGCAGCTGCCTTGAATACATCTAATTCCACACGCACACCCTGCTATATACCAGAAGAATCAAACCAATTATAAGTCATTATTTACAATTGAAATACAAGTCTGTGTACAAACATATATTTATGTAAAATCCAATAAAAGGTGCTAAATAAAAGGCCTTATAATAGTCCAATAATACAATTTTATTATTTCAGTGTGTCGTTCAGGCTTGTTCCAAAATCACCAATATTGCAAAATACAAGTAGTATTATTTTTTCATACAAGTTTACCTAGACAGCATCTCTGACCAGCTGTGGGCCTATTCAGTGGCCACAGAACCCACTGGAAAAAACAGACTCTCCTGCAGAACTCTACTGATGTTACCTGTTAGTATGCATGTACTTAATAAATGTGAGTATGTGTATGTATACACACACGTAACACCTACATGGTCAGCTGTGGCAGAGGACATTCCTTTTAGGAGTGCTGACTAGAGCTCAACACTGTGTTGTGGACTTGAGTAAAAAGCAGCATCAATTAAATAGAAGGATTCATCAGTCCTCTTATAGTCTTACCAGGAAGTAGAATTCTTGGTCTTACCCAGAAAGATGAACGAGAACACTGAAAACTGAACGTCTGCCACTGAGCACAATAATTGCCCAGCATGTGGTGGAGCCATTCCAAGCGGGACCAGGAGCCTGTACCATAACAGTCACTGGTTCTCCAACTTCTCTTGTAGTCTTAGGAGTATTGTGGGTCCTCTGGCAGACTGCCAGGTCCTTGGAGAGAGTATTTTCTCATGCTGCCAACATTAACTTGGGATTAAAAGTTTGAGCTAATTTCTAATCATAGTCTTGAGCCAGACAGTCTGGTTAAGATATTGTTGTGTATTTTGTTATTGTTCCTGGGGCATAAGTAACCTCTAAGTAGGAGTTGATCATGTTTTTAGAGGCTCTCAGACATAATATAAAAGTGTGTTTTGCAGGAAGACAGGGTATAAAAACTTGCATTTTTGTCAGGTTTCTAATTTATAGGGAACAATGACATGCAATGATCTAATTTATGTCTGTGTACATTATGTCACTGATCACAAGTAATGGAGTACAAGCAGGTGGCTTTGATTTGTATGTTAGAAATTGTTAGTAGGCTAAGCTAATGGTGAAGTAGCTTTAGCTTGCCAGAGGGAAGCTGTTGATTTAGTGTTGGTAGCATAAGAAGGTAAATCCCAGCCTGATGCTGAGCAGAAAGAGATGGCTAGTGTCCATGAAATCTGTACTTCTGTAGGTTGAAAGATTTATTTTCTTGGTCCTTTACATGATAAGATTCAGGAGGGGAAACTTCATCCTGGAGATTAAGGTGTTATGCAGATGTGTTCAGCTTTGATTAAGGGTATCGCCTCCAAAGGAAGACAGTGATAATTGTGATATTTGGCTATTTGTGGAAAATGTGATTATATGATTATTTGCATTTGGTAATCTTAAATATCTCTGATAAAGGGAAAAAATTCTACTAGTGAAAATAAATGAAGATAGCTGATTTATTCCAGTTAGCGAAATCTTTCCATCATATGCTAAATGCTTTGAATAAAAAAGCCCAACAATAAGCTTGTTTTTCAAATCTTGGTGTGCATGGGAGCAGAAGGACACATACTAACATTTGCATACTTGGGCATATGAACTTTCAGTCACAATCTATCTAATACCTGCAATTCTTTTAAAAAGGACAATTCATTAACATTTAAACTGTCTATCTGGTTTTTGTAGTGTTGGTTTTGGGATTTTTTTTTTACAGATTCTTCTCCCATATTTCAGTCTTTTAGTCCATACATCTTATTTCCAGGAAAATCTGGGGTGTAGGCAGGAACACAGGCGACACCATTACCAAAGCAATGTGGTGCTAATAGTGGACAGAGTATGTGAACACATTATGTTGATTGTAATACTTGGAGGTACTCAGGATGTTTGTGAGATCTTGGGGGGAAAAAAACAAGGACATGCATTAGTAATGAGATCAGTTTGCTAGGAAAGATTCTGAGGACCACTCTGTGGCAATTAAGAGCAATTTGGAGTGGCAAATATCTTAAATGCTGGCTGACTGCACTTGCAGAATGTAGCCAACAACCAAATAGAATTTCACAAGCAGCTACATCAAAAACATTCTGCCTTAGTTTGTGACACAAACAGCAGTAATTGCCTGTGTAAAGTATTTTCTTCAGGAGTGAGATTCATTGATCCCAGTTTTTTCTTCACATCTAAGAAACTGTAATTTCCCCACTGTTCCTGTCTCCTCATCTAAATTAATTCATCTCTTCCTTGTTCTTCATGAGTCATAGATTAATCTTTTTCTTCAAATATTTCGCATTAGTTTTCTGTGGCCATGTGGGTGAGTGTAAATGACTTCACTTCTTTTGGTAGAATAAATCCTCTACAGCTTTTGTTGCAAATATGCATTGATCTGTAGAAGGTGGTGTAAGATGAGGCTAATTAAAAGAAGAGGGAAGGAGACAGCACCCCTTCCTTTTGTGAAAATGAGGAGTCTCTCTCCTCCTTTCTTGTCTCTTTCCAGTACAGTTAATGTTTGGATGCACCTCTTGGTAAGTGAGTATAAAGGGAAAACATGGAGGAGGAGTGTGTAGCATTAAAAATGGATTAAAAAAATGAAATTGTTTAACATGGATGGGGTTAATACTTTGGTAGCGTAGACATCAAGGACCTTTCTCTAAATGTAGTACTAAGTGATCCGGAAATCATATGAGCATACACTCGCTTGCAATCTTCCTCCCAGTAACATGAAGAATTACAATAATACTCCTTAGATTTTTTTCCTGGAGTTCAAGTTAGTACAAAATAAATGAGGCTAAATAATAACTCAATATTAACTCAGAAATGTTCAGCCCAGATGGCTCTGACCTGTGCAGTAGTCCAAGAAGTTCAGGAAATGCAAACCCTATGTTGCTTATGCCATGAAATGTACTTTAGGGCTTTGGTTGTCTGCTGGAGTTGTGGGGTAGTCTGTGAAAAAGAAGCCTTTTGAATTGTTTGTAATGAGTTATCTCCACAGATGAGTAGGGCAATGCATGAAGAGGCCTGAGTTTCCCCAGCTTTACTAAATAACTGTTTTCTTTCTAGATCCCAGCCTATGGGGAAGTGCACATAAGAAGAGGATAAATATGGCTTTTAAGGGCGAGGATCACTTAGATTCCCTTTCATTACCAGTTCAGCGGTAAGTGGTGCATTCTCTCATCCAGATTTGAGTGACTAAATGCCTCTGAGGCTGCAGCTGCACTTTCCTTTGAGGACCCAAGGATGTTTAAAATCTCATTTTTAAACTCAGTAATAGGTAATGTTCCTACAAAACATTGAGAATGAATGTGGAAATCTGAGATGTGTTTCTTGAGGCATTTACTAGTTTGTGTACCTGAAGTCTGGTAAATCACAACAGTGAACATGCGGCCATCATTTTTAAAGGATGACCATGTTTGCAGTAGAGATGTGTTTGTGTTTACTGGATCAATTCCTTGTCATGATGGAGATCCCTGGAACTCGCTACTCTGTGTGAATACTGCTGAAAACTCTAAATATGACTCTTTTTAACTTGGTCGACTTTCTTCTGGTGTAGATATGGAGGTATGGTAATGATACGAAGGCTATAGTACAATCTCTCCAGTCTGTGTTGCCCGTTTGGAAGTGGAGACACTGTGATTCTGCTAATCAACACATTAAGAAAAATAAAATTTATCTGTTGGTTGGCATCTAGTAGCTGTATCTAAGTAGTATAGTTCTGTTTCTAGCATAATGGATGTTCCAGGAAAAGGAAAAAAAAATGAATGCAATAGCCTACAGTCTTCAAATGTGGCACAACTGGGGTGGTTTTGTTTTTATTTTGGGAAAGGGAGGAAAGGTGGGGCTGCTGAATGCAGGAATAAAATCAGAAATTAAAAGGTTTTGAATTTCAGTCTTTCTTCCCATCTTCTTTCTTCAGGTCACACTGCAATTGTATATCAGGAACCAGTTAATTATGATAAAGAATCTCAAAACGTGATGCTCTTCTTTGTCAGTAATTTGATATTTCTCTACCTGTCTCTACCTGAGTCTTCCAGCAGATACTTTGGTAATGCTGCTAAGCTCACACAGTAAGACCATGTGAATATATTCTCTTTTAGAAGAAACACTATATGGAGGAACATAGTTTGGGGATACCAGATTCCAGGACAACTGTTACTGTTCATTAGATGTCAGCTTAAACTTGCTTTGGAAATAAGTGGGTCCTAGAATCCTGAATAGGCAAACATAGAGTGGACGAGTATAAATAGCAATGGGTCGTCCTATTTTACTTATTACTTTAGTTTTCTTCTCTGGGATGAAGCCATGGAAGATCATTTCAGGTGCAAACAGTAGTGAAGGCAGGCTAATGACTTTGCTATGGAAATTCTTAGGCTAACCAAGTGGTCAGATAAGGTGCCAGACATCCAGGTTAGTTGTTAGTTTCTTGGTGATAACTAAGAGGTTTCACAAGCTGAATCCTGGATCAAAAGTCAAAGAAACTATTATAGCCAGACTCTTATAGTAGTAGAAAACCATCTGCATAGGCCCTGTGGGTGGCCAAGGGCTGATCCAGGCTGATGGTGGCAAGATTGTTTGCCCATACATAAATGGGGAAATTAGCTGGAGGCTCTCTATGCTAGCAAATGGAAATGTGGAGGAGGAATAAAGCACTTAAAGATAACAGCAGCACAGAACTGAAAAGCACTGAATTTTGTACACTAGGGACGTCTAGAAAAGGAAACCGCCTGTGTGCTGTGTTCAGGGAAGAAAAGCTCTGCCATGCTATGTGAACAAAGCCACACCATCTCACAAAGACTCTGCACTAAGATGTAGCTTAGCACAAGAAGTGACGTGGAGAAGTCCCATGTTGCAAGCATTATGTTCTGACAAACAGCTTGACTCAGCAGGGCAATTCTCTATAGTGAAATTCAAAGAGAAATAAATATTCTCCCCCACCCCCAATAAAATATGAAGCTTTTATTTTTTGTGTCTCTCTTGAAAGAGAATCCTTTTTTTCTGCCAATGAGGAATATTTCAGATAAAACCCTTGTAACAAATGGGGAGACCGAAGTTGACAGTGGCTGGAAAGGTGAAGGCACAGAGGCCAGAACTGAAAAAATCTGTTTTTATCCTAAGAATTTGGCACAAAGAACACAGTACTGGGTAGATAATAAAGTTCAGGAGTTGTACAAAGTGTTTTTCTTGATTATTAAAAAACCCAACAAAACCCATTCCACATAACAGCTTTTCCAAAGAAATGGAATTTTTATGAGATTCAGCTTTTTGTCTGGGTTAGAGAAAGGAGTGATATGGCCCCTGTTTAAGGGGAATTTAAAAAGATTTAGTTTTCTAAATAACAAAATTCAAGTATTTTTAATTTATTCTTGTTTCTATATCCAAGCCTAGGATGTATCCCTGTCTCAGGATTCCAGTTCATGCTCCTGCTTTTTGAGAAAAGGGGCTTCAATTCACCTGAGGGTGTGTGCCGTTGTGTCCTGTGACAGCAAAAATTTAACATAAATTCAACTGAGGGTCAGTCCCATGTAGCACCACAACTGTGTCTTGCCTCACATTTAGATCAGAATATTTCAGGAGTAAAAAGATCCTCAAGCAAGAATATCTCTATCCATAGGAAAAGTGTACCATACACATGGAAAAAGACTCCAAGTATTTCCACAGCAATCATTAAAGTCAGAAGTTATTGTGGCTGTGTAAGGAATTTAAAACTGGGACCTTAAACCAAGTTTTGGTGCTGCATGAATTGTTGTTTACACTCTTTCCTCAGATTTTATGGGAAATTGCAGCTTGTATTGGAAAGTCTCTAGAGTACTGAGTCACTATGTTAATGGTTTTCTAACACACTGGCAGACCTACTTTCTGTAATTGACATCTAGACTCCTATGGATGCAGTATTTAAAAGTATCCTGAGGAAAAACACAAATTACTGTTACAGAAACTTTATTTTCTATTTCCATGCGTTAGGAACTTACTGATGGTTTTGTCTCTTAGGAGAGAAAGCAACTGTCAGTAGATCATTTTTATAAAGAACTGATCTAGTTACTCTCCAAAAGCTGTTAGTCCTATGTAAAGCATTTTACATGGTCATAAAAATTATCTATTTTCATCAGTGATAACCAGTTCACTACAGCATATGAAGTGTGAATGTACTCCTTAGAGATGCATATATCCCCATTCTGAAGTAGTTATTTTTAGTATAGATTTTGGAAAATATCATTACCCTTTCCTCATATCCTTGTATTGGTATTCTTTTTCCATATTTCTGGTGAGCTTTTACCTTGCTTTTCTGTCTGGAATAAAACCTGTTATGTCCCTGCCCATGTAACAAAAGTTCATTGAACTTTCTGTTTTCTTTAAATTAAAGTTGTAAACTACACAGGTTTTTTTCATTAAAGATGTGGTTTCTTATACTTTCCATATTGCATGGTAAACTCAATACTTGGAGTGCTGAATCTGAAGTCATTCAATAAAAGAGAGAGTACTCATAACCAAAAATGAAACAGTATGCTGTTTTTGCTTCTTGAATTGCATATTCTGTTCAGTGTTGCAACTGTGAGAAACATAGTATAATTAGACATTTTTTAAAATAATAAATGAGGGTCTTGTACAGAAATTAGGTAAAAAACCCATCACCAACCTCCTCCCCATTCCAAAACCAAGTGAAACCAAAACGAAGCAAACAAAAACAAACTGAAGAAAGATATAATCTTGCTGAAAGAACTTGAAATATGGGCTACTCTTGAAGTGGGCAGAGAATTTGTCTTTCTAATCTCCAGAAATGCAACACTGTATCCATTGTCTAATACATTGTCTAAACATCTTTACATCTTCAAAAATTAAAGATGTTTCTGGAGGTTATAACTTAAACTAACATACAAACAAAGGACAATGTTAATTATTTAAATGACGTTTTGTTGTTGTTTATACAAGGTCAATATTTTGAGGATCAGGAAGATGTTTATATTTGGTATTAATTAATGTTTTGACAGATGATATTTGTCAAAAGTTGAAAGTTGTGGCTTGAAATAGAAGCAAGAGAAATTCAGGATTTTTATACTGCAGGAACTGCATTTATTCTACTTGTTTCTCTGCCAAATCAGGATGACAAACTTGCAGAACTTCATGGAACATATGGACACATGAGACGAAAAATATAGAAGTCTATAATTTTTTTTTTTCATAATGGAAATTACTTTTCTCATCCAGAAAACCCCCAACACTTGACAAAATAGTCCCAGTAATGAATAGGTGGTTTAAATAAAAAAAAAGAAAAAGAAGAAAAAACCCCCAACTTTGTAAAGTAAGATAATTTCTATCTGTATGGGAACTGAACTATTTCAGGGACCATTCACATCACATTTTACTTCTATTTCTGGAGCTTCTTGTGGACTATATGCTGCTGGAAAGACATGTTTTGAAAAACATTGAGGTATAAGACACACGAAGAACCTTTCAACATATTTGATGTATGTTCAGATGGGCCTGTCAGGAAAACAATGGATCTGTTGGTTTCTACCCCTAGAGCGTCTAATATTTCTCAAATACTGGGTGATTTAATCCTGAGAATCAAAAGCAGGGAAGTTATGTTATTCCATCTAGAAAGTGACTCTTGACCAGAACTCCACAAGTAAGGTAGGTTGGCTTTTTTTTTCAACTAGCCAATGGTGTCTTGCCCCTTGTATTCTGTAGACCATGGGAATCTGTAGGTTTTGATGCTATCTGTTCTTCTGGCCCTGAAATTTGGGCAGCAAGTCATTTCGTTGCATGTCAGTTCATTACAACATTTCCTGTTTGGTTATCTACCTATTTTCTTAGATGTGAAACCCTCAAGTGAATGATTTCTAGGGGTTTGACTTCTGTGAGTTAACCCAAATAAGGGTTATTCTCTTTTATCTCAGTCTGATCTATTCCTTTTTTGACCTTCTCAGTTCTTACCTTTCTGCTTTGAATCTGCATGACTTCTGTAATTTGTTACCATCTTTGTTCTCCCAAGATTTGCCTCATTTTTTCTTTTTTTTTTCAATAGCGCTTTTTTCAGTCTTCAACTCCAAGACTGTGCTTGGATTATAATTAATCATAAAGTCATGTTTACGTACAAGTGTTTAAATGCTTTGTCTGATCAGTGATTGTATATGTCTTATATTATTTTGGACATCTTCTATGCGAATTCTTTCTGTTTCATGGTCTCCTACAGTGTCTGCTGCTGATAATCAAGGTCTTGTTCTGTATTTCTGTCTTTTCTCTGTCTGTGAACTGAACTTCCTGTCTGACAAGCATTCCATGCAAAATAGAAAGCAACATTTGTATTTCGTTTTTGTATTTTAGAGGCTACTTACTCTGCATATATCTTGCCCTGCTTATTAGAAACCTACATTCCCTATGATCAGTTTTATTTGGATGATGTCTGGAGTTTGTTTGTTGTGGCTCTTTGAAAGCATTCAGATAAAGACTGTAAGAAACTCTGGAGAAAAAAAATGCATTGTTACCTGTAATACAAGAGCTAGAGCAGATTTTCAGAATTTCAAGTTCAATGTGCTTACATGGCTCTATGAATCGCTGCTCTATTAGTTTTTAAAAACTATTTGAGAATTGAACGCTTGCTAGGGAATTGAAAATTCAGTGGATGTAGGAATAGAGTACAACAGAAGAAAGGAAGGTGCTTTGCTTTGCCAATAATGCAATAAAGTTCCCTTCCGGTGACAAGAAATAAAATCAGTTATTGCATAGCTCGAGGCACTAATTATGTCTCATTTAATGACATTGCATTCTTTTCCTTTCATTCAGTTTACATTATAGCAATTCAGCAAATAATTTTACAGCGACAGAAAGGCAGCTCACCTTACTATGAAGTATTTCTGATTTTAGTGATTTATATTCTACATGTAACCAAGCTGAAAGCTGAGTAGTTTGTGGGAGTTTTGATGGTGGTAGTAAAACAGATTTGTGTATCCATATGGTCCTTCTGGGAAGGATTTTCAGACATTCTATCTGACTGAGTCCAAAGGGTGATGTTAGTAAACCAGCAACTATTGATTTGCTATCATTTGGTGGCATTCATGAGGAATATGAACTCAACAGCTTTTTTTTTTTCCTTTGAATCCATGCGTAAAATATCTCTGTTCCTATATTCAGAATGTTAAAATGTAGGTCAGCACTTAAGCTTGCAAGAAGCAAAAAAAATTGCATTTCATTTGAACTTTAGGCATTTTTGGGGTCTGCAAGCCTGCCAGAATGCAAGATATTTCCCAGCTTTTTCCTTATGATTGTTTTGTCACTATATCTTCATATTTAGTTGTATAACACACTGTAGAAACATTTACTACTTCCCAGAGCTGTCCTGTAAAATATTGTATGTTGAACTGTAGAAGTCACAAAAGAATTTTGGCTTTTAACCTAGAGGAAATTTGAGTTTGTCCATTACAATAACTGTGAAGTTATGGTGACTTTAAAATGTGAGAAAATTGATGAATTTAAACAATCTGTTCAACTGGCCTCTCTAGACCTCTTTTCATTAAACTTGGTATTTCATAGTTGTGACTTGCTGTTACTTGGAAACTACTTTTGAAAGATCAAGACCATCTTTCATTCCTAAAGACAATTGGGAGTTTATCCTGAATCCCTCTTGTCAGGGTCAGTAACATGTTTCACAGCATGTGGCACACAAGCACTGTAAAAAGGTCAAGCAAGTGCTAGTATGGCCTTTATCATGGAAGAAATTTGGCTGATTATTTTGAGAATGCATATTTTTGAAATGTGGGAGTCTATAGAAGAGACTCTTCTCTTTTTGTGTCTTAGAGAACTAGCAGTCCCTATCTGCCCAATGAATATCTTGTGTCTGGGACTTGGCAACTTTTTCAGAAACCACCCTCAAGTAAGTGTATTGCAAAACAGTGACAGAACTTGCCTGAGTGTTAGGTTACCTTACCTGCCAGACAGAGATGATGCTTTCTGACTGTCTTCACAAGTACTGCATGAAATTTTTATCCTTACATCAATTTAGTAATCCTGCCAACTTTACACCTTGCAGCCAGCTTTTCTATTAGTCGTTTTATGGCTTTGACTCCATGGTTTGTGATTCTCTGCAAAATTTTACTGGCGCCAGCAAGACCTTTTCAAACCATTCAGATGTTGTTTGTGGTCTGTTATGTTTACTTGCATTCCTATCTTCATCATGCTTGTTTTTCTGTAGCACATTTGGGAAGAGATATTGATCAGCTTTACACATCTGCTGTCACCCCTGTTGGAGTACTCTGTTTTCAGAAGACATCTTGCTAGTTATTTATGTGTTTAAGGTTTTTTTCTTGCACACAGGAATCTTCTTTCCTGTTTGTTAATCTAACAATGTGAACGATGCATTAATTGACACAAATGCTTTGATTTCTTTTAGTCTACCAAGTGTTTTTACTGCAACTTGATACTTGTCTGCTTTGTGAAGTCTTCTAGCCAGGTAGATGGATTCTTGAAAGTTTGGGATATATTAACTGTACCGTGAGAAGCTCATGGATTTTTTTAAATTGTAAAGTAATTGTATTTTGTCATTGTCTGTCTATTATGATAATGATCTATACTTTATATCTTAGCATTAACAGTCTTTCCTTCTAGTTTACAGGTTGTGTCCCCCAACCCCCGCCCCAAAATAAAAAAGACAAAAAACCTGAAACTGTATAGTTTTGGTATAATCTCAAGTAAAGTATCTAGGCATCTTGCATTTAGCACATCTTGCTTTTTTGCCATTCAGCCTTAGGAAAAAAACCTCCTAAACTCCTACCATAAAAGTAAAATAGCTCCTTTGGTTGAGTTGCTGTGCAGTAATGAGTTGTTATGACACCATGTTTCAGCTGTGGGCAGCTGATAGGAGCCGTGTTTGTGACTTCTGTATTGTCCATGGGAGCATCCTGGCATTAAACACTACTAAACCTGAACTACAAACTCTTAGAATTCCCTCCCTGTGAATTGTACAGGGAACTTTTTTGCTGCACTGCCTGCAGTTCTTGGTGTGCATCTTAAAGAAGTTGTTTGGATTCGTTAACAAATCCTCTTTCTGTGTGGAAGAGTTTGCAAGTTATATGGAGTCTTCAGGAAGGCAATGTTAAATAATTCTAGTGGTAAACAGTACATCTTACAAGGAAAGTGTAGCCTGCTTTGTCTAATTTTTGACCTGCTTACTTTCCAGGTCTTTCTGAACTTTTCTGTCTTTCACAGAGTCATAGAATATGCTGAGTTGGAAGGGACCCACAAGGATCATTGAGTTCAACCCTTAGCCTTGGTGTTTCCATATACAATATAGAGTTGTTAGTTATTTGTTTTGCAAAACTACTGAAACACTGATTTTCTATGCAACTTTGTGCCTATCAAGCAATCTGAATTTAGTACTCTTGCTGGCAAGAATAAAGATCCATATTTTTGTCTCTCCTTTTAGCGGTTAGGCCATATTGTTGTTATCATGTTGGTAATGTAGCTGGAATTGTTCTTGTTAGCCCTGGAAGGCAATTAAGGATAAAATTCTGTCTTTTGACTTCAGTATATCCAAAGTATCTTTCTTGTATAAAATGCAAGCTGCTTTGAAGCATTCCATGCACATTCATGTTCACTTGCTAACCATGAGGGAGAAGGACCAAGAGATCCTCCTTAACAGGAATACACATCTTCATGGAACTGGAAAACAAAGATCAGACTAATGAAGGGATCCTAATGCTCAAGGAATCAAGTTCACTGAATTATTGCCTTATTGTGAGAAGAGTGTTGCCATCTGACTTTAAAAGGGCAGAATGGTTTGTTTGAACTTTGATTTTGATTTAACATTACACATCATTCCTCCTGATCCTCTGCTGGTTGTAATGCTGATTAATCTTCTTGCCTTAGGCAAACCACTTTCTCTTCCCCTGTTTTTGTGCTCCACCTCAGCTGAAGCCCTTACTAGCTTACCTTCAGAGGTTGCTATTTAAATGATACTTATACAGCACTATGTTATGAGCTCATATACCTTGTTATGCCTGATGTGTGTGCATCATTCTACTGCACTGTGCCAGCCTGGCAATGTTGAATATTACCTAGCAGATGCTTTCATTAAATTTGGGGTATGTTTCTGTTCACAAAACCTAACTTGTTCCTTCCATGTGTTAACATTTTATTATCCTTTGCACAGTGGTGTTGCCTGGCAAGTGAGTTCATTAAACTCTCTTTTACAAACATGGCTATAACAGAGGATGATGAATAAGTAGCAATACCTTGTTATTTCTGAGGTGTTTTCCCACCATCCAATTTAAAAAAAAAAAAAGTAATCCCTTCATTAAAGATATTTTAATGATTGTACTGTGATTTGTTTTCTCAGTTATTTAGCACAAATACTAAATACAGTATTTGTCATTTCAGTTCACATTTCCTGGGAATTTCTTCCTTGTTTAATTGCTTGGTCTCTCTTAATCTGGTTTACTGCTGCCTGGGGATGGTGGGAGGATCTTGTAATCAATTGTTCAGTAACCTGTAACGAGCAAATTTAAGACAGCTAACAGGGCAGTGCTGCAACTTTGTAAATTTTTTTTTTGACAAATAGTATATTGATCTTAAGAAATGTGCTGGTTGGTCTGACCCCATTTCTAGTCTCATTAAATTTGGTAGTGTTTGTTAGTGGTTGGGTTTCTGAGCTCATATTAGGCCTGAGGGATTTGGAGTGAAATGCATACAGGAGTCTAATATTAAGATGAAATGTGACTGTTAGCAATTCCAAGTTGAATATTTTTGCTCCTTACAGTATTTCAGAGAATGTATTAAATTGAGTGTATATATACCTGTATATATACACACACACTTTTATTTAGAGCAACATGCCTAAAGGCCTATATACAATATTTTACTTGTTTTTAAAGAAAAAACTTTTTATTATGTTGCATGTGTAAACTATTCTTCAGGTACTTGAATTTTGTATTTTGCTATTTGTGGGTCCTTTATTGTTCAAGTTCTTTGAGGGGTACAATGGAAATACAGAAAACATCTACATCAAGAACATAATATTCTGACAAACTAAAGCTATGGAAATATTTTTCCAATACCTTAAATGTCAGCAGGACTGAGCTCAGGATAAAGATTAAACAGGAGCAAACCAGGAAAAACCAGAAAATTATTAAAAGACAAAGGAAAGAACTAGGCAATGGTATCCAAGCATTTGAACTTCTTCAACGAATGGCAAGATAGTTGAAAGCAATCTTTTAGTAAGTGTTATAGAGCCAAAAATGTCTTGTTCAGTATCAGCCGTGCACACATCAATGCTTGATTTTGGAAGTTACCTACTTGGCATTCCAAAATGAACTTTCTAGATCCAAATTGACAAACATGATGCAAGAAGTAAGTTACTTTGCTATGGCAATGAAAAATTATTTTTCATACTACTTATGCAAAAAGTGCAAAATAATTTGGTTTATCTGTAATTTAAAAATGAATAAATTGAAAAGTAAAGAACATTCCGTGATTGTGAATCTAGGTTTTTACCTGGACAGGAAGCAAACATGCATGGTGAGATATTCTATTAATTTTTTCATTTTAAAAAATATTCTGCTGAGTTCAGAGTACAAAGTGTACTGCTAACTGGGAGAATTAAATGGTAACTTTCAACCACGTTCATTGTCTCCCAGTAGAGTAACTGCACTGTCAATGAACACAGAGGGACTTCTCTGAGAGTATTGTCAACTTGTGGCCAGGGAGCATCAGATATTCTCATCACAGATGTTTTCTACCTTCTTTGCTTTTGTAACATAGCTGAGAAGCTTTGAAAAACTATCCAGAATGTTACTCTCTTTTTGGTGTGAGTATGATTAGAATTAGATTTTTATTAGATGGGAGTTAAATTGGATCATCTTCATTGAGGGGAAACAGTTTATATGTGATGAGGAAGATCTTTGTTCAGTATGTGAAATTACTGTCTCGATAACTATTCACTTTTTCACCTTTGATTTTTAAGATTTATTTGAATCATAGAAATCAGGGAATAATTTATTTTGAAAAGAATCTCTAACTTCATCTGCAGGCGATTTTTTTTTTAAATGTTATGTGTAAATTTGATACATGTATTATATAATATATGAATATATATTTCATATATCTTCATATATTTATACAATGGTTTTCCAAAGTTAGGAAAAAAAAGTTTGTATTACCATAAAAATCAGTTTGACAACTTGCCTCTGGGATAGATGTGTTGGTGGAGATGGTAGTGGCAGCAGCGTAGGATAAAATCAAAGGACAGGCAAAAACTGGAATTGGGAAAAAATGAAATCAGCTAATGATACCTATTTAGATTGTTAACCTTGTTTGTCAGGATCCCAGAGTATGGGAGACATAACTTTCTGCAGGCTGACTTATAGTCCAGGTTTGAATTCTGGGCCAGAATTTTCTCTACTTTGTGCCATTGATGCAAAAAGACACTTTTGATTTTAAAAAAAGGATAGTTTGCTGGTTTTTTTTTCTTTTTAAATTGCGAATCTCAAAAGTAATTCAATTAAATCAAAATAGTAAAGTTAAAATTCTAAGCATAAAATCTGACATGCTGGCCTGTCTTCAAGCCTTAAAGGAAGTAACCTTATGAATATTACAAGTGTCCAACCTGCAGCAGTTGAGTACTTTATTCACAGATGTTTGAGTTGGGTTCTCAACTCAATTTGAGAATACCTTGAAGTCCTCAGGCTTACAGATTTGAAGTAAGAGACTTTGTAAGTTGCTATTGTTTAACATTTTCTTTTAGTCCAGTGCACCCAGGGAGAACTCAGGAGGGAGAAATATGGCAATGTCTCTTCATAATTTTTTTTTTTACAGAAATTTAGCTTTATGACTGAACCATTATTGAGAGAAGTTTTCCATTTAGAAGCAAACAAACTTTTCTCAAGCCTGTCTTCCTGTTGCACAATCCTGATGTGGAGGTGTGAGGGCTGTGTTTATGTTGTGAGGGTGAACCAGGAAGCGATTAGATGGGAGCACTGCTGGTTTTGCTGTGTAGAGAGTCTAAGCCCCTATTGCTCTTGGCTAAAATACCAGGAGCAACCTGAAAAGCAATCAACTGCTACTGCCAGGGGAAAGTAAGATGTTTATTTCCCCGAAGCATTTTGTTCTGCTCTGAAGGGCTGGAATTGTACTGAACATTTTCTGTAGTTCAACTGCTGGATGAGAGGTTGATCTTGGTAATTTTGAAAGTATATCTTGGTAAAAGGCAGTCCAACTGACTAAACTGCTACACAGCTGCCCTGCTGCAAAAGAGGGAGCATTTCAATATGTGCTTTGGCCTCAGCATTGTTCTACTGTGGTTTCTGTTGCTGGACGTGTAAGGACCTCAGTAAAAGCTCAATTCAGCTTTTTTTACTATTTAAATTAACACCTTGATATCAAGTTACACACCTCTTCAACATATTCTACAACAATGGCAAAGACAAGAATTTGTATTTTAAACTTAAATGTCTGCCATGACATGAGAGGCAGGGACCTTGCTTTTTGTTTGCTCTTGCCCTGTAGTTTGGGTTGCATGAACCAGCCCACATGTGTGAACCACAGTTCACCCACTGAAGATCTTCCACAGAGAGGCTCTCTAAGTCAGCAGAACAACTAGCCTCATGGGACAGTTAAGTGCAGTTGTAGCATCCCAGAGCAGATGTGCCAGCAGACCACAAGTGGAGGATGTTTGCTGGCACACAGCATCACTGGTGCTTTGTATGTGCTATAAGGACTATGGTAAGTGAGGTGAAAGCCAAAGCAGGCTGGCAGCTGCTGTGTCTGCAGTAGGGTCACAGCTATACTGCAATTGCATCCCCTCCTATCTTTTGCTGGTGCCAGGTAGGATGAATCAGGCCCATGTCTTCATGAGATGAGAAACTGGAGTAATATGTCTTCATTACTCTCTTTATGATGGTAGATAAGAGTTCAAGACATTCTTCCTGTTATCCTTGTGAATTTTCCAGCATCTAAAAGTGATACTGCTCTTTGCTCAACAATTAAATGTCACTGTGCGTGTTTATGTGCTTGTGGAAGAAACAGTGGTTTCTTTGTGGAAAAGAAGGTTTTCGGACAGTTCTGGTCTTTTTCATTTAAGATTTATGACAGCATTTGGCTATCTGCTTTTTAATTTTACACAGCATAGGGATGTATATGATATACATTCAATATACACTCTGTTCATAGTGCAATAGCACAGAAAATTTGATTTCAGTTTATTCTTCTAGAAAATCTGTGCAGGGTTTGTGTTTCCAGAAAGAAAATTTAAATTTCTTCCAAATTGTATTTAGAAGAAACAAAATGGGCTCCATATGTTTCAAAAGCTTATTACCATTCTCTCTCTATTTTTTACTTTTGTCTTTTGTAGGCATTTTTTCAGTGATCCATCCTCTTTAAGGGTTATAATTTACTTTTTTTACATATAGCTCTCTTTTCTGCTGTCCTCTCAGTGTGTCTCAAGGAATGCTTTTGTGTCACTGCTCTTTCCATTTTGTCTGCATGATGCTTTTGACAAGGACACTTGAGCTGAGATTTTCTCAGAATTGCTTACAAAGGTCACAAAGAAAATCAAAGCTATGTGGGGAGTTTGTCACCCTGTTTGTATTAGAATCATAGAATGGCTTGGGTTGGAAGGGACCTTAAATATCATCTAGTTCCAACCTACCTGACCCTGCTCAGGGGCATCTTTCACTAGAGCACATTGCTCAAAACCCCATCCAACCCAGCCTTGAATACTTCCAGGGATGGGGCATCCACAGCTTCTCTGGGCAGCCTGTTCCAGTGCCTCATGACCCTCACAGTAAAGAAATTCTTCCTAATATCTAATTTAAACCCACTCTCTTTCAGTTTGAAACCATTCCCCCTTGTCACTGCATGCTCTTGTAAATAGTCTCTCTCCATCTGTCTTGTAGGCCAGTTCAGGTACTCGAAGCCTGGAATTAGGTCACTTAGCTTTCTACATACTTGTTGTAATGCAATTCTCTTTCTCCCTCTATTCAGCATTTCATTTGGACCCTCCTCAACGTGTGCTTGCACATGGACATACGTTCATGTTATAAAATGACACGGAGGCCTCATATGAAGACCAAGTGAAGCCAACTTTTGCACTTTTCATATACCTCCACATCAATCACCTGTTTCATACTCTGAAAAAATGCCTTGGGCAAATATGATCACCTCAGCATTAAATAAATCAGGAAAGAGAAAACGGATATGCTGAAACATGCATAATATTTCACAAATGTAGTACAGGAATCATACATGCTTCCTGCAGGTATATTAACCTTAGTTTTATTTGAACCTATATATAGCCTCCAATCACTCTTGCACCCAGCATACAGCAGTGCTGCTTCCCAATTTATGTCTTTAAGTAATCTATAACTAGAAGTGCTCTTAGTTATTTTTTATATCTCAAAGAGCATCGATGGTGAAAACAGCCCATTATCATCAGAGGTCTGTATACATCTCTGCAGCTTGTTAGGACAAGTTTTTCTATTTCAAGCAGATAAATGTGGTACAGGTTAGCTTATTTATTACAGTAACATAAGAGAAGACAAGTTAGGATTTCAGACATCCTTTTATGTCACAAATTGTCAAATCTTTTGCTAATAAGCAGCAAAGTGCTGCTGGTATTTGCCTTAAAACCATTCTCCAATATTTTTTTTCTGGGTGCTTTTAAGCTACGGTGCTCAGAATGCTGTCACTGTCAGGCACCTATGCACAAGGTAGCCAAGTGGTACACTGAGCCACATACCTGTGAAGAAGTTGTGAAAGGGTATCCTATCCAATGGTAGTATGGCTTAGAGATTATTCAGCATGGCCTAGAAAAGTCCTTGGAGAAACTCTTTTGCAGTTCTCAAGAAATATGAAGGTAGAAAGTTGAATGAATCTTGTACGCGTGTGCAAGATGATTATTTCACAGTAGCTTAGGTCTGCAGATTAAATGAAAGGAAGGGTGTTGTAGGACTGTTTATCAAGTCTTTGCATTTGTTTTTCTCAAAGCTGAAGTTGTCCAACAAAATGACAGGAATTCTGAGTACAGTTGGCTGAGAAATGGTTCTTCTGTTTGAATATTTAGGATTTTACCTCTACGTGAAGATAATGTTTCTTGTTTAGTCTACTTAACTATGTGAAATCAGCAGAGGAAGATCTTCCCCTCTCTGGCAGCTTCTATTTCATAAGATCATCCCTTGAAGTATATAGGTATTGATAGGCAAATGGTTCCAGTAGAATCTAGTGCATAAGACTAATGTTAGAACAGCAAGTAGCTGAAAGATGGAATATGAGGTTAAAATGTGTTAAAAGAACAACTTAGTGGTCTGATTCAGCAGATATATGGCCAGTGATTAACCCCTCAGGTGCTGGAATTTTGGCTAGCGTGGGTTGCATATGTGTGCACTCTTCATTGTGACTGCAAGATAAGTCTGATACATAAAAACTGATCTCATAAAGAAAAAAAAAGGGAGGGGATGAAAGGATAGAGTAAGAGAGAAATAACAAAATTGCTCAGAAAATGGCCAGCCACTGCTAGATCTGATGTGTTTTTGATATGTAGTCTCATGGATGTAGTAGTTATGTTTTCTTTGTACGAAGTATCATGACATTTGATTTAAACTGTGTGTGTATGGACACAAATAAGATAATGAATTAATTGGCATATACCCTGTTGTGATCTCACTCCTGCTATCACCAGCCATCCTTTAAGGCAGCCGTGAAGTACAACAGAGTTCTAGTTCCAGTAAAGTTATACTTGATGAGAAATCAAACCAAATATTTAATAGATCAAGGGTGCTGTGAGACAAAGGTGATTTCCTGATTAGAGGAAGAAGATACTGTCCCATGTCTCTCCAGTCTCAGTGGGACCAATGACACTTTTATCCATGTTGCCCTTCAAAGCCTCACTATCACACTTTGACTTCAATAGTGCAGTCTGGAATATCTCAGGTCTTCAAAACTTCTAGACATCTGCAGGGTTGAGGTGCTGCGAACAGCTGGGAAGGGAAGAGAATAGCAAAGACATAAGCATGCGGTTTTTGCTGTCAGTACTCATTTGACAAAATACAGCCAGGAGACATTTAATCAGATTTTCACTGATTCAATTGTAGGAGTAAGTTTGCAGCATGTAGCATTGACTCCCCTCCACTCTGCCATCTACATAGAGAATTGAATGTAATTTGAAAATGTGAAATTGTGGTGAATTGCTGTTGTTTTGATTGCTTCTTCGCACTGTTTCCAATGTCTGTTTTTTCATCCTTAAGTAGGTTCATTGGCATTTCTTTTCTGCTGGCTACTGGAAATGGGTTGTCTTTTGTTGTCTTTTGTGCACAGCAGTAGTGAGAAGCAGGAAATCAGGGGCATTTTCTAGTTTGGTTTTGAGAACTTGTCAGTGCCTTTTGAAGAGTGTACCTATTTAAATTATAAATTTCTGGAATATATTGGAGAGAAATGCTGGATCTTTCCCCAGACAGGGATTGTGTAATTGGATCTTGTCTCCTGATTTTGTGAGAAAGTTTCAGATGTTTTTCTTTTTGTTGGATAATCTCCAGTTTAAGAATGAATTCAGTTAAATGAAAATTCTGCAGGGGGAGGGACACTAGAGAGAGAAACTACATTTATCTCCAAGTTAGAGATGGCCCAAAATACACAGTGTTGATCCTGTTTCAAATGTTTTAGATTTACTGTCTGGTTTTAAAGACTTTGTTTGAGTCCTTCCAGAAACAGGTGTCAGGTGAGGTGGAATCTGAATTGCACAACCTTTTACTTGCAGTCGATGTGCCAAGTTAGCGCTGAAATTACTGCCTTAGTTTTTGTATTAGTGGTAGCTACAGAAATGTACATCCTGCTTGAGAACAGGTAGACTGAAAAACTACTGAGCATGTGCTTTGAAAATTTTATGAATGATGAAAAACTTTCAGTAAAGCTGAATTGATTTATCTTCGCACTCCAGAAACAATAGAACATAGAAATCATGTAGAAAACTGGATCAACTTTATTTGCATTTCTATACAGTGACGTCAGTTAACTTGTTTTCTGGTTACATGGTGGCAGCAGAAAAAGATTGTTAATCAGACACATGAAAAATATACAGAGATTTTTTTTCCTTCCTCTGAATTCCTTACTCTCATAGAGACTGACAAAGGGGAGGTAAAAGAGAATATTCATTGAATAAGTAATTTTTTTTTCACACAAGTGTTTCCTGTTTGTGAGGAAGTTCTGTTATCCCACAGTAACTTATATGAAATAAATTTATTTAGTTAAAGCAGGTGATGATAACAGAGTTAATATGATGGAACAGTTTCTTGCTTCCATTTCTGATATATTTTCACATCCAATTTGCTTGCTGTACTATGAGATATCATAAAGGATTACAGCAGGACAAAAACCTAGTTCCACTTACCCTTTAATTGTTTTTTTAATGCAAAATAATGTACTCACATAAAATATCCATTTATTTGTATTTGGTGCCAGAGGCTAATTCAATGAACCTGGGATGTATTATTGAAAAACAATGGTGTTCACCACACTTTTTTGCTATGTTAGCTGTTTTTCAGGTTCTTTGATGGCCACTAAGAGTTTATTAATGTTAGTAAATAATTAAGAAGGGATAATTGACTAATTTTTGTGCAATGACACCAGAATGACGCTTTTTTTTTTTTTCTGAAAACATCATTGTTCTGTTTTTAATGCACTGCAGAATGTGAAGCCTGCACACCCTTATGAATCATGGATAACTCATTTGTGCCAGGGTTTCACTGACAGTGACCCAAACCCTCCTCTTGTTAAATGAAGAGGAATAAATAGATATGCTGTTTCATTCTACTAACTAAGAAGGGGGAAAAAGAAGCAATCTTTATTCTGTCTTTTCTTCTTGTCATCGTTTTTAGTATCTTCTCAGCCCCTGTAAAAGCCATTCGGTTCTATCCTCCGGGGGAAGTAATTCTTTTCACTTGGTCCCTTGTGAAGATGGAGATTGACACCTGTGCAATGGGGCTCTTGTCAGCAAGATTTGCTCTCTCCCTTGCTCCTCTTTTACACCTGATATTATGAGTTGCTGTGAACAGCAGCAAGGTGAAAAGTCCTCGCTAATGAATTATTTCCAAGGGATGAGCAAGGGTGAGGATCTGCAGGACTCCTCACCCACTCATCTTTATTTTCACTAGGAAACCAGACTGTTGTCGTTTCTTCACCTCATTTGCTCTTTTGAAGAACCCTCCTGAACTCTATTTCAGACTCTATTTCAGGTCTTGGAATCCATTTGCTTTGGATTTTATATTTTAATGAGACTGTTCTACTTCAGGCATTCTTCACACTTTAGCTGTTGTCCCTCATTCAAAAGCAACTCTATAGTAGTAAAAATAACCACTCATTTCCTTTCTCCTTTTCCTATTTGGTCTTCAAAATTCCTCTCAGGATTGCTTTGAAAAACTTAGATTTTTGCTTGTTTCCTCTACTTGTGTTACAGTAATATCTGGAAGCTCCAATCAAGATCAGAACACTGTGTGCCATGCTCAGAGCAAAAAAATAAAGTGTCACTTCACAGACTAAGCAGAGAAGAGAGACAGAGTTAAACGGGAGACAAAGATGGCAGGAGGTGATAAAACTTCTCTAAGTATCAGTAGGAAAGCAAAGAGTAGAGCCCAACTTTTTGAATTTCTACTTGAGTCTGTCCACAAGATCACTCTGCTTCTCTAAGTAACACTATTGTGGCTGGAGAGACGTGCAAACTCAAAGTAATTCAGAAAATAGAAGTCTGGCTGTGTACAGCCACCCAACACATATGCATAGATAAGATGGGCAAAAAGAGAAAAAAAGATTGTGTCTCGTTTTCTGATGTGAAATAATGCACAAAACTTACAACCTTAATCCAGAGTTATACAGAAAGCCTTGTGTGAAGAGCACATTACATTATGGAACCTGTGTGTTTAGTACAGACCCCTGGAAAGATGGTATTTGTATGGGTGTCTCAATTGTTTTGGTGGTGGTTCTTGAACAATTCTGACCATCTTGGTACAGTACTCAGTGTTTATGCAGATTTTCCATCACATGTGTTGCATTTGTTCTTGAAAAATAAATTCTCTGAAGAATATTGCTTATGGAATGGAAAGAAGTAAAACTTTGAAATAATCCCATCCAGTTAGTGGTTGTTTAAACAGATGTACAACCTATGCTCTGCATCTGAAGTGTTTCTGAGCATCCCACAGTATACCCTCCAAAATCCGAAAGTTCAAAACATGCACTATGCATTCAAGTATCCATTAATGCATCCAAGGAGTGAAGATCCCGAGATTAGCTCAGCTGGTTAGAAAATGGTGTTAATAATGCCAAGACTGTGAATTTGATCCCTGTATGGGCCATTCCCTTAAGAGCTGGACTTAATGATCCTTGTGGGTCCCTTCCCATTCAGAATATTCTGTTATTGTCTCTTTACTGAAAAGTGTAGAAAAATCTATTGACACCAGTGAAGAGAGTATTTCCTACAATTCCTTTCCAAAATTCTATAGTTTTGAAACTTAATATTCAGTTTAGGAATGGTTTGTATTGGGGGTCCAAAAACTACGTGATCCCGTTATGGGGTATAAACTGGAATAATTTATTGAACGTGAGAACACAATTTAAGGGTCTTGGGGGCAGGACATGTTGATGAGGAGGATGACCTATGTTAATTAAGGAGTTACACAAGTTTTACTGCAGTTTAGCCAATAGGTTAATATTTCTCTCAACCAAGATTACATAGGGGGAAAGGGATTAAAGGGGTTTAGGCGTGGTCTGGTAAAATAATTTCAAAAGTACTTTCTTGTTTCTGCTGGAGCCAGGCTTAATCCACAAGGTTGAACTTTTACAGGTCTTATGAGAAGGGTCCAGCTCCTTCAGACCACAGGATTTTTGTCAGCCCTTGTTGCCCAAGGTTTATGGCTCTTTTCTGCAGATATTATATTTTTGGGATCCTACAGTTTGTCATTTTCACTTAAGTCCAGTCATCAACATTAAACATATTTATCTTTCTTGCCAGCACTGAATGACAGTGTAAGACTTCATTCTGAACAAGCAACTCTGCATTCCTTTTTGCTAAAAGAAACATAGTGCTAAACTGTTATTTCCCTGCTTTCCGGTAAAAATGTCTATAGCATCTCTCTGAATCACCTTCCTCTAAGTTTCTATAAATTTAGTGTAGTAAAGTGTAAAAGTGAATTTAGTAAAGAGTAAAAAGCACATCCATAGCATTATTTCACAAATGTGTTCTCCATTTCAATGTCGTTTGTAGTTCAGTTCGTAACAATAATGCATGATGCAAGGAAAATGCAAGAGTTAAAAAATGAAAATCATTTGGTTGTAAGCAAAAAAATTCTGATAAGTTTATTACTTTGCTTTAATCTGTCTTATTTCATTAATGGAAGCATAGGATTGATAACAATAAATTAAAAAACGAAATTTTTAAGACATTAAAGCACAAAGTCTTTGTTAGTGGAACAAAGTAATTTCGAAGGTAAGAGAACCAATGTACTTGTAATTAGAAGTTTTCCTGCAGTTCTGTCCATGTGGATATAAATGCCCCATGTAGCACAAAGGGCCTTGTCAGGGAATGCCACTCCTTTCCATGCTTTCCTCAGGACCACTGTGTCAGTCTCTTCTTCTTTGCTGTGCTGACAATTTGCTTCCTGCCAATGGTGCCTCCAGAGCTTGAACAGCACCAAGATGACTAAGGAAAGGACTTTCCACATATGCTGTCAGATCTTTCCAGTCCCAATTCAAGCCTTTCCAGACCCTTCTGTCAAGGCTTATCTTATTTTAAAATTCTTTATCCTTGATTCTTTCCCTTGGGAAAATATACTCTAAACATCCTCTAAAGAATTATGAGTGTCACACACCTATGCCTGATCCAAAGTCCACTGAAGCCAGAGGTAGAATTTACTTTCAATTTTAAGGAGTATTGGAACATAGTACATTTAGTTACTATGTTTTAAATTGATGGTTCACAGTTACTGCTTATGCTACAGTCCTGAGGTATCCATGAATATCACCCAGAGGCCTATGACGTATTACATTACAGTTACTCCATAGAAATATATTTTATAGTGAGGTGGCTCAGAATTCCCATTTTCAATTGAAAAACACTGAAATAATTTGTGAAAATGTTTTTTCCTTAAATGTTTTATGACAAAACACACCGCAATCATGAGCAAAGTCTGATGGAAAAAGTGATAGCATAGCCCAAGTCCTTGTTTTGAAAGGAGGTTTGAAATGAAGATATAATGTGAGTTTGGCTTTTTGTATCAGTTGTAATTTTTGGATCTGCTTTATTTGTGTTTAAACCTTCAGTTGATATCAGAGATTGGCTTTGTTAGGTTCAACACCTGCACAAATGGAAATGAAGGGCAGCCGGGAGCATCCCTGGTCAAAACCATTTTGTTTTGACTCTGTCAGGTGCACAGAAAGAGAAAGAAATGTGTCTGAAGGAGAAACAAAACACAACTCAATTTACAAAAGGCAGGAAAATGATTCTCTTTAGGCTGCTGAACTTGCTAGAAAAGTTTTGTAGTGATTCCAAGTGTTAAGTAGCAAAATATAATGCTTATATCTAAGGGGTGAGAAGAGGTGGAATAAGAGGCAATTGGAAATGAAAAGGAAGACATTCTAGTAAAGAGTAGTTAAGGGTTTGGAATCAAGCAGGAAATGAGATGCCAAAAAATGAATTTGCCAAAGATGCATAGCAGTGAATAATCTGTTAACATTCTCTAGGACATACAAAGTTACCTTACCGTTTTCCCTCTGAACAGAGGAAATTCAGGAGAGATTATACACATGGTAATTTACTAGTAAAAGCAGAAACCTAGTGATTAGACAAAAGGTGTAAAATGTAGTTCATTTGATGGGGAAAAAATAGGAGAAGGATCTATGTATGCTAGTTGATTGAGATGACTGTGACTGCATTTGCCGGTAAGATGTGGTGATGAAGGCAGGAACTTTGGTCTTAGTATGTATGAAGTGAGATATTTCTGGAGAGAAGGGTGTATTAATGTCACTGCAAATTACTGTTAGACTTCATTTGCTATCAGGCACGATATCAAGTCTTTCAGTAAAAAATTAATTTTACAGGAACTATAGATCTACCAGACTCTTTATATCGGGGGACAGGAAAGTAACAGTTTCCTAAAAGGAACCTGAAGAATTTTGCTTGTTAAGTCTTGTAAAACAGAAGCTGAGAGCATACTTTCTAGAAATGCATTTGAAGATAAAATTTCATTTAAAAGGAAAGATTAAACCAAATGAGAATGAAATTACTTTTAAGAAATTTAAATTAGAGAGAAGAAACTTCCAACCATCAGAGCACAATGATTCTAGAATAGCCACTTAATAGAACAATTCTGAGCCTACAATAAATTATTTTTTGAGTTGAATTTTAAGCCATTTATGAAAAAATTATCTGACCTGATTGCTTCTGGTATCAGAAGAGTCAATTTAATGGTGCAAGATTTAATTTTCAGTTCCTCTTACTTCTACAGAAGTATAAAAACATGTGCATAAATATTGACTTTGTTTGATTGGAAACTGCGTTCTTATTTGAATGAGACCACATAAGGTATTTTTGCCAACTCATTCCAGTATCTGTGACACTGTGTTGCTAGTTCTCATCTTTTTAGCTCGTCTGTTGAAGGGTTAATGTTCTGATGCGAATCTTAGAAAAGCCCAACATCAGGCTATCCTTTTCACACCCTTTGTTTGACAGTTTTAGCTAGAGCTGCTGTGTAATAGATGTGAATGAGGGTCTCCAAATTTCTGTAGTCTCCTGAGTGATACTGATCTCATAACTCCCCGTAAAATGGTTGTTGCTTCCTTCATTAAGTAATCCAGGCTTTACTTAATCAGTAGGGTTAGGACCTTAAATGAGTAAATAGTAGAAGGTGAAAGGCTAATGCTGCTGCTCATAATGCATGTCATAACTCCTTTGGAAAAGGGACAGAGAGCTGTACTGTTTGTTATTAAACTACAAATTAAGGCAGTTTTGGAGGAAGAAAAAAACAATGTTCAATGATGCACTGGTGCTATTTTCATGGACCCTGATATTAGGCTCCAAATGAGTCCTTGCTTGTGATTGTGTCTGAGCATTTCCACTGTCTATGGCCCCAAATTATGTTCGGTGTTGTTTTTCTCCTTCTCACTTTCATTTCTAATTCTCCCTCCCTGCTAGGTGTTTACAAGGACTGCTCTCTTGCAGCATATTGTTCTTATAAGGCTATGAGGAATACTGTCCTCTTCAATTACAAGTGTAGCCTGAGCATCATGTAACAATGAACTAGGACGAACTCTCTGATTAATGTCTTGAGCACATTCTCTCCTGTTGCTGGCCTTGTTGACTTTTCTTTTTCACAATGCAGGAAACATGTCCAGTTATTTATAGGAGTGAAAACTATGTGGGTACTCAGTAATTTGCAATTTAAATACATGCTGATGACAACATCCCTTCAAGATTATCAATATACTTCACTCACCATGTCAGATTTAAACTTTTGGAAGAATCTATAAAAATGTTCTGAGTAGATCTTTTGTGGGATGTTCCACGAGGCAATGCTGTTTTTCCCACGTTAGGCTAAATGAAGTCTAAAGACATGGATTCTGCCATTGTACACAAAGTTAAGATTGCTCAGCTCTGCTGTTCAATTTTTTAGGAAAACTATAACAGTTTTGTGTTTTTACTCTGTCATTTGCAGAGGTCAAGTTGTGGGATCTTTTATCTTTAACAGCGCTTTTGTCTTTGCCTTGGAGAATAGTTTGTTATTGCAGGACCTAACATCAGATAGAGGGAATGCCTACCTCATTTGGCTCATCGAAGGGAATTTACCTGAGAAATGAAGGGAATCTGCTCACTAACTGCAGAACAAATCATCAAGCAACACACAGAACAAAAGAAACAATATGCTTCATAAATCTCTGTCAGAAGAATTTTTTTTCCCCATCTATCATGTCCAAACTGTAGAGTGGCTAAAATTACCTGTTTATAAATCTGGTGGATTCCTTAAATTGTATCAAAGCTCATTAAGTCTGATCTGAGTGCATAACAGTTTACTACGTCTGAATATATCAATATCACAGGGTTCAACAAGCTAATTGGTTTTGAAAGTTTTACTCAGTTTACTAGCTTATAACAAAGCTACAAATGCAATAATATTCCCTGCAAGTATGAATTAAGGATACAATACACATATAAATTCAACAGACATATTTCAGTTGATAATCATTGTAACTACATTAGCACACTGTTCAGCTTTACCTAAAAAGAGGCCAATTAACAGCCTTATACTGTCATTAACTTGCTGATAGCGGGACTTTTCAGCATTTTCCTCCTTTCTCTCAGGAAATTATATTCTCTTTTACTGTGGTCTTTTAGTTTCAGTGAACTCAGTGGTTTATGTGCTTGTCAAGACAGCTACTGTTTTAGCAATTTAATGTACTAGGCATAAAAGAAAAATCCTCAAAACTACTTTGAACTGTCTCTGATTATCCCTTCAGTTGATGGTGTCTGGGTAGGACTTGGACCTACTCACACTGTACCCATGTAAAAAAAATGACTATGCGATGTTATATCCTAGACTTTATACAAACTAATCAACAAACTGAGTTATTCTGTGATTTTCTTTTTTTTTTTTTTTTTTTTTAGTGTGACATTAATGTTCTGTAGTGTGCCAGTAATTCTGGGCTGGTATAATATTTCCAGACATTTTTAGAGGGGCAACTTACAATGAGGATTTCTCAGAAAAACACGAAGATCTGAGAATGGCATAGGTGCAGCAATTAACACTAAATTATTTACATGGTCTTTTAAACAGGTGTGATATAGTAAGTTCACGCATCATACCTTGTATATTACAAGTATATAGTGTTTTTACTTTCCTTGTAGACTTTTCTGCGTTGGTGAATATATAAGATCTCACAAAATGCAGTAGCCTGACCAGAAATGTTTAGTTCTAAGCTTTTCATTTGATATCCCTGTAGTAGTTGGATGGATGCTCGACAAGGCACAAGCCATTTGTGGGTTTAACATATTTTTTCTATAGTAACACTGATTTTCACTCCATCCTCCCAGAGCGCAGGTGCCAAACTGAATGTGGTGGTACTGAAGTTTCAGCAAAAGGCAAAGAGGGACCATTGTTGTCTTCAGGTCAGGTGAAGGCATTCATAGATATCAGTTGCTAGAAAAGTAGCAATATTGAGGTGTCTCTAGTGGACAAAAAACTTATTACCACTACTGTAATACATTTGCATTTCATTTATGATCTTTGAGTAATTCTAATTTTGTTACCAGTATTTATTTATTCTGCCCACTGGCATGCTGCTTCCTGAGACTAGTGGTCATATCTCTATTACTTCTGCTGCATTTCTTTGTAGTTTAAGCCTACCCCTAAATTAAATGGAAATGTTAAAAATGTTAAAACATCATTGCTAGCTAACAAAGTTCTGCCTTCCACAGTACGCTTCAGGACAGTTGGCTGAATACAGCACAGCTTTCCCTAAGTTCTTTTGTTTTGAGAAATATTTCAGGGCTGTAGCTTGAATTGTCTGTTACTGAATTTATTTGGGGAAAATGTTAGACTTTAGTAACTGTAACAATTGAGTAATCATTAAGGCAAATGAAAATACCATTTTTAGATAGCCTGTTAACTCTTTTAAAGGCTAGGAACTAACTTGCTTTTATCACTGCATTCTAAAGGCTTAAATAATTCATACTAAACTTACTTTTTGTCACAGTGAAGTTAGATTGTTAGTGTTCTACTGGAAAAGAAGTGGTTAAGATTAAGAGGAAAAAAAGAACACACTGCCACATCAGTTACAAAACTGAAGTATTCATAGGACGTGTTACCTTAGGAATGATTTACAAAGCAAGTGCATTCACTTAAAAAATGAATCTGATTCTCAGCTACCTTACAGCTATTCTGTATGTTCTAAGCTAGCTCTATACAATTTTGTTAAAATCAGTGCAAATACAATATCATGTATCTGCAGGGCTTTTATGTGATTAATATTGTGTAAAGTAATAGAGGATAAATAAAAGCTGTCTCTGTAGCTCTTCTCTACATCCTTCCACTGAGATTTGAGTTCTGCTGTCCATTGTATTGATGTGGAAATTGGCCCTGGGTGTACTGCATACCTGTGAATAATTTGAAAAGATGAATTAGAAAAAAATTAGAGATTATTTATGTTCAGAGAGGGGGCTAAATTCATCCAAGAAGTTGTTTGTTGCCAATTAATTACCTACCAATAATTAGAATAATAAATTTGAGCACAGTTGTAAGACTTGGCATTGACTTTCACCATCAGCTTATCTGGAAGCTGTACTAAATGCTATCATTAGTATTGGTAATAAATCTGTCATATTAGGTAAAAATGGATAAAAAGGCTGAGAAGCCTTGAAAATATAATTTGACTGAGCAGAAGTCCTTACACTTTATAAATATGACCACTGGAATTATTCATGTGAATTGATCAGCTCAGACTTCAACACAATGTTATAAAACAGGAAACTTTTGCACTTAGTGAAACTCAGCGCTAAATTGGAAGTATAACTCTTCTTCATTGTAACATTTGCAATTTAAAAAAAGAAGTGTATGTGCTGCCAGTAAAATTGTGGTAAAGCACTTCCAGATGGAAGTTTAAACAAATCATCTGGTTATTAACTCTTCACTTTCGTATTCATGTAACACCAATATGAGATAGATCAATCCTTTTGATGCTAATCAGTCTTGTCTATCCTAAAGACCTTGATTTGATTTGTTAGGCAACAAACTACTTAAAAGATGATAGAAAGTAGCAAAAAAAAAAAAAAGTAAAAAAGAGAGAAATACTAGTTACAGAACTCTGAATATCACTTATCTCTTTTTAGAAATTTAAAATAGGAGTATTTTTTTGTGAGTATTTCTCCAAGATGAAATTTGCCTGAAATGTGTTATGTAGTGCAGAAACATTTGTATGAAACGAAGTCTGATCATCTTTTGAAGCAACATACTTTTAACATGCTGTTGTTCTAAGTTGGCCTCAGCCGGCTGCACCAGATGATTTTGTCAAAATAACACAACTTTAAAAAGACTTGTTTTTTTTCAAGCACTAGAATTCAAAGTATTCAAATTTCTAGTTGCTCAAGTTCAGTTGAGTGCTCTTGAAAACTTCATCAAATATTTTACAACCTCAATTAAAATAGAATGACTTGGAAGAAATGTTGGAGACTTTCTCTTGAATTTTTATTTTGCACTGAATTATTTTTACAACAGTTTTTACATTAAATGCTGCTTTTATAATGTAGAGTCTAGATAAATTGCCGTTTTGTCAATATGCCATGATGTACTAAATTCAGGAATTCTAAGTGGTGGGGAACTACTATCTATCTATGTATCCATATATCTTCCTTTCAAGAAGGAAATCCCAAAGGCGTAGGATCAGGCTGTCCCCATGTGCCAAAAGATGAACCAGTGGGGAATAAGACCAGCCTGTTTGAACAGAGAACCTTGGCTGGAATCAGGAAAAAAGGTGAGTTTATCACCTCTGGGAGAAGGGGGAGGGCAACTCAGGAGAACTACAAGGATGCCATGAGGTTATACAGGGAGAAAATTAGAAGGGCTAAAGCCCAACCAGAACTTGATCTGGCTACTGCTGTATAAAAAAACAATAAAAAAAAGTTCCTATAAGTACACTGGCAACAAAAGGAGGGCTAAGGAGAACTTCCATCCTTTATTGCATGTAGGGGGGGGAAAATAGTGACAAAGACTGTTGAAAGGGCTAAGGTAGCTAACACTTTCTTGACTCAGTTTTTAGTAGTAAGACTGGTTGTAGTCCAGGTATCCAGCCCCCTGAGCTGGAGGACAGGGACAGGGAGCAGAATGAAGCCCCCATATTCCAATGGGAAGTGGTCAGCAACCTGTTACACCACTTAGACACACACAAGCCTATGGGCCAAGTGGGAACCACCCAAGGGTACTGAGTGTCCTGGTAGAAGTGCTCACTGAGCCACCATTTACCAGCAGATTTGGCTATATGGAGAGGTCTCAGTTGACTGGATTTTAGCCAGTGTGACACCCATGTTCCAGAAGTGTTGGAAGGATGAATACAGGGAACTACAGGCCTGTCAGTGCCTGACCTCAGTGCCCAGGAAAGTGATGGAGCAGATCATTTTCAGTGCCATCATGTGGCATGTACAGGCTAAGGGGGGGGGATCAGGCATGGGTTTGTGAAAGGCAAGTCCTACTTGACCAACCTGACCTCCTTCTATGATGTGGGAAAGGCTTTAAATTTTGTCTGTCTGCCTGGACTTCAGTAAAACCTTTGACACTTTTCCCCAGTGTTCTCTTGGAGAAACTGGCTGCTCAGGGCTTGGATGGGTGAAAAACTGGCTAGCTGGATGTTTGGGCTCAGAGAGTGGTGGTTAATGGAGTTATATCCAGCTGGCAACCAGTCACCAGTGGTGTTCACCAGAGCTCAGTATTGAGGCCAGTCCTGCTTAAGATCTTTATCAATGACCTGAACGACAGGATTAAGGGCACCCTCAGGTCGGTTTGCAGACCACACCAAACTGGGTGGGTGTGTTAATCTGCTGGAGGATAGGAAGGCTCTACAGAGGGATTTGGAAAGGCTGGATTAATGGGCTGAGACCGACTGCGTGAGGTCAGCAAGGCCAAGTGCTGGGTCCTGTCCTTGGGCCACAACAGTCCCAGGCAGTGCTACAGGCTGGGGACAGAGTGGTTGGAAACTGGCCTGGCAGAAAAGGACCTGGGAGGTGCTGGCTGACAGCAGCTGAACATGAGCCAGTGATATGACCAAGTGGCCAAAAAGGCCAGTGGCATCCTGGCTTGGATCAGCAACAGTGTGGCCAGCAGGACCAGGGCAGTGATTGTCCCTCTGAACTTGGCACTGGTGAGGCTGCATCTCAAGTCCTGTGTTCAGTTCTGGGTCCCTCACTGCAAGAAAGACATTGAGATGCTGGAACATGTCCAGAGAAGGGCAATGGAACTCATGAGGGGTTTGGAGCACAGGTCCTATGAGGAGCGACTGAGGGAGCTGGGGTTTTTAAGCCTGGAGAAAAGGAGATTGAGGGGAGATCTTATTGTTCTCTGTAACTGCCTGAAAGGTGGCCGTAGCAAGGTGGGGGTCAGTCTCTTGTCCCAAGTAACTGGTGATAGAATAAGAGAAAATGGCCTCAAGTGGTCCCAGGGGAGATTTAGATTTGAAATTAAGGAAAATTTCTTCCCTGAAAGGGTTATCAAGCATTGGAATGGAGTCTCCGGGGAAGTGGGAGAGTCACCATCCCTGGAGGTATTTAAAAGCCATGTAGATGTAGCACTTAGGGACATGGTTTGATAGTGGACCTGGCAGTGTTGGGTTAATGGTTGGGCTTCATGATGTTAGAGGCTTTTTCCAATCTAAATGTCAGGGTCTCTGCCAGTTAACCACATACCATTGCTCACTTAAACAGAACTGTGGGAAATCACACCAGCAAGGTCTCTTATGCTTGAACAAATCTTGCTTAATGTGTTGAACGACCCGAAAAATATTTATAATAGCAGGACAACAGAATAATGTAAAATGCTAAATGAAATTATATGTTAATGAACATAAAGTAGTGCATGTGAGAAGGGAAAGGGAACTGATGAACAATTTCATCGTATGTATAGAGTAGAAAACTCTACATTATGTATTATCACTCATGGAAAAGATTCTGAAATCAAAATAAGTAGATTTTTGGTAAGGTAAAAAAGTAAAAATCAAAGAGCCCTCTGGAAAACACTTTAGTAAAAGGGAAATTTAATTTAAGAACTGTTAGAAAATAGGGGCAGTGCAGAAAATGTGTTTCAAATGTATAAATCTATAATTTGTCTGAATATTGTATATTTTGTCCTGTCCTTGCCATCACATCTTAGGACACAGGGATACTGGAAATGACTTTTTGAAAAGGTGGGGAGAGTAAACGAATGATCAGAGGAGTAGAAAAATGTCTGTATGGTGATAGACTAGATAGACTGAGCTTCTCTACTTTGGAAATAAAATAACCTAGAGAAGATAAGGTAGAGCAAATGAAATAATGAATTGCATGAAGAGAGTGAATGCTGAACTGTCATCTCAGTATCTCTTAAAATATAAGAACTAAAGAGTTTGTGTTTATATGTCCAAGCAAGTTTAAAACAAAGAGTAAGAAACACTTTTTCATACAAAAAATAATCAAACAATGTGAGACACTGCCACTAGATGTTGCAAAGTCCAAAAGTTTAACTGAGTTCAAAAAGGGATTAATGGCTACTTTTGTTTCATGAATTGTAAAAACATCCTGCTCAGACACAACTTCTGGTTGAGGAAGTTCCTAAACCACTAATTGCCAGAAGATGGGAAGGAGGGGTTGCTAAGCTCTTGCCACAGTTCTTATAATCTTTCCTTATGCATCTCCTAATGGGCGCGTTGGGACCAGGATAATGGGCTAGACAGATTGTGTTGTTTTGTTTCGGTTTTTTTGGTCTGACCCATTATGGTTCTTTTTATTTTGTCGGTGTAGATTTTTTTTCAGTAATAGGGAGACAAAATGGAAATTTTCAACTTGTTTTTTGAGTTCAGTAAATGTTGTCTGGAACAGGATTCTTAATAGCTAATTATGAATGGAGGCACTTTTTTGCTTTTCTTATTTTAAAATATAAAAAATTAGTCCAAAAATTCGTCTGTTGCACGTTTAGGAAGTTTTTCTCTATATACAAGGAGATGTGGATGAAGGTGAATCATTTATATATGTCATTTGAGTGATAATGCTGTATGTCTAATTTAAAGACTAACGTGTCAAAAAAGCTGAGATAGTAAGCAGAGGGGGAGTTTTCTGTGGCCCTTCTCTGAAAGGATGTGAAGGGTGTTATTTTTGCTATTGTTGTCAGTTAAGGAATACTAAGTTTCAGTGAAAGAATATCCTAAATTCTACAGTTGTACTTCCAACAATTAATAGGAACAGAAGCCAACAAGGAAAGTTTCTTTAACATCTGTACTTTTTTTATACAACTTTTATCTTTTTTTCTCCTCAGAGTGAATTTTGGCTTTTGGGACTAGCAGAAATATGAATGATTTTTTGTTGGTGTTTTTTTTCTCCCCTCGCTAAGCTTCTGTTCTAGTTTTTTTTGTCTGAATTTATAATATAGAAGTTTATTTCTACTTACTAAATAGAGGTTTAATCAATTATCATAGTGCACTTTGAAAATGAAAGATTACTCTGCGTCAAATGAGTTTATCCTGATCTGCATGCAAACTATGCACAACATTATAAATCATGGTCTCAAACTTCTAAAGTTGTTGGTTTTGTTTACTAGGAAACCTTGCTTCAGATCCAAAAAGGCAATAAGAAAGCATGAAGAAAGTGGGCCTCAATTGATCATGAAATGCAATTACACAATATTCAAAGCTGAGTGAAATAAAGACGTTAAATAGCAGTAGCCCGCAAAGTTTAAAATTAAAATAGTTTCATCAAATATGGTGAAAAGAGAGATTGGATCAATGAAACTGATCTCTTGTATCTTGTTTGCTGTCAATTTATATGAAATGATACTTCAGGTCTGCTCCTTTTCATATGTAAGTAAATACATTTTGTTTATTTATGGAATATTACTGGAGTGGTCTGGTAGGAGATTTCTTGAGTTCAGTGTATAAATGGAAGCAAAAGAATGAAAAAGCCTTCCACCTGGTCATCCTTAGCTAGCTAATGTAATTGCAGATTTTGTTCTAACAGTAAAATTTAATATAACAACACAGAACTTTACTATTGTGTTGCTGAGTTGCAATGAGTCAGTATCTGAATTAAATGAATGGGAGCTATAATAAAAACTTCTTTTTTGTCCTATCTGGTATAGTATTACTTAAAACTGCAGTTTGTATGCAGAAGGTAGACAGCAATCCACTACATTGTAAGATTATCTGTAGGATACCAATAGCAACTTGAAAAAAATTTTCTCTTGATTTTCCTTAATGTAATTTCTCCTTTACCTTTTCTCTTCAATTCTTTGAAAACTCTTAGTATGGTTGGAGTGAGGATTAAGGTATTTTTATTAGGGTCTAGGTACCTTTTTATAAGAAAAAAATTAGGCACCTCCATCTCAAGGCTCTGGGGAACTTGTGATCCCTCACAAAGATGAGCTCAGTACAGCTTCTGCATTGGGTACCATGTTTTACTAGCTGGAGGGTGCAAGGGCACGAAACGCAGGCTCATTGCCCTTGTGTCAGGGAGTACTTATCAAGGAGTTTTTCAGCCTTACTGGTTCACATCATATTGTAGTGCAAAAATGTGGTTTGGAAGTTAGATGTGCAAATTGTACAGAGCAGTGAGAAATAAGGGGGAAGGTACAGATCTGGTGAGGAAGTAGAATCCAGCTGAGGTTTAAGGGATTATGATATGGCAGAAACAGATATTGCTGACGGTATTGTTCACTTCTCTTGGTTTGGTTGTGTAAGTTTGTGTGGAAAGGCTTTGGAGAGATGCTGCAAGGTAAAACTATGTTAAGCACTTAATAGGCGAAGTGTCTAGATATACCTGACAATCTCATAAACAACAAGCAAACATACTCAGAACTTTGCTCCTTCTCCATGTTAAATGTACATCTGAATGTACAAGAAACTTTTTCCCTAAAAAGTATAGTCTAAACTTCTGTTTACTACTGATTTTTAAGAAATAATTTTATAGCAGGGAATGTGATGTAAAGACGATTAGAAAACCAGAACCTGTATTTGGAATGAAAAGCTAAACATGTCACTGTGTTACTACAAGTCAATTTTTTGTTCAATTTTTTTTACCTTTTGTCAGTCAACTGTAACCTAGTATTGGATACAGCTGCATGGTGTTGCTGGTGGTTATTCTAGGGTTTTTTTTGCTTTACCTCATTCTTTCCTCTCTTTCTCTGCCTTCTAGCATGCATTTAATCCAGGTGGACTCTGTTCAGCGCTGGATGGAAGATTTGAAGTTGATGACAGATTGCGAATGTATGTGTATTCTCCAGTCCAAGCCCATCAGCATTGAGAAGGATGAACAAAATGAACTTATGCTTTCCTCACAGTATAGCACTTGTGATAACTTGCAGCTTCTGTTAAAGAGAGCTTGGATCATAAGCACAGAATTGACAAGGATTGCTCAAAAGCTGGAGAAGAATAGGTGGCAGAGAGTCCACAGCATGACAGTAAGAGTCAACTGCCACGTGCGTTCAATGATAAATGAGTATAATACGTTCACCAGGAATCCTTCAGAAGAAATGCACCAGGTATGGTGCTTTACCTGATATCATATTTCTCTTATTTTGTTTATTATTATTGTTATTATTATTACTTGCTTTAAACAATTTGTAAGAAATCCTTATATACTGATACTGGTCCCTGGTTTAAGACTTTCTTTTCAGTGGTGGACATTTTATTTAATTATTTTGGATCCTATTTTATAGGTTTGATTCTGAGTGTTATTAATGACTAATTGTGTTGAAAAATGTTTTGCTTTTGAACACTACAGGACTAAAGTATTTCGATACCCCATCTGTGAGTTCCTTTGCATTTCCAACATAGAAAACGCTACTTTTTTGTAAACTTCAGTTTTATCTCTACATGTTTTATTCAGAAAAATAGATAAAGAAGGTTCATGTGAAATATTATGTTTCTGGAGGTTTTTCAATTAACAAACAAGTATTATTTATTTTTGTAAAGGAATTATGTGTATGGAATTGCTTTAAAACCACTTTTTCTTTCTCTCTCTGCAGTTTGAAAAACTTTTAATAGACAAGTGTTCAGAATTTACAGCATTCACAGAAAGGTAACTTAAATTTTGTAATTGGAATATTAATTTTGCTGTTTTATTATGTTGTTGAATTTCTAATGAGAAGCACAAATCCACTAATACCCTCAGTTGTTTGAAATAGGCCCCTGTAGCTCTGCAAGACTTTCTACATATTAGTTTGTGGTGGGTGAAGTGAGTTGCTTTTGTCTAAACTGCATCCTTATGAAAGATGGGATCTGCTGCTGCACAACAAGCCTGATACAGATGTGAAGCTTCATGCAAGTGGATTTTTCAGGACTTACAGACATAATCAAGGGAGAAAGTCTGGCTCTAAGGATGTCAGTGACAAAGTGCCCTTCTAGTTCTGTAGAGCCAAGATTTCAGCTGGTGTGAAAACCTAGTATACACATATCCATGTATGTATTAGTAAATAAAACAAAAAAATAATACACAATCCTTTAAATTGTAGTTGTAGGTTTACTCATCCCTCTGCACTCTGGAATGCTGAGAGTAGAAGATAAGCATCTCTATAATTCTTCTCATGGTATTTCCACTTCCTAAGTTACCCAGTCCCTTCAGCACAGTTCAATCACTCTTTTTCGATTTACTTTTAACACTGTGCAAATCATTGAGCTTTGGGGGAAGACACTGTCTAATTATCAGGAAATAACATTTTTTTGAGCACCATTTCTTTTTGCCAAACCCACACAGCTCAGACTTTACTTTTACATTCTACTATGAGACACAGTGATTTAATGAGAGCTCTGATCTCAAAGTGTCTGCCCCGAATCAGCCATCCCTCTCCTTGTCTTTTTGACAAAAATTTGATATAGGTGGGTGACAGACAGGTAAAGCTGAAAAGGTTACCCATGTGTAGGTAAAGAGACTGATCAGCCAAACTGTATATTCCATTACAGTGGCCTGTCTTGGCGGAATATGTTTTAGCAATTCAAATGAATGTATTTCTGTGAGGAACTATTAGTTATTTCATT